>NC_054477.1:110057214-110360244 GCF_017639515.1 Carcharodon carcharias
TCTTGAATTTATTCCATGCTCTCCTTCCATTACTTCAATCATTGCAACAATCATTGAACTGATCCTTCTTCTCTATGTTTGCTCAATCATTTATAGCTTTCCCTTCCCCGTCTGTTATGATTCTTTGTCATGTTTCTTTCAGTTCAGATAAAGAACTGCACTGAACTGCATTGATCAGCATAAACCTGTTTTCCCCACAGATGCTGACCAACCTGCTGTGTTTCCAGACTTTTACGTTTTTGTTTCATGCGTTTTTGAAGATGTATATCTAACCTAGTGATGGAAATTCACTGAGTGTGTTATTTTGAAAACTTTATACCGTAGCTGGTTGCAATTTTATACAAAGGCAAAATTCCTGTGTGATTGAAGAGCCAATACTAGACTGAGTTTCAGTAGTCAGTCCTGGTTCAATGATAGTATTCTCACTTTTGAGTCAGAAGCCTGGATTTTCATCCGCGAATCAGGTACACAGGGTTGGAAGAATTCCAAGCTCTGTGAACCCGAGTTTTAAAAATGTCTGCCTGCACGTCTGATGTTCAGTACAGTGGGGAGGCTGCGTGGGGAGGCGGCGGCTATGTTAGAATGTTAGAGTCGGGGTGAGCCCAAAAGTAGTGAGGGATCGGAGGCAGGCCTGGCATATGTTGGAAGGTTTGAGTGCATATAAAAAGCAGGCCTTCTGAGAGGCCTACTTGAGAGGTTAGTCATTCATAGTGAGGACCCTGTGT
This sequence comes from Carcharodon carcharias, assembly GCF_017639515.1. Classification (NCBI taxonomy): domain Eukaryota; kingdom Metazoa; phylum Chordata; class Chondrichthyes; order Lamniformes; family Lamnidae; genus Carcharodon; species Carcharodon carcharias. The sequence goes on from NC_054477.1 coordinate 110,057,940, forward strand.
CTCGGAGGAGTTGTCATTACTTTGTCAGATGAGTGTGAGGAAGGTAAAAATTATCTGACTATTAGCTGACCCTGGAATGGATGGCTCATTGTGGGCTTTCCTGTGGGAGAATTGTCACTTTTGCTGCCTGTTCAAAGTATACTCTACTGAAGCACTGAAAGGAGGGAGTGAATTCTCAAGACACAGCCATGGAGATAGCATTATCTTGCTATCTGTATGACCTGATACAGATATTCAGCAGTAATGTAGTTAGTTGCCAAGACTCAGTGGATGAATGATGAACAGTGCCATGGTCATTATCCCATTCACTTGTCCTCTTGCTACCCATCCTTCAGGATGATCCCGCAATATTGACCCTTGACCAAGTCAATCACATCTGAAAACTGTCAGGGCACAACAGTGTCCCTAAGAGGGAGTAAACCAGTAGGGCTGGCAGTAGTCAGGGAGCACATCATGATAGCTTGGAGTCACAGCTGCAACACATGTGGGAACAAGCACTTGCACAGAACCAGTCTCTCCACCAAAGCTTAGTAGCACTCAATGATAACATGCAGAAAATGGTTAGTACACGTAAGCACACAAAAATGACTGAGGGCATTGTAATCTGAATTGCCCATGACCCTTTTTGCCTTACAATTTTATTAATAGAATGTCACGCAGAGGAGCTGTGGGGGAAGGGATGGGTCCAGCCACCCCACACTTCTCTGATCAGGACCTTCATGTGTTAGTGGAAGAGTCCAGAGGATGAATCTGTCCTGTATCCTGCTGGCTATTAAAATCACCTACCACAAACAAGAAGGCCTGGTTACAAATTGCGGCTGCAGTGAACACAACAGGAGGGATCGAGCATGCCTAGATTCAGTGCCGGAAAAGGTACAGTGACCTGCTGTGCTCTAGCAAGGTGAGTAGCTTGGCTCATCCACACAGAGCTCCAAGGGAAGGGTCACATCTGCAGCTAAGATGCAAGACATGGCACATACCCCTGCTTCAGCATTGAGATTTGTATGTGCAAGCTGCTCATCTAAGTGTGCACAGAACACATGTGAATGAGCACTCTCCTGCACAGACACAGTGAAGAGCAATATCCCTCCATGTGCTAGATGTTAGGCTAACATGAACTCATGTTGTTGCAGTCGAAAAGTGTGAAGAACACTAAAGAGATGGACAGACTGGGGTGGGCCAGACTGGCTGAGAGCAATTCAGACGGCTGAACAGATGGCCATGATGATTGCCAGTGTGCCCGAGCAGCTGTCTGTTGGTGAAAGTGAATCGCCGATAGCAGGCGAAAAAGGCAGTGTCAAAATCACCTTGGAGCATGGTGGTAATGCTGGAGGTCATGCTGTCAGTTCGCTGATCCCCAGTGGACATTGACATGAGAAGGAGTGTAAGGATGGGGTTGCGGCGTATGAGCATAGTTAAGACCATGGCGTGCATCAGAGCGTGCTTTCACAACGAGAAGGGCTACATCTAAATATCTCATTTTGTTTCCAGCACAGGTCATCGTTTTGCCTGCTCAGCTTGGGCATCAGGAGGAGGAAGAGAAATCTGAAGATGCGCATCACATCTGACTAGCCCAAACTCCGCCAACTCAAATACAAGCACTTCGGAGGGATGTAGTACACATGTAGTCGTTGGCACAGGGTGAAGGGCACAGCACCAGAGTGCAGGAGAAGGCGTCAGAGTCAGAGACATCTGTGTACAATCCCCGTTGGAGGAGGGAGGAAAGTCATGATGATGCTCCGGTGGGCAGGAATGTGCAACCTCAGGATTCACCATTTGGAGCACAGTATTGGTCCAATCAGCAACAGATGTGTGGACATCTGGCAGAGCTCCCTGAGGCAGTGGGAGCTGTAGGACAGCGAATGGAGGAGTCCATCACTGTCATGAGCTTCACATGGTCCCGTGGGTTCAACCGCATACGCTCTGACCATGAGAGATTGGCCAATCTCACATGTAGCAGCACTCAGCGTGGATGCAAGAGCAGCATCTCAGCCAGAAAAGGCTGCAAACCTCCCTCGGTAATCTTGATCAGTCCACTCCGAGCATGAGCGCTGACATTCATGGAATACATGAGAAGCTGCTTTAACAGTTGCACTGTTGACACAGCGGTTTCTGGAATGGACAACTGCTGCACACGAGCAGCCAGCGCCATCAACCCCACCTGAAGGCCAACCCACGGCTGTGGAGGTCACTGAGGAGGGTGAAGGTATTGAGAACCTCTCAGCATATCATCTTCTTCCACCTCACCAGCCCCTCGGACAGAGCCTTCATCTGCTCTACAGGTGCCAGTGACCATGACTGCCCATGCCGAGATACAGAGGTTGCAATCTGAAGGAGGTCCCCAACGGGTGCCTCCGACCAGGCAGGCCACTACATTCCTCATTGCCAAATAAACCTTGAAGTGAGCTGCCTGCCTGCACCTTCCTGCAAGGCAACACAGGGCGGGATAGTGGGGTGAGGAAGAGGGGGCACACAGGGCACCATTTTGTCTAAAGCACTCATGGGTTCACTGTGATTACACTTTTCACATTGCCTATGTCACATTTGAGCACTTCTTGAATATAGTTACCTACTCATGTACATGATTCGGCGTGTGTTTGTACATAACAGAGCTCCAGAAAATGGTAAATATTTGAAGGGGATTCTTACCAGTGATAATGAGGCGACATGCTAATGTCCATCTTGACAGGATGCCAGCAGCAGCAATGTTGTTGTCTGTTTTATTGGAGGGATTTTTCTTTCTCTGCTGTATCACACAAGAATCTAGAGGTCAAAGGCTCAAGCAGAGATATTCCTTTTATCTTTCATTGTTCACCCAAGCTTGACTTTAAGGAGAACTCACTGATCAGGTACCACAAACAAATGCTGTGTAGCAGGTACATCTCAAGCATGAATGCTGGGTACAAGGCACACATCTGCACTATTGTGTTAAACATTGGCCCAGGTGTAGGCACCACAGCTTGAGAGGCCATGTCTGCTCCTGGTCATATTGCTCACCTGCTGTCTCCACTATTTTGGCAGCGTTTGCATTCCAGGTGTCACAGGATGTGCTTTGTGTGGGAAGGAGAATTATACGGAAGCCAGGAATGTTACACATGATGATGCCCAGGTCAGAAACTGGACCTTTGGCCGGAATGGATGATGTGCAAGTTCTTTCAAAGAGTTGTTGTTGCACAGTTGTGGGCCCATCATGTGCGATATATCTTATCGGCATGTTTGCTGGAACATATAATCCTATCAACATTTAAAGCCTTAGATCATGTCACTCCCAGCATTGCGGGCATGTTTTGATTATGAACAAGGTGGCAGCTTTGGCTTATCAGTTACAGGCACTGGTGTTTATGTGGAAGAGCCAAGTTGTGAAGGACTTATTACCATGTGCGTTTGCAATATGATGACACCCATAGTTATGATGGTGAGGGTTGCAACAATTTGGATGTGACTGAGTCAAACTCATTGATGTTGATTCTCTCCATTGTGGAGGATGGGCAGCCCCCTGAAAATTGCAGTGTCAATGTACAAGGTTCTCTTGGTGGAAGTTGCACACCAGGGACCGCCTGATGGCAACTGTGCAATGGGAGGACCTTATGGAGAATCTATTTTGCACAACAGTACATCTGGTGATGATTGCTTCCTGCATAGAGTCAGCACTGGCTACGTGTCCATGCGTCCTAACTTCTTTTTTCATCCTCATCCGATTTGGAATCGTGAGAATGAACAGGGGCTTCCTCCTACTCCTCATGTTCCTCATCCTCCTCCTCCTCAGAGGTTGGAGCTCTGCCCATGTCCTTGTCATGATCAATTTGTTGTGTAGCATGCAGAAAATCATTACTATTCTTGACAGCATATTGCAAAGCTCCAAAACCAAAACAGAATTACCTGGAACAACTCAGCAGGTCTGGCAGCATCGGTGGAGAAGAAAAGAGTTGATGTTTCGAGTCCTCATGACCCTTCAACAGAACTGAGTAAAAATAGGGGGGGTGAATATAAGCTGGTTTAAGGTGGGGGGAGAAATGGCGGGGGGGTGGTGGTGGTTATAGGGACAAGCAAGCAGTGATAGGAGCAGATAATCAAAAGATGTCACAGACAAAAGAACAAAGAGGTGTTGAAGGTGGTGATATTATCTAAGAGAATGTGCTAATTAAGAATGGATGGCAGGACACACAAGGTACAGCTCTAGCGGGGGTGGGGTGAAATAAGACTAACAGGGCATAAAAGGTATACATTTAAAAATAATGGAAATAGGTGGGAAAAGAAAAATCTATATAAATTATTGGAAAAAACAAAAGGGAGGGGGAGGAACCGGAAAGGAGGTGGGGATGGGCTTACCAAAATCCAACTTGAGTGGAGGCAGCTGATGGTTTAAATGGCCAGCTGCCTCCGTGAACCATGTGTGTGTGAAATGTGCCCCGTTGCCATTATCCCCCCTGCAATAATAGGAAAGGCCATGTTCGGGGGCAGGACCTGTGATTCCCAGGCTCATCCGCCATTTTCACCCTGATAGAGAGGCTCTCCATTGTGGCAAAAATCCAAGCCAGAAGGTTAGGATCATAGAATCACACATGACTGAAGGGGTCGATTCAACCCATCCTCCCAGTCCCGCCCTCACGGGAACATTCCTCCCTGAAAAAGCTTTCCAGTTATTCTAACTCTCCTGCTGTCTTCCCAAACTCCTGCAAACTTTTCCTTTTCAAGTGTATATTCTATTTCCATTTATCAGCTACATACTGAATTTGCTTCCACCACCCTTTCAGGCAATGCAGTTCATGTCATTACAACTTGCTGCATAAAACCATTTATAGTTAATGAATTGAAGTGCAATTATGGTTGTAATGTAGGAAATGTAGCAGCCATTTGCATATAGCATTGTGATAATGACCTCTTATTTGTTTTTCAGTGATATTGGTTGAGAGATAAACATTGGTTAGGAAAATGGGGCGAATCTTCAAAAGAGTGCCATAGGATTTCTTACATCCACCTGAGAGGGCAGACAGGGCCTTAGTTTGATATCTCATCTGAAAGATGTCACATGAGACTTGTTATTAACTTAAAGGGAATTTTGACGTGTCAGCATAAGGATGGACTAAGGAAGCAAAGATAAGAATAGATAATTTTTTTTGTATTGACAAGATGCTGCTCTTGTGTTACCCAGTGATCTGTGCTGGTACCTCTTTCACTTTTCATTTATACAAATGATTTGGACATGAAAATAAGAGGAATCATATTTTAGTTTGCTGATGGTAAACAGCGAGGAAGAATGTGGAATTACATACAACAGTTAACAGAATGGATGGAAAGGTAAATTTTGAGAAAAAGAACAGCAGGGAGAAAGTATGTCCTCACTGGTAAGATAGTTAACTAAATGTAGTAAGGGACTTAGGAGCACAATATTTAATAAAAAAACAGAAGCTGGAGGCAAGTGTCAAAGACTCCTGATGTTGAATCGGTTAATTTTCTCCAAAATGGTATCAGAATCTATTTCATTACATGAAGGGGAAAATACTTCTCACTACCGTTTTCCAGTCTTGCTAATGCCAGCCAATCCATAGCTTTTCTTGTGTTAATCTTCTAGAAATTAATTGAAACATAAATTCCAAGATATAACCAGGAGGCAGTAATGGACAGGGTGATCAAATTATATAATTAATAATACTCAATAAAACATGAGCTGACATATCTCATCGATAATTGGGCTGCAATAAGACAACGCTTCCCAATAGTAAAAGGAATACTGGATACAAAGTTTAGCTCCATAATAAGCCAGTTGGAATGTAGGAAGCTTCCACCATAAACTCATAAGTTCTAGACTTTACCTGAACTGGTGAAAAGAGAAGGCTGAGGGGTGACCTGAAGAGGTGTTTAAAGTTGTGAAAGGTTTTGATAGGATACACACAGCGAGAATGTTTCAACTTTCAGGGAAGGGCAAAACTAGAGGCCATCAATATAAGGTAGTCACTAAGAAAACAAGTAGGCAATTCAGAAGACACTTCTTTATCTAGAGAGTGGTGGTAATGTGGAGCTCGCTACCACAGGGAACATAAGAATATAAGAAATAGGGACAAGAGTGAACCATTTGGCCCTTCAAGCCTACTCCACCTTTCAATAAGATCATGGTTGATCTTCTTGTGTTTCGATTTCAACATTCACAACTAAGCTTGGTAACCTTTGATTCCCCTGCCTAACAAGAATCTATCTACCTCTGCCTTAAAAATATTCAATGATCCCGCCTCCACTACCTTCTGAGGCAGAGAATTCAAAAGTCACACAACCCTCTAAGAGAAAAAAATTCTCCCAATCCCTGTCCTAAAAGGGCACCCCCTAATTTTAAAACAGTGCCCCCTATTTCTGGACTCACCCACAAGAGGAAACATTCTTTTGAGGTCCACCTTGTCAAGGCCATTCAGGATCTTGTATACTTCAAACAAATCACCCCTCACTCTTCTAAATTTCAGTGGAAACAAGCCCAGTCTGTCCAACCTTTCCTCATAAGGCAACCCACTCATTCCAGGTATCAATCTTTGAACCTCCTCCAATACATTTATATCCTTCCTTAAATTAGGAGACCAAAACTGCACACAGTATTCGAGGTGCGATCTCACCAATGCCCTCTATAGCTGAAGCATTACATCCTTACTTTCATGTTCATTCCCTCTCATAATAAAGGATAGCATTCTGTTAGTCTTCTTAATTACTTGCTGTACCTGCATACTAACTTTTTGTGACTCATGTACCAGAACACCTAGATCCCTCTGCACCTCAGAATTATGCAGCCATTCTCCACTTAAGAAGTACTCTGCTTTTTTGTTCTTCATGCCAAAGTGATCAACTTCAAATTTTCCCACATTAAACTCCATTTGCCAGATCTTTGCTCACTCACTCAACCCATCTATATCTTTCCGCAACTTCCTCATGTCCTCTTCACAACAAACTTTCCTTCCTATCTTTGTTTCATCTGCAAATTTAGCTACCATATCTTCACTCCCCTCACCTAAGTCATTGATGTAAATCGTATAAAGTTGAGGTCCCAGGGAGTAGTGGAGGCGGATGGTATAGATGCATTTAAGGGGAGGCTCTATAAGCATATGAGGGGGAAGGGAATAGAAGCATTGTGCTGATAGAGTTAGAAGAGGCTCAAATGGAGCATTAACACCAACATGGATTCATTGAGCAGAATGGCCTGTTTTTGTGCAGTATGTTTTGTAATTCTATGTGATAAGTACACCGATCATATCTTGTCCTGATAAGCAAGGGCTAATTCTAGCAACAAAAGATTGAAGGGATGGGGAAGAGTTGATAGCTGTAAACTGTTTCCAGTGACTGAACAATCAAGAATGAGGGGATATTGATATATGATTAAATATAAGGGATTTAGGACAGTGAGAGGGGCATTTTTAGATTGGGGGCTATGAGGCTATGGAATGTACTTCCAGAGTTAATGATTAAACCAATGGCCAAATTTTACACCCCCACCCCCAGGAGCTGGCTGGCAGGTTGGGGAGAAGGGGGTGATGGATGGTGGTGGGTGCATGAAGTGGACTGCGATTGCTGGGGAAAGTGCATCCTGCCTGTCACCTACTAACCTCATCTTATATTTTACCAGTGGTGGGGTAGGTGTCGGGTGGCTCATCTGCCCTTGGACCTCTTGAGGCAATTAAGTGGCCAATTAATCTTCCTACTGCCACTTGTGTTTTTATCAATAGCAGTGGGCTGCCCATGTTATGTGGAAAGACCAGGAGGTGAACCCAGGCAGCCTGACTGCAGGCTTGGGAGGAGTGGTGGGAGGTCCCTCCATTTTGGGAACCCTATGCCCAACAGAGAGATCCCCCCAGCTGAAAGAGCAGCTCCCACTTGAAACACCCCCAGGCATCTTGATCGCCACCCTGCCGCCTTTACCAGTTCCTGCCTGATTGGCCCTGAGGCTGCCTAACTTACCTTCCAGTCCAGTCTCCTCCATGACTTCTTGGCAGAGACCGACTGCAGTTCCAGCAGTGGCCACCACTCCCTCTGATTGACTAGCAAGTCTTGGAGGTAGGACATCTTCCTATATGGAAGGTAGAAGCCAAGACCTCAGGCAAATTAGCTGTCTGATGACTGTAAAAGGCCAGGGCCAGTGGAAGTGGGTTCATTTCCGACTTTCCAACCAGTCAGTGGGGCCACCATCTCCATGTATAATCCAGCCCAACGCTCAACGTTAAGCCTTAAGAATAAGCTAGATTGGTGATTAATGGAAAGGAAAATAAAAAGATTTAGGAGTAAAGGGCACATATTCAAATTCATACAAGTGAGTGATCTTAGGTTTGATTCTCCATTTATACTGACTTAATTGGTTTCAGCCAAAGCAATAGTTAAGCACGGAAATCTGTCCCATCATTCCAGAACATGAAGGGAATGAGGGATGCAGCTGGAGGTTGTATGGAAAATCAATTAAGGTTCCTGCTCCTGACTGCTATTCAGTAAGCCTTTTGAAGGTGCACATATGGATGAGGAATCTAAAGCGTTGAACTAATAATACAGAAAACTCACTCATTCACTTTTCCAGAACCACTTTATCCAATTCAGGGTCGTGGGGAGTTGGAGCCTACCCTGACAGGCAATGGGCACTAGGCGAGGAATACAGAAAACATAAGTTCAAAATGTTCGAAAACTTAAATTCAGTTCTGGTTTGAATTCTGGGAATTAAAAAGGTATTAAAAAGTGATCATAAAATGCTTGGATTTTTATAAGAATCTAACTAGTTCATTAATGTCTTTCAGGCTAGGAAACCTACCATTCCTACCCAGTCTGACCTCTAGGTGACTCTGGTCCTACAACAAGTTTTCGACTCAAAATTGTCCTCTGAATTGGCCTCTGAATTGGCCAGCAAGCCACTCAATTTTATCAGACCTATATTTCAAGAAGGTAGCCCACCACCACCTTCTCAGGCAATGAAGGATGGTCCAAATATACCAACATTGCCAGTGGCACTCATATCTTGGGAATTAATAAAAAATAATAAGAGCCAGTTTGGACTTGGTTGCCATGACCTGCACAGACAAAATGTCTGTCAATGCTCACAGTCTAAGCTCATGCACAGAATTAGCTCATGGGGCAGATACCAGAGGCCATTGCCAACTCTGGGATTTGACTTCAGAATCTGCCAGCTCTTTCAGTGAGGGAGAAAGGAGATTGCTCTTTGCACTAGTTTGTCTTCTTCAATGATATATCATTTATCAAAGTTCCTATAAAACAAATCTTAATCAAAACCAAGAAACCCATTTTTGTGGTGGTGGTGGGAACCAGAAGCGGATTCATTTCTGGGTCACGATCCCCGAAGTGAAGTAAAAGCTTTCCGGTATTTTTCTGGAGGTGATCTGTCAATTGGATTGAAGATGGGTTTGCCAGCCAACTAGTTGCTGGGGGTCTGGGAATAGAAGCATGTCATTGGAAAAGTGGGCCATGTTCTGATTTGCTTCAGCAGCCATTGCTGTGGTTGTCATTTGGACAGTTGTAAAATTGGAAAAATGTTAAGTGCAGGCTTTTCATACATCCAAGGGTAGATGAGACATTGAACCTGGGATAGGGTAGGAATGTGAGAATTTGTAACAGTTTTTGTAGACTCATCCTGCGAAATGGTAGGCCCCCTCTGCTCCACTTCACTATAACTTAGAGGATGGCTTTCTCCACTCAAAATGCAGCCAACTATGTTCTTGCCACCCTTGAGCTTATCTGTATTAGATAACTTCCAAAAGCTGCCTACTCTATGAAAATTTATAAAGAATCAATGGAAAACTCCTAATGGGCTCTTTAATTGTCTTAATTGGCCTGATCATTGCTATAGGCGAGTTCACTAGCCTGCCTGTTTTACCCCTATTCTCACAAAATTGCTTAGGCCAAGAATAGAGGCCATAGACAGGCACACAAGCTGTTGGCACCATTTTATTTGATCTCTTGTCTCTGTTCCGAACCAATATGCCCCACAGAAATTTTGCTCCAAGTCTTGCATTTCAAAACACTGCAATACTATCACAAAAATTAACATCATATCACTGCAATTTTTTTCTGTTTCAATAACAGTATGTTGAAAGGCACTGACCTGAAAATGGGTTGATGTTGACAAGGCTCTCCTCAGTTCTACGCGGTTAGAGTAAATTGCATTGTAACCACGTAAACTTGATTCCCATAACCCATCGATCAAGCTTAGCTCTATGCATTTTGAAGGGCAGGTACTGATTAGGCAGAAAACACTGACATTTACTGAAGGTTTTCCATAATAAACTTGAGAAAGGCTGAAGAATATTTTGCGGTTTCAACATGGTAAAGATCAGTGTTTGATAAAGCCCATGAAAATTACTTCAATGGACAATATTACCAATCAACGATGTCTGCCAGTTCACCTCTTCTTTAACTTTAACATTCTTTTGCTCTACTTCTTCAAATAATTATAGTGGTGCTTTTCATCAGCAATGAAGTAGACGAGCTGCCTGGAAGATGTCACTGAGCTCCACAGAGATAATGGGCTGAAATTAATGGCGGCGAAAGTGGCCCCAATGGCGAACTGGAAAGCCATGGGGCGACACTGCCATGGCCATTTCTGGGAGCCCCATGCAGTTCTCTATCCATCAGGCAATTAACTACAGGGCATCAGAGCTTCTGTCCCTTTAAGAATGAAGATCCTGCCTCTATGAATTGCCAACCGATCAAAGGGCAGCAGCTCTTTAGTCTCAGCATTGCCACCTGGAGCAGTGATCACTGTTGATCATGCCTGCCAGGAGCAGCAATTACACAGGAGTCCAATAATGGAATCCAGGTAAGTGGGTTGGGCTTGCCAGGGCCAGTCAGGCAGGCCCTGGTGAAGGCAGGAATGGGGGGCAGTCATTGCTGAGTGCAGGGAGGCTGGTTCAGCTGGTTGGCTCCTGCTGCTGGAAGTGACCTTGGTGGACCACAGGGAGCCCAATCAGAGCCCACCCTGAGCCCGCGAGGCAATCACCAGCTTTTGCTGGGTGACCTCCCCAAGTGTATTTGTACTGGAATCACTTTACTGAAGGTGGCGCTAGCTTAGAGCACAAGCCTTAAGTTATACCGCCGGGATGCTGTCAGGGCCCATAGCCTTTGTTTTACCCAGTGCCTTCAGTCATTTCATTAAATCATGAGGAGCGAATTGTATTGTCTGAAGACTTGCATCTGTCATGCTGGGGACCTCAGGAAGTGGCATGAGGGGTCTGTTGGTGATGGTGGCAAGTCCGATCATCCACTTGACACCTCCTGCTCACAATGGTTGCCAATACTTCAGTCTTTTATTTTGCACTGATGTGCTGGGCTCCCCCATCATGAAGGATGGGGATATTTGGCTGCATTTATACCACAACACTATGGGGAGCACTTCCTGCATATGCACAGGTGCAGTGTCCGTGTCATCCTGTGACTGTTTAAAGTGAGAGATACTTTTAAGCACAGCTCTGTTTTCTGTTGCTAAATTATGCATTTTTGCACATTGATGCCTTATAACTGTCGTCTTTACAATTACGATGGACCTTACTTTGTAGTTTTATTTATGATGGAATGTTTTATTTAATGCTTGTAAATTATTAAATAAAGCAATACTGTTTTTCAAATAGTTATTCCGGTAGAGAATATAAGATGCCTGGGAGTGACAGGCAGATATATTTTCCCCAGCAACCTGTTAAAAGTTTACGATAAGTAAAGAAAAATTAAAATATTTAAGAAATAAATCATCTATTGTGAAACTGGCTTTAAGAGTTCCATTATTTACCAAGTCAGTTAGCCCAGCTGTCTGGGAAATCCTTGCATTTTCTAACCTGTTCACTTGTTCAAATAAACATAGCCTTTTAATAAGGCAGGAAAGGTGACACTAGATGTAAAGAACAGCTCCAGGGACCACTCTTACATATTTCTGTGGGATTAAGAGTGATGCTAGGATTTCTACAGCTTGCCTGAGTGGCAAGTGTCAATGAGAGTCCATATATTACCATAATTTCTGCTGCCTGCTGACTGGAAAGACGTCAGGAACAGTTGCGTATGTGCTGGCAGCTGTGGTGTGGGCCAAGTGCGCATGTGCAACCGTTCCTGATGGCTTTGTGGTCAGTGGCAGGAGTTACAGTGAGGATATTTTGCAGCCACCTCCTCCGGTTAATTGCTTAATTATCCACCATCATTCATGGTTGGACATGCAGGACTGCAGAGCTTGACCTGTTCTGTTGCTTAGGGGATTGCTGTTCAGCATACATGATGTCCTGTGCTGTAGCTTCTCCAGATTGGCACGTCAATTTTAGGCATGTCTGCTGCTATTTCTGGCATGCTTTCCTACAATCTTTATTGCTCTCCTGGCTTGATGGTAAGGGTAGAATGAGGAATATGCTAGGCCACGAGATTATAGGTTCAAGCTGTATATAATTCTGTTGCTACTGGTGTCCCATAGCGCCTCATGGGTGCCCAGTTTTGACTTGTGAGATGGGTTCTGAGACTATCCTATTTAACACTGTGGTAATGTCACACAACAAAATGGAGGGTGTCCTTAGTGTGAAAACAGAACACGTCTACCAGTACTGTCACTGACAGGTGGATTGGTGAGGATGAGGCCATGTAGGTTTTTCTCTCTTGGTTCTCTCACAACCTGGTGCAGGCCCAGTTTAGCAGATATCTCCTTCATGGCTCAGTCAGAAGTGGTGCTACGGAACCACTCATGGTGATGGGCATTGAACTGCCCCACCCAGAGTACATTCTGTGCCCTTGCCACCCCAGTGCTTCTTCCAAGTGATTCCTCAGCTGAGGGAGGGTGTTAGCTGGTATCAGGAGGTTTGACCTGATGCCTTCATGAGGTCTGAAGTCAATATTGAGGATTTGCAGGGCCACTCTATCCTGACTGTACATCACTGAGCCGCCACCTCTGGTGGATCTGTACCAGTAGAACATCCTCCATGGATGGTGAAGGAGGAGCCTAAGACATTGGTTGTAAGGTATGATTTAACTTGGACCAATGCACTAGCACCATTTTCAAAGAGCCTACCACTGTATGTCCAAAGTGCCCAGCTGATAGGTCCCTTTCAATAAGGGACACTAAAAACATTTGTATGGCTGATTGCCATTTTAGGTAGGAATTGGTTGGAGCATGTGTAGTGCGTACTTCTATCAGTTCCATGAATAATGGAAAGAAAGAGCCACCGAAAGATGTGTTCCATTATTTTTGTGGATGCTGGAGAGGCAGGATAATGACTCTTACCCTCTGACTCAGTGACCCTCTCAGAGTAACTAACCTTGATGGCAGCAGCTTTGGTCTTAAATCTGGTGAGCTACATCAGGATGCCTGTTTGGTGCCCTGATGCTCGCCTGTTGAATGCAAATGAGGCTGGAATCTCAAAATCACAAGGACCTCTTTGCCACCAAAACGGGTGCATTAATCTTGTTTACTACCAAATGTCAAATTCTGCTCCAAAAGTTTTAGTTATAAATTCATGGTTTAACCCAAGCTTGGCTTCACCAGCCACTCCTGAATGCCTTGGGTGAAAGCCTATGATCTGGAAAATATTTATTTTCTGCTTAATGTCTAGTCAAACCCCTTGCTGCATATACGGGATGCTATGATCACACCTGTCACAAGTATGCTCTTATATTTTCCCAGTGGATTAAAAAATGTACTCTATTGAAATAAGACTGATTATGAACCAGTAAGTCAGTGTATTTGAAATATGTGAAAAAACAGAGTACAGCTTAGGTGAATGTGAAGATCACAGGACCGTTTTTCAAAGAATAAAAGATAGTTCGCTTAGTATCCTGGCATTTCTCCCTCAACTAACAAATTATCTGGACATTTGTCTCATTACTGTTTAAGGGATTTTGCAGTCCACGGATTAGCCATCAGGTTCCTGATGAACAACAGTGTCTGCACATCAACACTAACCAGTTAGCGATGTAAAAATTTGGTCCCTTCCGAGATGCAAAAGGGGCGATGTTAACACAAATCCTTTCCTATAATTCACTGGGTAATGGTAGCATGCAATTTAAGTTAGGTAAAAATGTTGTTGCATTTTACATAAAACAAAATGCTTCGAGATTATACCTTGATCCCTCTCAGGAGATTGGTTATCATCATAGGTGCTATGGAAAGTAACAACTTGCATTTGGCTTATTCTATCACATACAATGTCTTTGCTTAGAGTTGTAGTAAAATATACCTTCAATCCATGCTTCAAAGGGCATCAGCTCAAATGAATGACATTTCAAGTAATTAGCTCCTCAGATAGGCTAAAGCAGCACTTACTCAGCAGTAACTTGCTCACTTTTGCTCAGTTTGGGTTTTGCCAGGGCTTCCCAGCTCCTGACCTCATTACAGCCCTATTCCAAACATGGACAAAAGAACTGGACTCAAGAGGTGAGGTGAGGATGACTGTCCTTGATATCAAGGCAGCATTTGACTGTGTGTGGCATCAAGGAGCCCTGGCAAAACTGGAGGCAATGGGAATCGGAGGAAACTTTTGACTGGTTGGAGTCATACCTAGCACATAGGAAGATGGTTGTGATTGTTGGATCACCATCTCAGCTCCAGGGCATCACTGCAGGAGTTCCTCAGGGTAGTGTCCTAGGCCCAACCATCAGTTGCTTCAACAATGACATTCCCTCCATCATAGGTCAGAAGTGGAGCTACTCACTAATGATTACACAATGTTCAGCACCATTCGTGACTCCAAAGATACTGAAGCAATCCTTGTCCATATGCAACAAGACCAGGACAATATTCAGGCTTGGGCTGATAAGTGGCAATTAACGTTTGCGCCATACAAATGTCAGGCAATGACCATCTCCAACAAGACAGGATCTAACCATCTTCCATTGACATTCAATGGCATTACCATCGCTGAATCTGCCACTATCAACATCTTAGGGGTTACCATTGACCAGAAACTGAACTGGACTAGCCATATAAATACTGTAGCTATAAAAGCAGGCCAAAGGCTGGGAATTCCACAGAGAATAACTCAGCTCCTGACTCCCGTAAGCCTATCCACCATTTAAAAGGCTCAAGTCAGGAGTATGTTAAAATACAATCCACTTGCTTGGATGACTGCAGCTCTATCACTCAAGACTCATGAAGTGCGATATCATCCAGGACAAGGCAGTCCACTTGATTGGCACACCATCCATGATCTTCAACATTCACTCCCTCCACCACCGATGCAAAGGGCAGCAGTGTGTACCAGCTACAAGATGCACTGCAGTAACTTACCAAGCCTCTTTCAACAGCACCTTCCAAACCCATGACCTCTACTGCCTAGAAGGACAAGGGCAGCAAAGGCATGGGAACACCACCGCCTGTAAGCTCCCCCGTGCCCCCCTCCACCACACCAGCCTCATTTGGATCTATTATCACTGCTCCTTCACTGTTACTGGGTCAAAATCCTGCAACTCCCTTCCTAAAAGCACTGAGGTTGTAACTGCAACACATGGACAGCAGTGGTTCAAGAAGACAGCTCACCACCCTATCTCAAGGGCAATTAGGAATGGGCAATAAATGCTGGCCCTGCCAGAGACACCTACCAAAATAAAGAGGCAGACATAAATGTCTGATCGGATCAACTAAATAATTAGGAGGAATTTATTTATAGAGGGAATAATGAGAATGTGAAATTCATTGTCACCTCGAGTGGTTGTAGCAAAAAGCTTTGACGCATGTAAGGGGGAGCTTGATGTATACAAAAGGGAAAAGAGAATCAGAGGATAAGGGGCAAGTTCAGATGATACAATTAGATTGTGAGGTGGCTTGTGTGGAGTATAAACACAGGCATAGGCCAGTTGAGTCAAATGGCCTGTTTCTATGCCATAGAATCTACATCAAAAGAAAATTCTAAGTGGAATGTATAGTTTCAAGTGTGGCATAATGAAATGTGATGGCATATGTTAGAGTTAAAGGGGTTGACAGACAATGATAGATAAAGGTGTAGATCGATTGAGGTAGATGGAGAAAGATGGAGGTTAAAAATGTAACTAGTAATTTTTTTGAGCATTGCTAGAAGATTTGAGAAACCAGGAAACACCCTGTAGTAGATGATATAATGCTGGGAAAAATTAATCTATTAACACTGAGGAGATCCATCTAGAATCTCACAAAGGAGAAGAAGGCTCTTCAAAGGTTGAAGACTGCTTTTTGAACAAAAGACAATTGCCTCCAGTAAGATCTCTTCTAGAGTAAGAAACCAATGAATACAGAGATAAACCCACAATAACAGATGGTGGCGACAGTGACTAAACCCACAGAAGAACAGTGGAAAATAGCTGGAGAAGCCTCAAGTGAAACCCAGCATCAATGCAGAGCAGCGGATGAAGGACTTTGTGGCCAACCCAACAACCACATCAGAGACAACAAATTAACAAGGGCAGCCCAGCGACTGGCAAGACAAGTAGCACGGGAAAAGGCAACCTTGAACCTGAGTGAAAAATGGCTACTACTTTGTCCCTACCAGAATCCTTTCAAAATATAGAGGCCCCCAGACAGGCTGAGGAATGGCAATATTGGCAAAGATGTTTTACCCAATGCCTCAGATCTTGTGAGTAAAATGAAAAAAGGTCAAGTTAGCACTTTGTTATACACTTTTGGGAGCATGGTAGATGATATGCATGCCAGACTGAGGGGGTAGGGTGAACAAAGACACAGCCTTCTATGCGAATGTCATCAGAGTCTATGTCTCCAGCCTTTATAAAAATATGGTAATAGAGAGGGCTAAATTTAACTGGCACAATCAAAAACAGGGTGAAGGGATTGTACCGCCTAGCTGAAAATTATGAGTATGGAATACTGAAAGATGACCTGATCAGCGACATAATAGCCACTGGCACTTTAGATGGGAATTTCTCTGGCTTCTTACAACCTCAGGAAGAGTTAAATTTAAGCAATGCTGCACAACTGGCCAGATGGCTGAAGGGTGGAGGCAGAATAAGGCTTTTGTCAAAGATGTGAGGGAAACTTCCTAAGAACAGCCTGATGAAGTCATTCAATTTGTGGGTTGTAAAACTGAAAGTATAGCAAGGCAGTGACCAGGGAAATGTCCTGAAAAGGCATTAGATGCAAATTTTCCAATGTCCCCACTGTAGTGGGAAGAAGGTCCACAGGCAGGGAGAATGCCTCGCCCAAATTGCACACTGCCATGGGTGTGGCAGGTTACTTCATTTTAAAGCAGTCTGCCATTCCAGAAAATCTGTATTTAGCAGACAGAGGGAGAAATCTGTTAAAGGAACCTCCATTTAAGAAACTCAAGTTGACTCAGAATGCTGTGAATCAGTCTTCATAGACAAAACTCCAACCCCACGGCCACAGGAGGACATTGTAAATCTTTCATTCTTCTTCAAAGAGGGGATAGATGCAGTGGGAGACAGGTGCACCAAAGAGGAAGGTGACCAGCCTTCACCTAGATCTTAATTTGCTCTTTCGGAAAGAGTGGAAGAGGGTGATAACTAAATGCCACTGATATTGATGATCTGTTGCAGGAGCAAATCCTGAACCTTGCTTTATGTTTTGAACACAGCATTGTACATTCTGATGAAGTTCTAGAGAAGTTCAGGCCTGCTGAAGAACAAACTCACACCACAGAGAGTGTGTGCAAGCTGAACCTACAAAAAAAAGGAATTCCTACAGTATTAGCAAGACAATCATTATTTTTTCTCTGGAATGTTCTTCATTCTTCTCCTTATCCATCTAATTCATTCATGGATCAGGCATTACATAATACTTCACTCGCTGCAGCAGTAGAAATTTGTCGACCCTCTATAACTGTAAAGATCTTCACAGGAGCTGAACAAGCTTCATTCTTTCACGCAAGAGCAGCCAGCAGTCTAACCTTTCCCCAAAGTACTGAGAAGAAAGGGAAAGAAAAAAGAGAAGAAAGGGAAAATCTCTGTTCATTGCCTTTATACTGTGGGCCAGAAGCAGAAATTTCTGTCTGAGGAGGTCAGTGCCTTCCAAGGAAACAATTCTGGAGAAGATACATCATGTACGTCCTCAAAGAGAGCCAAAGGCAAAAAGAGATTGAAGCCACCAGCACAAGAAACTGTGAGGTAGAGGTGTAGGAGGATGTGTGTATAGTAGCATGGGGATTAAGACTAGCGGGGAGATGTAAAGGGTTAACTCTACTGATAGCTGCTGAGTGTGTAAGTTGGTTATGTCACAATGATGTCACTCATTGACATGTGAAGCATTTCAGAGGGTATCTCCAGCTATGCCCTATATCCTTTGTGAACAATTAGCATGTATATAAATGATTTTGAACAAAAGAGCACTGCCTCCAGGAAGATCTCTTCTAGAGTAAGAATCCCGAGATAAACCTACAATAACAGAGCACCTAGCTCTTTGCCCTTTGAATGTAAACTTTTCCCAGGCTTTCATTATTTAGCGATGAGGAGCTGTCTGGAAACGGAGAGAAGGAACAAAGAGCCAGAGGTGAATCACCGTGAACTCAAATCACACCTTGCAACAACCAACATAGGTTTTGGAGCAAGTTGGTGCATCCGTTATAGTGTAAGTGGATTAATTTGATTGCTGGTAATGAAATAGCTAAATTCAATGTTATCAGTGCAATACTTGTTAATGTACCTCCTCTAAAATAGTTTTGGGTCCAGGCTTAACAAAGCTATATATTTCGTTCTCGGTCTAATTTTGGGTACTTTTTTCCAAGTTGATTGACCATGTCTATTTATCAGAAAAGCAAAGGACAGCATTGAGATTTCAAAAAGAACGGCAAATACAAGAAATCTGAAATGAAAAGCAAACTAACAGAAATGTATCCATTAAAATGCTAAACATAAGCTAAAACAAAAACAAAAATACCTGGAAAAATTCAGCAGGTCTGGCAGCATCGGTGGAGAGGAACACAGTTAACGTTTCATGTCAACGTCAACTGTGCTCCTCTCCACCAATGCTGCCAGACCTGCTCAGTTTTTCCAGGTATTTTTGTTTTTGTTTTTGTTTTGGATTTCCAGCATCCGCAGTTCTTTGCTTTTAAACATAAGCTAACATTTGACTGCAGACTTTTACTTAGTGAATGCTAACTTGTCTTTTCTTTCGACCATTGATGATTAAAACTGCAGATTTCCACCATTTCCCATTTTTATTTACTATTTAGCATGCTGTTTGGGTTATTGGCCTTCACGCAATGAATGTATATATATGTATATATGCATATCGTTAAATACATATTTTGCAAATAATATATATCAATAAACCACTCTCTGGTGTTCTTATGTGTGTCCTCAGCAATATTTATTCCTCAACAAACATTAATGAAACATTAGATCAGATTTTCTAGTCTTTGCATAGTTGGAGGTCAGACGTTCCCTTCAAGATACACTACAGGACTCCTTAGAAATCCCAATGTAATGACTCTGTGGAAATTGCCCAGGAAGTTTGAACTTCTGATGGGCAATTCCTCTACTCCCCGGGCACCTCTGAAAGGTCTCTAACTCTGAGTTAGAGTCGGAGACTTTGGATGGTTCCGACTTATTTACATGGAAAGTTACCCAGGAAATGTTATCAGATTAAAACCTAGTCTAAAATCTGGGTAACTACAGAACTGACCCTCCAATCACACACTAGCACCCCAGACTCTCCTCTGACCCTCCGACTGCACCCACAGCACCCTGACTCCACTGCACCCTCCCTCCCGACTTAATTTGACTAGCCCCCACCACCCGACTCACCAACCCAACCCGCTGACTCCCCCTGACCAAAATGACTAGACCCCATCATCTAGCTCACACCCCACAAACCACCTCATGACTCCCGACCTGAACTGAGTAGCCTTTACCACCCCAATCCCCTGACTCTTCCCCAATCCAACCTCACCACCCTACCCAGCTTCCACCCTACCCCATCACCCTACCCACCTTATCCACCTTATGTCCTTACCTTACTCACCCTACCCTCTTACCCACCTACCTCACCCACCCTACACCCTTACCCACCCTACCCCCTTACTTTCTTACCTTCTCTCTGTAGTTTTTCAGAGAAATTTTGGGATACTTAATCTCTTAACTTACAAGAATACAGCTACCAGTGCCATAACAAGGGAGCTTGACCTCTGCGCGGATTCTTTCCACTGATCTTTCTGAGGTTTCCTGTGCTGATTGAATTCTGCAGGATCCTCCATTGGAAGATTGCACTGAAAAATTGGAAGAAGGTAAGTGTGTATTTTTTCGTCTGATCAAGGTCAGGAATTGGGGTTCAGATCCTGAACAGGAGATTTGGGCTATTATCTGGTCATTATCTAGTTGCTGTGAGGGAGAAATGTGCAAATTGACTGCCACATTTCCTATCTTACAACAGTAATTGAAATTCAAATGCACTTCACTGGCTGTGAAGCTTTGGGATATCCTGAAGTTTTGAAAGGTGCTCTATAAATGCAAGTCTTTCTTGTTCCATAAATGACAGCACTCTGCTTATACCTATCAGGCAAAGTAAAATCTTCCTGTTGCACTAGTAAAGTGTGTTCCAATGCACACTGTTCTTTTAATCATAGTCCAGATATTCCAGTCACTGTCAGATATAATATGGAAAGGACAAGGGATCAAAGTGACTAGATGCAACAGGAAGCCAATTGTCACAGGTCCTCTCAAAACAAGCAAATATTAACAGCTGTTGCCAAGGAACACTGCAACGTAGGAACAAAGGCATCTTCCGGAACGTTATTAATTTGTCAAGAAAGCTTACTTACGTCTCAGGGGGGTGCAGAGATCTGTAAAATACTAATCTATTCCTCTGCCTGCAGGAAGAAGAGCTCTCTTTCTTATAAATTGCTCGGTCTGCTTGAGTACTGAGCTCCCTGTGTGTGTCCGTCCATTAGAAGAAAGCAATCATTTCTGCCTTCCACTGAATTCGCTCCATTTTAAAGGCTCCTGGGTAAAGCAAAAATAGCTCAGAAAAAGTAACTGCTTCATCAGAAGAGCTGATAACTGATAATTTAGCACATTAAGAATTCAGCAAAAAGCTTACTGCTTAGCATCACAGACCCAAACACTCTGGAAACTCATTTCTTGGAGTTTTTACATCCTGTATCAACAATTAACAACTGGATAAGAACTGCTCTTGAAGCAGTTATGATACATTTCCTTGCTTCTTCTTTACAATCTAAATGAACTACAATTTACGAAATGAACAAGTAGCCCATTTTTTAACTGATGAAACAAAACCAGATGAGCTATTGCCTTATTTAGTTGTCAGTTACGCTCGTCTGTGTGTCCCTAGTTTACAAGCAGCTTAAATTTTGGCATAAATTTTGATATAAATTAAGCCAATAAAAAATGGACGTCTTAAACTTTCAAGATTCAGGCTGTTAAAATCCAAAGATAAAATACTACTTCTAGTGTTAGATTTTACACCTATAGTGGCGCTCCATGCTCGTGCTTAAGTTCAGTAGCATTACAGTTCAACCTGGACTGAGTATATAGGTGTCATTAGCAGCAGATTCAATGGGCTGAATAATACTGTGGAGCAGGGAGTGGATTCTGCAACCAGAAGTCAGAAGCCTTCCAACTAGTGACCATTAAAGCACTAAATTGGGACACTTGAAATCACAGGGTGGGTTTGAGGCCTTCATCCCACCCAATCAGTGCTGAAGGGTGGGATGTCCAGCCTCTGAGGGCTTTGGCCGTGACCTGAAACTAGGTCACCACCAGTAATTTAAAGGCACGGGACAGTAAATGGCAGCATTGTTCAGAGTTTGGAAGCTCATTTGGACTTCAGCGATTTGCAGGCTTTTAAAATGACTGGGCATTGATTTCAGTTCTGCTGTCTTCAAAATTTGCTACTAGCAGGGGAGTCTTTATTCTTGAACCTCCACAAGTTTTCTGCATTTTTGCATGAGGAGTTGTCCAGTTGTTGCATGTTTCCCTCCACAGATGTCTGAGTCATTGGAGCGAGGGGAAGGGCAGGGTAGGAGAGCCAAACCGGCCCCTCAATTTAACGATGACTCCCTCAGAGCCCTCCTCCATTCAGTGTCCAACTGACATGAGCAGCTGTGCCATCCGATGGGAAGAGGAGAAATCTGACCAAAACATATGCTGCCTGGGAGGAGGTAGCTGACGAGGTCAGCAGTATTGGGCTAGCGAAGAGAACCTAGTCTCAATGTCAGAAGATGTTCAATGACCTCTGTAGTAACTGGAGGTATAGCCTCTCCTGCTATCTATCAGAACGTGATGTTCTTGGAGGGTCCGATCAATGAGCCCTAAGCGTGGGTAATCTGGTGGGGGGGGGTTGCTTCCTGACAAGAGTCCTGATCGAACATGTTACTTCTGAGGAGCTCTCTGCAAAAAGGTTTATATGTTTCTTGTTGAAACCTGTCCGGTCCATCAAGTCATTACATTTGGTGATGAGGGCAAAATAGCGCCGATGCTGCCCCTCACCTTGTTAACATGACTACATCTAATCTTAAGAAAAAAGAAAAGACTGCTCACCAGTCATGCCACTCCATGGCAGAATTGATCCTTATGACATGGCCATGAAAGACAGCCAGTATGTTGAGCGTCTTGGTTTTTATTTCATGGCAAACGAAATTACCGCAAAGGAAAAACAGAAAGCAATCCTTTTGAGTACATGTGGTAGCAAGACATACAATCTCATCCACGGCCTGATGGCCTTGATCATGTCCAAGTCCTTTAATGAATTAGCGGACCTCATGAAAACGCATTTCCAGCTGAAGCCATCCGTCATAATGCAAAGGTTTAAGTTTATTTCCAGAGTTAGGGCCCCTGAAGACCCATCGCAACCTATACACCGAATTTGACTTTGGGGACACACTATATGATATGCTGCGAGACTGAATCATTTATGGAGTTCATGACAACACCATTGAACGCCGTTTACTTGCAAGGGTCGACATCAATTTGAAGTGGGCCCTCGAAATAGAACTCGCCATGGAAAGTGCTGCAAGAGACTTTCAGGCTTTACAACACATCTAAAAGGCACTGTTCTTTATGTTGGGCGGGAACCTACCACTGGGGGTGGGGTAAAAACCAGAGGCACAGCAGCGAAGTAACAGGCAATGTCCACTGTTAGAAACATGGAAAGGCCAAGTAGAAACACTTCAGCAGTGAATCCAAATTTAATCTGTTGTGATGTGGGGGTGACCATGTACTGGACACCTGCAGATTCAAGGAGGTCATGTAGTAAGGCAATGCAGGGCTATTTTGAAACAGCCCATAAAACAGCAAACCAACATGATTGAATTAAAAAATACAGCAGAACGTGAAGCTGCCAATACCGATATTTATTCCTTGTATAACTTCACTGCTGTAAAAGCTGAACCTATCACTGTCACAATCCAAGTGAATGGGAAACCGTTAATAATGGAGACGGATACAGGAGCCTCAACCACAGTGGTCAGAGAGCATACATTTAAATATCTAAATGAATGTACGCAGCCACTGAATCAGGAGTGGACAACTGCTAGTTGAAGACATGGAGAATTTATACAGGTAAAGGGCACTACCACAGTACCAGTATCTTATTGGCAACAGATAGCTCAGCTTCCAGTGATAATAGTGACAGCTGAAGGACCTACTCTTCTGGGCTGAGACTGGTTACAGAAAATCAAGTTTGACTGGTCTGAAATATTTCACCTGAGAACAGGGGGAGTTCCTGAACTGCTAAGGAAAAATGACAGTGTATTTTGGAATGAGTTAGGAGAATTGAAGAACCTTCATATGCTGCAAGACTCAACAATATTCAATATTCCAGGGGGAAGCCAAGAGATACAAGAAAGAGGCTGAAAAGCTGAAGAATCAGCTGAATGAAACAAAGGAGGCATTAGAAGGAAGAGTCATAGAACTTCCCAAGATGCGTGCTGACAATGGGTAGTTCAGCTACCAAACTGAACCGAGTTAAGAATTCACCAGAGAGAAACTTGGCTGACTATGAAATCAAAATGAAGAACAAGGCAAAATTCCACTCAAACAGAAAAAGAAAAGACAGAAATCGGGTTAGGAAAGGCTAACCCGACACTAGAACTCAAGGAGCTAGAATAAAGAACATTAGATGCCACAAATATACCATTAACCATTAATGGGTTTATTCAGTGAGGATAAGGCCATTCCGCCAGTAGCATCAGCAAGAATTCAACGTTGGGCTTTGATATTATCTGTGTATGAGTACCTTTATGTACCTTCCTGGCTTACATATTGCAAATGCGGATACATTCAGTCATCTCCCGTTACCAGATAGCATTGTACGTGCTCCAGTGCCACAAGAAGTTGTGCTACTACTGAATTTCTTGGATTCTACACCTGTGTGTGCAAAGCAATTTAAAAAATGGACGAACAGAAATCCAATTTTGTCAAAAGTCAGAAACTTTGTTTTGCAAGCGTGGTCAAATTTGCAAGGGTGGTCTGTTTCTGGTTGAAATCTGTCTGGTCCATCAAGTCATTACATTTGGCAACAAGAGTTAAATAGCTCTGACGCTGCATCTCACCTTGTTAACGTGAGTACGTCGAATCTTAAGAAAAAAGAAAAGAAAAGAGAAGGCTGAAGACACTCTTCAGCAGAATCGATCCATACAACGTGACTATGGAAGACTGTAGTCAATATGTAGAACGCCTAGTTTTTATTTTGTAGCGAACAAAATTACCATGGAGGAAAAGTAGAAAATAATCCTTTGAGTGTATGTGGTAGCAAGCAATACTCTCTCATCTGCAGTCTGATGGCCCTGAAAGTGCCCAATTCTAAGTCCTGAAGAAATGAGACTACTACATGCCTGAAAAACAGAAATAGGTTACCAAGATGGAATTAGGTTGTGGGGATCAAGAGTTGTCGTCCTTTCACAAGGAACAGAACCACTCTTCACAGAGCTTCACAATGCGCATCCAGGCATATCAAAGATGAAAATGCTTGCATGAAGCTATGTCTGGTTTCAGGCATTGACAGTAACATTGAAAACATGGTCAAACACCGTCTCCACTCTCAGCAACCACAGAAGTTGCTTCTTTCAGCTTCGCTGCATCTGTGGGAATGGCCTGGTCGACCCTGGGTTAGGCTACATATTGATTTTGTAGGATCATTCTTAGGTACCATGTTTTTGTTGATCGTAGGTGCACATTCTAAATGGATGGATGTGTACAAAGTCAGATCACCAACATCAAGCGCAACTATCAAGAAGCTACATCATTGTTTTAACATACATGGCTTATCGGAAATCATCGTTTCCGATAACGGTACAGTCTTTACTAGTATGGAGTTTCAGAGATTCATGAATTTAAATGGAGTCACACATATTAAAACAGCCCCATACCATCCCTCATTAAATGGTTTAGCTGAGAGAACTGTGCAAACATTCAAATCTGGAATGAAGAGTATATCAGAAGGCACCCTAGAAACTCGACTTTTGGGTTTTCTTCTCAGTTATCGTACAATGCTTCATTTGACGACATGTTCAACACCGTCTGATTATTCCAGCATTTTCTGTTTTTATTTCAGATTTTCAGCATATGCAGTATTTTGCTTTTATCTTAGTGCAGGTAGCTCAGTCTCTGCTTGTATACTAGAGGGGCTGCTCAAAAACTCTGTGCCTCAGCTGTGGATGTATGACACCTTAATTACCCTCTGGGCCTGGTGCCGTTCCAGCCCCTTCATGCATCACCAGTACATCCTGGATCTCTCCCTTCTTCTTCTCACTCTCCTCCAACTTCCCCTCTCCTCCTCACTGGAGGTTGTGTCTCCCACTGCAACCACAATGCCCATTTTCCTCAGCGACTTTATAGCCTTGGGTGATGGACAAGAACTAAATAGAGCACTCAGCAGACATATAAAGGGCCTCTAGTTAACATGAGTCTTAAATAGAGACCCTGTCCCTTGAATGAAGCACTCCCAGCAGTTACAGAACTCCGAACTGCTAAGATGACACTCAGGGCTGAACCTTTTAAACCCAGCCAAACAAGTTTCCTCATAAAAAACAGAACCCCACATGGCGTAAATCAAACTCTGCAAGCGCATTATTGCTGACGCAATGTATTTTTGTAAGCAATTGGATCGTTCCTGACCTTAGAAGCCTTTTTAATTAAAACCTGAGAAACCAGGCGAGCTCCCAATTTTTAAGCCTGCTCACCTACTGTGTCAGATGAAACTAGCGCAATGACATTGGGAATGCGACCTAAAGTCATTACACCCAATCACCCAATGATATGTCTCCAGAGGTGGGGAGTACTCCCAATTTGGGAGCATATTATTCAGCCCAATATTGGTAATGAAATGGGCGCATCCATTATAAAAGCTGTTTCGAAAGCTAGTGATACATTTTGGTAGGAAGAATGAGGAGAGGCAATATAGAATATCAGGTGCAATTATAAAGGGGGTGAAGGAACAGTGAAAGACCTAGGGGTACATGTGCACAAATCATTGAAGGACAGGTTGAGGAAGTGGTTAGAAAGGCGCATAGTATGCCAGGCTTTCTAAATGGAGACATATTGGGCAGAATTTTACGGCCCCGTTTTGGTGGGGATGGGGCTGTAAAATGCGGCGGGCCGTTATAAATCCCATTGACGACAGCAGGAACGTAAAATCCCTCTGGCGTAAAATTATGCCCATTGTATAAAAGCAAGGAAGCTATTATGAACTTTTGTAAAACACTAGTTCAGTTTCAACTAGAGTGTTCTATCCAATTCTGGGCACCACACTTTAGGAAGTGTACGAAAGCTTAGGAGAGGGTACAGAACAGATGCACGAGATGGACATCTTTATGTGGATAGATTGCAGAAGCTGAGGCTCTTTTCCTTCAGGAAGAGAAGGTTGTGAGGAGATTTGATAGAAGTGTTCAAAATCAAGAAAGGTCTGGACAGAGTAGGCAGAGAGAACTGTTCCTATTGGCAGAAAAGTCAAGAATCAGAGGACATTGATTTAAGGTCACTGGCAAAAGAACCAATGGTGATGTGGGAAATACCTTTTTACATGAGTGGTTAAGATCTGGAATGTACTACATGAGAAGATTGTGGAGGCAGATTCATTGGTGACTTTCAAAAGGGAATTGGATAAGCACCTGAAGAGAAAAAAAGTTGCGGAGCTACATGGAAAGGGTGGGGGAGTGTGAGGAGCTGAGTTGTTCTTGCAGCAAGCAGGCATGGACAGGATAGGTCACATGGCCTTCTTCTGTGGTGTAACCATTATGTAGTGCTGCGGGCAGAATTTTTTGGAAGGAGGTGTTTCCAGCCAGTGGCAGGGAATGCACCCCCACTTCTAACGGGTGCCCCATCCAGGGTCCCAATGTGGGCAGGAGTGAGTTCCCGGCCTGCATTTCCTCCTGATAGCCAGATTGGGTTCCACAAAATAAAATTTAGCCCAAGATTTCAGATTGATGGCCTTTCAAATGTTAACTCTGCTTCTCTCTCCACAGATGCTGCCGACCTGGCTAAGTGTTTCCAGCATTTTCTGATTTTATTTCAGATTTCTAGCATCCACAGTATTTTGATTTTGAATTAGTTGCAACAGTGGCACATGATTGTCAATTAGTTTTATCAAGAATATTACAACTTATGATTGCTAATGGAATAACTGGGTGAAATAGTAGTTTACGTCTAATAAAACTTAAGGACAGAGAAAGAAAATGTGATGTGCATCTTGTATGTCTGTTAGTACTTGCTTGAGACATCCTTCAGCAAGGAAATATCAACCAAGGGTGTGGCATTACCAACAAGGCCAGCATTTATTGCCCATACCTAATTGTCCCTGTGAAAGTCATAGTGAGCCATCTTCTGGAATCACTGCAGACTTTGTGGTGAAGGCACTCCCAGAATGCTGCCACTTAATCAGCACCCCATCCACCACCTTAAACATTCACTCCCGCCATGAATGACACCCAGAGTGCAACTGTGTACCATCTACAAGATCCACTAACTCACCAAGGTTCCTTCGACAGCACATTCCAAACCTGCGACCTCTACTACTTAGAATGCCAAGGGCAGCATATTCACGGAAAAATCACCACTTGTACATTTCCCTCCAAGCTGCACACCATCCTGACAGAAATATGTCCTCATTCACTCACAGTCACTGGATGGGAATCTTGGAATTTCCTTCCGAGCAGCGCTTTGGGCATCTACACTGGACTGCAATGGTTCAAAAAGGCAGCTCACCATCACTTTCTCAAGGACAATTATAGATGTGCAGCAAATGCTGGCCTTTCCAGTAACACTCATATCCCAGGAATGAATAAAAAAGGTAGAGTTCCAGGATTTTGACCAAGCAATGATGACAGCATTTCCAAGTCAGGATGGTGTGGCGTGGAAGGGAAGTAGGAGGTGGTAATCTTTCAATTTGGCTGCTGCCCTTGCCCTTCTATTTGGAAGGGGTCTCAGATTTGGAAAGTGCTGTAAGAAGTATTGGTGAGTTGCTGCAATGCATTTTGTAGATAATACACATTACACAGCCAGGTTGCTTGAGTGGTGGAGGGTGTGAATGCTTAAGGTGGTGATTTAAGTGCCAACCAAGCAGGCTACTTTGTCCTGAATGGTGTCAAACCTCTTCAGTATTGATGAAGAATTGTGCCATATAGGTGTGGGAAAGGCTTTGGGCAGTAAAGAGGTGAGGTATTTGCCTCAGAATACATAGCCTCTGACCTGTTCTTGTAGCACAGTTTTCATGGCTGGTCCAGTTATGTTTTTGATCAATGTCTGGATTTTGATGGTGGAGTCTTCTCTACATTGGGAAGAACAAACTCAGATTGGGTAACTGCTTTTCAGAACACCTCAGATCAGCCAGCAAATTTTCACCTGCTTATCATTCAAATTCTCTGTCCCACTCCCGGTCTTACCTCTGTGTCCTGGGCCATCTATGTTCCAAGGTAAGCTCAAGGTGCAGCCCCTCATCTTTTGGTTAGGCATTTATCAGCTTTCCGAACTCAATATTTTGCTCAACGATTTCAAATCGTTATCCCTGCTCCCATTTTTTCTCATTCTGCAATTGCCATTTACACCTCTTTTAGATGTTTCTCTTGTTTAACAAAACAGAAAATGCTTGAAATAATCAACAAGTCAGTTAGCATCTGTGGGGAGAGAAATATAGACGATGGGCTGTAACTTCTATGGAATGGTAGTCAGAGTCAGATTGCTCCTAGATTTTTACCATGAAACCCAGACGCTGCTTTGTCACCTGACCTTCTGACTCAGACTGGGTAAGAACAGTGCAATGCAGTGGGTTCCCAAGGCCTTCTGTCAAGGACATTGAGTTGCTGGTAAGGAAGACAAGCCAACCTTTTATGGCACTAGCTTGTTGGGGGTCCCGTTGGGGGTCAGGTGGTTCTGTGAGGGTGGAGAGGGTAGTCGGGGGTATTCTCTGTAGGGTCGGGGAGTGTGGGGGGCTAGCGGAAGGTTGGAGGTAGTTGAGTGGGGGGAGGGGGGTGGTCAGGGGATGGGGGACATCTGGTGGTGGTCGAGATGGGTCAGTACTTTGCTTACCTAGAAGTTAGAAGTGGCTTTTATTCTAATTTTTTCTGGGTAACTATTACTGTGAGACAATGGAGCCACCTGAATTTTGCAATTTATAGCGTACTTTCGGATGGTTCCCATTGCGGGGCAATTGCCCAATGCAATCCTTATGTGGGGACTTCTGAAGAGGGGGGTTCCCTCGTGCATTTTTGAGGTACCCCAGTTACAACACCCCAGAGCTTGGAAGTTACGGGCCAATGTTTCATGTCAACGTCCTCTTATCAGAACTGGGAAAAGTTAGAAATAGCAGGTTTTAAGCAAACACAGAGGCAGGGAAAGGGGAAGCATTGGCAGTGGTGTGGGTGGGAGGGGCGGAAGTAAAAAGTGATGGCCTCCGATAAGGGGTAGTTAAATGATAAAATATATGGTGGTG
Organism: Carcharodon carcharias; assembly: GCF_017639515.1. Lineage (NCBI taxonomy): Eukaryota > Metazoa > Chordata > Chondrichthyes > Lamniformes > Lamnidae > Carcharodon > Carcharodon carcharias. The sequence goes on from NC_054477.1 coordinate 110,087,752, forward strand.
CAAGTCAATAGGAGATGGTTGTGGAAGGATGTAAATGTGTTTGAAGGCAGTTCACAGGAGGTTTACTAGGTTGATACCTGGAATGAGCAGGTTGTCTTATGAGGAAAGGTTGGACAGCCTGGGCTTGTTTCCACTGCAGTTTAGGAGAGTGAGGGGTGACTTGACTGAAGTATATAAGACCCTGAACGGTTTTGACAAGGTCGACGTGTAAAGGAAGTTTCCTCTTGTGGGTAAATCCAGAACTAATGGGGTGCTGTTTTAAAATTAGGGGTCGCCCTTATAGAACAGAGATGAGGAGAAGTTTTTTTTTTCTCAGAGGGTTGTGCAACCTTGGACTCTGCCTCAGAAGGCAGTGGAAGTAAGTATTGAATATTTTTAAGGCAGTGGTAGATAGATTCTTGTTAGACAAGGGAATCAAAGGTTATCGGGGGTAGATGGGAATGTGGAACTCGAAACACAAGTAGGTCAGCCATAACCTTATTGAATGGCATAGCAGGCTCAAGGGACTGAATAGCCTACTTCTGCTTCTATTTCGTATGTTCTTATGTATGTTCATAAACAAAGATATAAAAAATTGGACTACAGGAGTTGTAAATGGGAATAGCAGAATCATTACCAACAGCTACCATGAGAAACAATGAGGGCAAAGATTATGATCTGAAATTGTTGAACTCAGTGTTGAGTCTGGAAGGTTGTAATGCCCCTAATCAAAAGATGAGATGCTCTTCCTCCAACTTATGTTGAAGTTCATTAGAACATTGTAACAGCCTGAGGACAGAGCGATCATAGTGGGACTAGGCAGAGAATTAAAATGATAGGCAGCCAGAAGCTCAGAGTCATGCGTGAGGACCGAACAGACGTATACGACATAGTGGTTCCCAATTTCCATTTAGTCTCCCTCAATGTAGAGGAGATCCTACTATCATTAATAACAAATACAGTGTACGAAGTTGAAAGAAGTGCAAGTATATCGCTATTTCACCTGGAAAGAATATTTGGGGCTCTGGACGTTGGGAAAAGATAAAGTAAGGAGGCAGGTGTTGAACCTTTTGTTTTTTGTCCAATTATCATCTCCTCTTGCTTTGTATCATTATTGCTTTTTTCATTTAATCTCTCCTGCCTTCCACATTGTATTCAGCAAAGTCTATGGGCTCTGAACTAGCCACATCCTTAACCAAGCTGTTCCAGTACAGCTACAGCTTGCTTGGCCTAAATAGCCAAGTGGTTATGGTACTAGGTTTGTAACCCCAAGATCAAGAGTTCAAATCTCACAATGGCAAACTATGAAACAATGTAACTTCATCTGAAACAGATAGAAATGGGTTTGTACTCGAAAGAGTTACCACTGATCTGAAACTTAATTGGACCAGCTATATGACTATCATAGCTACAAGAGCAGGTCAGAGGCTGAGAATTCTCAGTGAGGAACTCACCGACTGACTTGCCAAAGCCTGTCCACCACTTATAAGGCTCAAGTCAGGAGTTGATAGAATACTCTCTATTTGCCTGGATGAGTGCAGCTCTGCTCAAAGTGCTCAACACCATCCAAGGCAAAGCACTCACTCCCTCCACCACTGGTGCACAATTGGAACAGTCTATTTAACAAGGTGCACTGCAGTAACTCACTCACCCTCCTTTGACAGTACTTTCCAAACCCATGACCTCTATCATCCAGATGTACAAGGGCAGCAAATACATAGAACACCACCACCTGCAAGTTTCCTTCCAAGTCACACATTATTCTGACTTAGAACTATAACACTTTTCCTTCACTGTAACTGAATCGAAATCCTGAAACTGCCTCCCTAATAACACTGTGGGTGTACACCAGATGGATTTAAGTGGTTCAAGAAAGTGGCTCACCACCACCTTCTCAAGGGCAATTAGAGCTGGGCAATAAATTTTGGCTGTAGTATAGTGGGTTAACAGACTGGATATGCTCATGTACGACACATGATCATGCACCACTGACATTAGTCAGTCATGTGTTGGACTCTCTCTCTCTCTTCAGAGAGAGAGAGAGAGAGGCCATGCCCAGCATGCCTACTCTGCAACATGTTTAGATGTAGTACAAATAAACTAATACTAATAAGCAGACACTAGAGTATTACTACAGTCTATCTAGTAACCAAGTAGCATGTCTAGAGTCCATAGATAAGAAGGACCATCTCAGAACATTGGCCTTCCTTCCCTTTTGTTCTATCCACATTCTCCCCTTTCCTTGCCTCTGTACTTATTTAAAGCTATTACATCACTAACTTTGTCCAGTTCTAATAAAGTCTCTTGACCTGAAATGTTACCTCTCTTTCTCTCCCCATCATTTCCAGCATTTTTTGTTTTTTGCTCACCATGTCACATGCTTTCATGTGAGTGACGTGTTTCCATGTGATTCAACCACACAACTACAACAGAAAAGTTCAAAACATATAGCAGGACACAAACACCCGTATAAGATAAGCATTTAACTGAATATTAGCTAGCTAATTGCCCAGTTATCAAGAGTTTGTTGATACTGCACGTGTGTTTCTTTCTTCACTTAAATACTTCTGCCGTTATAGTGGATACCCTATACTAAAGGACACAGACTAAGTATGACACCACTAGCAAAGAGACAGTTTTAAGGCCCATGTTTAAATGAGAAAAGCAAAGAGTTCATCCCTAAAATTTGGAACTTGGGATACACAGGCCGTTTCAAAGAAAATTTAGGAATATTGAATTGCATCAAGTTTACAGCACAGAAACAGGTCATTTAACCTAACAGGTCTATGTTGGTATTGATATTCTGCACAAGCCTCCTCTCACCATTCATCTAGCCCTATTAGCATGTGCTTATATAATTTCCCTTAAATGCTATTTGCTTCAACTACTCTTTGTGATAGCATTTTCTACATTCTTATCCTCTCTCGGTAAAGAGGTTTCTCATGAATTTCCTGTCAGATTTATCAGTGACGATATTATGTTATGGCCATTAATTTTTGAAGACCTTACAAGTGGAAACATCTTCCCTATATCTACCCTTTTGAACACCTTCATTATTTTAAAGATTTCTATCTAACTGCCTCTCAGCCTTGTATCGTGAAAGTTAATCCTCCAGTCTCTACAACTCTATTCTTAGAATCTCTTTTCTCACACCACAATGTCTCCCTCTATTTTATACCTCTTCAAAATCTCAATCTTCTTGTTAACCATGGCTTTGTCCTTCCCCTAACTTCCTTTATTGCTCTAAATCCACTTCACTGCACTGTAAGCTGCTCAGAGATGTGCTTCTACATGAGAGAACCCCACATAAATATAAACAGTAGTTGCATTTTCTGCAAGCTCGAAAGTTTTTTTCTAATAATCTCTGTCAGCTGTCATCCATACTTAATTATTAAACAGACACTGTTTTCCAACTGCAACATCTGCATATCATTACTGATAACCTTCAGCCATGAAAAACCACATCACACTTAGACTGCAGGCCAAAGATGACACAAGCAAGGCTTCAATTACTAGCCTATGCAATAACAGTAGCTTGTATTTATATAGTACCTTTAATATCATGAAACAACCACAGGAATATTATAAAGTAAAATATGAAACTGAGCCCCTTAAGGAGATATGAGGACAGATGACCAAAAGCTTGTTCAACAAAATAGCGCAGAATTTTCCGTGTCTGCTGGCACAGGTGTGTATGGCAACATGAGTGGACAACATGGTGAGAAGGCCAAAAATTGGTTTCACAATGTCTTTTGCGATTGTCCGTTCAGCCCATCGATGACAGGCCGCATTTCCCACCATCGGACATCTGGAACCTCATTGTAATACATCTGCATGTCATTATAGGGTCAGCACGCCAGAATTATCCCTCCGAGCTAGATTGTCCGCCCACGTTGGCATGATTGCACACCGACATATTTCATAAAGGAATATATCAGGCTTGCACTTGGCAGCCTGCACTTTGAGAGGAACTCAGAAGTGAGTGCACAGTAACATTGCGCAGCACTCATGAGGGTCACTTGTTGGACTTCAAGATTGAGGCGACTTGGGGGGTGAGCAAGGACTGCCCTGTGGTTAACGGTAGTGCACAAGCATGTGTGGGATGGAGGGGTGGGAAGCAGCCACGCATTAGGGAAACCTTGTATAAAGTGACCATTCCTCTGCAGCTGAGACAGTTCAGATGCAGCCACATTGACATGCGTAGAGTCGGGCCACTGGCTTATCTGCAATGCAGAAGCATGAAAGTGCCACCAGCTGCTCCAGAGCTTTTCACCCCTTGGGCACAGACGGCAAACTAATGAGTGTTTTAGTGGACTGCAGAATTGTTGGATGACTGGGCATGTTGTACAATCTCCTTGCTAAAGCTGGCCATGGAGCAGTCACTGGTGGAGGCACTCAGCCCCTTGCAAAGTCATCATCCCGGTTTGAACCAGTCTCCCCCATGGTTCAAGCTAACAGTGCAGCTTTGCAGCATGGGTTAGGTGAATGCCTTCACCTGAGCTGAAGCACAGCACGCAGTCCAATGGGCAAAGCTGCCACCAATTGGTCAGGCGGAGTGGGACGGAGGAGGATGGGGTTCCAGGCAGCCATGCAGTGCACTAATCTCTGGCCAACCAAGTGGTGGCTAGCACTCTCCAGGATGTATTAAGCGGCCTTCAACTTAACCAACAGAAGTTCTTAGAATGCTCAAGCTGACCCATGTGTTTCTCTCTCTCTTTCATCCTGCAGGAGGAGTACATCAGGATCATGAAGCCTGGTCAACCAGCTGTATGCCTTGTAGCATACAGAGAGTGAAGACGACGGAGAAGAGAGTGACAGGGGTGCCTGGCTGTGCAAAGGGAGGAGCAGCACCCTCTGGGAGAAGGGGCGGCTGGGGCTTCCACACACGCCGCCGAAGGGCCACAGCGAGCTGTCGCTAGTCAGTGCCTAGCTAGACCCAGGGTCTATAGATGCTACCTTTCATTCCGCAAGATGACCGAGAACCAGTGTCGCTGAAGACTGCGCATGTCTAGGGAACTGGTCAGTCACATCTGCCAGCTACTGCAGGATTTGGCACAATGTGGACATGGAGGGCATCCACTGCCCGTGGCCATGAAAGTGACTGTGGTGCTCAATTTTTACACCAGTGGCTCCTTTCAGGGCTCCACATATGACCTCTGTGGGATATCACAAATCTCCACTCACAAATGCATCCATGAGGTCACAGATGCCATCTTTGCAAGGGCACACAACTTTGTGCATTTTGATCAGGAAAGCCAGGATACAAAATGCTGGAATTTGCCAAGATCCTGAGATTCTCACAGGTGCAGGGTGTGATCAACTGCATTCACTGGTGCTCTGGTCTCCGTTGCAACAAGCGGTCAACTATGTCAACCGCAAGGGATTCCATTCACTGAATGTGCAGCTGATGTGCGACCACCACAAACACATCCTACAGGTCTGCACATGGTTTCCAGGGAATGTGGACGACACCTACATTCTCAATCAGTCACAAATCATTGATGTCTTCCAGGGTCCACAGATGCTGCAGGGATGGCTTCTTGGGGACAAGGGCTACCCACGGAGGACGTGGCTGCTAACTCCCGTGTAGCAACCTCAGAATGTAGCAGTGCAAAGGTATAACGAGGCTCATGCTGCAACTCGCAACTTGGTGGAGCAGACCATCAGGATGCTGAAGATGTGGTTCTGGTGCCTGGACCGGTCTGGTGGAGCCCTGCAATATAGTCCACAGAGAATGTCACACATCGTTGTCACCTGCTGAGCCCTTTACAACCTGGCACTCCAACAGGGAGAGGATCTGGCTGAGGAGGAAATGGAGGAACTGCACGTCTCTTCCAAGGAGGAAGATGTCAACGGGGATGAGGGTGAGGAGGTCATCGAAGGTGACGATGACGACGATGATGCTGTCGCACGGGCCAGATGAGGCAGGCGTGCTCAGGAGGTCCTCATTGCTGCTAGATTTGTGGAGGATGAAGATAACATGCAGTGAGGAGGCATCATAGACTCACACATTGCATCTAGTCTGGCTTATCCAGCGCACAGACCCTCTGTGATAATGCTGCTGTCATGGAGATGCAGTGGAGGCCCCAACAGTTGCTCGATTGTAGGAGGATGATGACGACATGCAGTGAGGATATTCCATAGATCTTCACATAGCCTCTGACAATGCCTGAACCCTGTCTGGCCAAGGGCAGCTCGCTTGCACTCTGTGATCAGGGTCATATCATGGAGACGCAGGCATGAAACTTTAAAAGCACCTGATCCTTTGTCTGCTTTCAGCACCTGACCCCTTCAGGAGCCCTACTTCACTGGTCGCAGGTGCTGACAAAATGGAGGCCAGTCCCACCTTTAAGATGCTGAAAGCACAAAGAGAGAATGATGGAACTCTGCGATGCAAGCCCATGACATTCTGGCAGCAATGACGAGCACAAGCAATGTGCGGGCATCAATAATGTGTCCAGGGAGTGTGAGGCTGGACCATCACTTTGGCCTGAAGGCTGCACAGAGCACAGGGAAGAGGCTCTGTACTGAGGCACCTGCCTTTATCTTGTGTAGAAAGGTTTCACATCTGAGTGACATGAACACTGTTCATCAGAACAAAGAGCCATAGGCAGGGAGACATTCTTGGGAGTTTATTGTTAAGAGTCAACATTATGTACAAGTGATTAATACCCATGCCCAGCTTTGCAACTACATCTTCTTAACTTTCCTATCCCTGCCACTATGTCTAGGTGCTCCCCGGACATCCACAGTAGAGGTGGAGGCAGCCTGTTAACTGCTACATTGTCTATATTGGCTTTGGCGTGTGCTTCTGGTGGGCCAATACCTGGAGGGCTCCGCCTGCTTTCAGGGTCCTGCTGTGTGGCAGTGGCCCCCTCCTCGACTTGTGGGGCTGGAGCTACTGGGGTCACAGGAAGAGTGGATTCGGATGGACCGGACACTCTCAGAGTCACCTGGGTGGATGGCCCCGAGGTGTGCAGCTGCTAATCCTCCTCTCTGTTGGTGCCCAAGGGCACCTAGGTGAATCCTGGAGAAGTGGAAGCTAAAGTGAGATCGAGCTGCCCTGCACCCCTCTTGCATACACACTTTTGGAGGCCAACTATGGTATCAGCAATGGAGTTACGCCCACGCAACAGTGCAGGAGCAATGTCCTGGACCAAGGTCTCCATGGCAGCCGCCGTCCCACCAGTATTGATCTCAGTGAGTTGGCATGCTGGCATTATCACTGCACCCTGAAGGCAGATGGGCTCATCCATCATGCCTTGCAATCTGAGGAATCCAGCAAACATCCCTTCCTCACGTTCCAGAGCTTGGCTTTGCAGTTCCAGCAATTGAGATGTGACCGAATCCAGAGGCTTGTCATCTGACTCAGACTCAGCAAATTTCTGGCCTCCAGCAGTCCTCCGAGTGCCGGACACCTGGGAAGTCCCTGCGCCACCTGCAGTGGATCAGACAGTGCAATGTGCTCACCAGATTGTGATCCTGAGGCTGCAGTAAAGCTAGAACCCACTGAGGTGTGTGTCTCTGCACTCGTGGAGGATGTGGGTGAGCGCTGTGATGGGTCTTCAATCATGGTGCCTTCAGATTCTTCTTCTATAGCTTCTTCGTAGTTTGACTTGAGGCCCTGGGTCGCAGATTCTGTCGGCTGTTTCCCAGGTATGCCTGCGAAAGCAAGGGGAGATAATTAGCACATGGCAGAGAACTGCAGAACAGGACACAATGCTCACAGCATGGTTGTTTGATGGATGTTGCACTGCTGAACCGTCACTTGGTAGAGCACCGGTCACCTCACTGTCAGCATAGAAATGGTTCAGATTCTCGCCAGCCAGCTGGATGGCTCATTTTTCAAAGTCCGTGAGGACCCTGATTTCAGACATCCTTCCACCGGTCTGCAACCTCTCTCCCTTGCTGTGTGCCAGCTTGTCCTGCATGAATAGAGATGGAGAGAGTGCAAACAGGACGCCTGCCAGGCCAGATAATAAGTATACCTGGCCTGTTTGGGTAGTGAGTGCTCTCATGAACGGGATGAGGAGAATGAAGGTGTGTGTGTGAGAGAGTGAATGGTGATGTTCCTTGAACTGGCAGTGAGGGAGTGTCCTGTGGATGTGTGATGAGCTTGTGAGTGTGTGATGTTGACACTGATCACGGCAGCCACCGCCTCCCATGCGGCCACTGCCCCTCCTGCGGCCAGAGCAGTGGTAGAGGACATCATGGCGGGTCTCCATGGCATCCAAAAGGCATTGGAGGGACACTTCACTAAACGGCGGGGCTGCAGTCTTTTTGCCTTTCGGGGCCATCCTGTCTTCTGTGCAGCAGTCCGGCTGGAAGGACTGAGAGGTGTGTGCGCAGCTGCACTTTAAATCTGGAAACCAGTGTGATGAAGCGGCGAGGTGATGGCCCACCCGCCAATGAAACAGTGTGCTTTACGGGAATGCATAATTATTGGGGCAGGTTTGGGATGATAGTGCATGAGAAGCCGCCATTGCAGTCTGCAGGTAATACATCATTTTCAACTGCTCGCTACCGCACTTAATGCAAATCTGGGGCAATTCCACCCATTGGTTTTGAGGATTGTCTTAAAGGACAGAAGTAAGATAGAAAGGCAAAGATATGTAGGAAGGGTATTTCAGAAATTCTGGCCTGAGGGCATAATCATCAATGATGGAGCAATTAAAATTGGGGATGCACAAAGGGGCAGAATTAGAGCTCTGTAAATATCTGGAGAGTGTGGGGCTGGGGAAAATGACAGAGATAGGGAGAGGTGAGGCCATGGAGGGATTCAAAAACAAGGGTGAGAATTTTAAAATCAAGATGTTGCTTGACTGGGAGCCAATGTTGGTCAGCAAGCAGAGGGGTGATTGAGAAATGAAACTCGCTGCGAGCTAAGACACAGGTAGTGAGGTTTTGAATGACCTCAAGCTTATAGAGGGTAGAATGTAGGAAACTAGCCAAGAATGCTTGTCAAGACTGAAGGTAACAAAGGCATGAATGAGGGTTTCAGCAGCAAATGAGCTGAGACAGGGTCAAAGTCGGCGATGTTACGGAGGTGAAAACAGACGGTCTCAGTGATGGCATGAGGTTGGAAGGTCATCTTGGGATCAAGTGAGACACCAAGGTTCTGAACATACTGGCTTAACCTCAGGAGTTTGCTAGGGAGAGTGATGGAGTCAGCGACTAGAAAACGGAATTTGGAGCAGCGACTGAAAACCAAACAGAATGGAATTTGGAAGTAAATCAGGAAAGAAAAACATTTAGATGTCAGGTTTAAATTTCAAGTTTAAGTTCTGAAAAGTAAGATTTTTTTTTGGAAAGGGCGCTTGAGCTGAGGAGTCTGCAATTCTGAGATGTTGAAGAAGCGTTAAGAGGATTCATCTAGCTGGATGTTAGTCGGAGGACTCCAAGAAATCTCATACCTTGGAGAATAGCGGGAACACTGAGGAGAGTCAAAGTGAATCACTGAGAGCTGTGGCACACCTTGATTTGGTCCCAAGAGAAACAAAGAAACCCTTAAGGTCATGTAAATTACATGGCAATCATGGGGTGGAAATACAAGTAGAACAAGAAGTGGTCTGTTGAGATTCTTGTGTTTACAGCCTAAGTGTTTTTGAAATATAATGTTAAAAGTTCTTGCTTTGTTTAACTCTTGTACAGTACAGGTTTTTTTATTTAAAATGTGAAATCCCGTGGTGTAATTATCCCTGTTAATAACTAGGTGTTCAAATTGCCTTTGAAAAGTTATTGGTCTCAAATTTTAAGTTATATAAGGACAGCTTTAGGACCTCAGGAGATGGTTCTTATCCAAGTGAATAGTGTATGGCTGAAACAAATTGCCAACATGTTTGGCGAATGCCAATTCAGTGAGTTCCTTCAAGTGAGAGCTGGGCCTGTTTCTGGTTGGGCTACTGATCACATTGTACAAAATATTGGTATTGTATAAGAACAACTGGAGCTTTACATACGAACATACGAAATAGGAACAGACGTCGGCCAGTTGGGCCTGCTCCACCATTCAATAAGATCATGGCTAATCTGCTTGTATTACTAATTCCACACTCCCATCTACCACCTCCCCCCACCCCCAATAACATTTGATTCCCTTGCATATCAAGAATCTATCTACCTCCATCTTAAAGATATTCAATAACCCCACCTCCATCGCCTTCTGATCACACAACCCTCTGAGAAAAAAAAAAAATCTCCTCATCTTTGTCCTAAAAGGACACCCCTAATTTTAAAACAGTGCCCCCTAGTTCTGGACAACCCACAAGAGGAAACATCCTTTTAACATCCAACTTGTCAAGGCCATTCAGGATCTTGTATACTTAAATCAAATCACCCCTCACTCTTCTAAACTCCAGTGGGAACAAGCCCAGTATTCTGGATTAGTTTTGATCATTTAAGGGGGCCAGAGAGGAATTTCCAGACATATTATCTCCCAATTTGGCCTGGATTTTTATCTTTTTTTCATTTTTCCCTGGGGAATCAGTTGGTTTTGGATGGAGTGAAAGTATACATTGTGCTACACAAGACATCATAATTGCATGGGTCAGGAGATGGGTTAGAACATCTATTCCTGCCCATCATTGTTCTTATGTTTATTCATATTTACATGATACCGATAAACAAATGTGCACAGGTTTTGATATTAAATAGCTCAGGTAAACAATGACAGAGTGCCAAGTGGCCCTCCGGAGATTTATATTTACATAGTAATAACCTGACGACAGAAAACAACACACAGCGAAGGCAGATTAACTCAATGCTCAAGTGACAACTCCTGTTGAACAGTGCAGGGCAATTTGTTTTTAGCAAGTAGTCTTGACAAACTACTAAATGAAATATCAGCACATATCAAAGGAGTGTGAAATTGCAAGTGATCTTGCATCTGTAGCAAGAATTAGACATTACTCCCAGTTGAGCTTTCTGTGAAGAAACCCACAGTTTAATTTGATAGTGACAAAAGACAAGCTGTCAATGAACGTACAAACCATATTCCATCTGCAGCTATTCCTTTTTCTCCTATGGCTCCTATGTCTGTTCTTCAGACTATGCAACATGCTGATATATAATGAATCAAATCATTGCCTGATCTGAGCACCTTTCAGCTTGTAGAATGTGAAAGAGGTGTAAATTTCTAAGTAACTATCACACTTGCCAAATCTGTGATAGTTGAGTATTGCAAAGAGCTGTCAGTAATGACATAGTTTCTATTCTACCTGATGAACACATTTCAGGAGAGAGTGTCCAGGAATTCAAAGACATCAAATGCTATCTGGAATAAGAATGCATCTTTCAATACTCAGTCGGAGGCTAAATTGTATAGCTTCTGAAAAAGGGTGCTCTGCACAATTAACCTGTACCCATTGGGTGTCATGTTAGCAGCATGCTATCTTTGTGCTGTCTGTCCATTTTTGCGTACAGCCCATGCTAACCATGTTGCTGATTTGCTGTATGCATCAGCAGATGACTGCAGAGGTCAATGACAGGAATTTAGTTCCAGGGACCTGGATGCATATGAAGTATGCCATTGATAAAGATGTAGAGCCAGTGCAATTTAGGGTGCCAGCACACATGGGCAATGATTGTTTCCTCAATGATCCAAATGCTGTGCTGAAAGGAAGATACAATACAATGCCTACTAGTGATCAAACAGCATATCACACCCCTCTTCTACCTCACCAATAAATGCATCTCAGGATTAGGCACTTTCATCAGCTTTTGTGATATTTTAATGACTTTATGCATGATAAAGGAAGAAAGCAAAAACTTCAGTAGCTCTTACTGCACCCTCAGTTTGTAACCCATGAAATACTTTGAAATTGCAGGCACTGTTGTAATGTAAGAACAGGCAATTTGCATTCACATCAGTCCCACATCATTGGACTAAATATATATAATATATAATCTGTTCCTTAGTGATCTTGGTTGAGGGATAATTATTGATCATGACACCTGGACAAGTCTTCATTTAGTCACGCCATGGAAATAATCAACATCCACCGAAGCACAATATTCCCTTTAAATTTTCTTTGTAATGGGAAGGCTACAAGCACATTAAAGCACTGCATTATTGTCCATGGGCATCTTAACTTTTAAAGGTCACTGATTTTTCACAAGATTGTGAGCAGCCTCTTTATTTCAATGTGCAGTGCATTCCAGGTTGCTGTGCAGCCACACACACATGTGCCTTAGAGGAAACTCTCCTCTCACTGATCCTATTCTCCCTCTCCTCAAAGGTCCCATTCCACTTCCACAGCCCACTCCCGCTAACCTTACACATCCCAAACTATTGCTTCTCACACACTGCATTCTGTCTCTCCTCACACATCATATCCTACCCCTACTCTAAAACGTCCCATTCTAACTGTCCACTCATTGGTTGCATTCTCCCTTCCTCAAGCATCCCATTCTAATCATTGCTAACTTCCATCCTAATGGAAGTGTGGATGCACACAGCTTGAAAGTCTGAGTTTAGGTCATAAACATCCATAAAGGTCCATTCGCCTCACCAAAGCAGTTAAATGAAACTCACATAATTTTCTCATCATTAACCTTGACAGCTTTAAATAACCTGCAGTTTCCTAGTTGGTGTATATGGTTCAGTCAATACTAAGGGCAGGTGTTCATTGGCCATGTTCCACATACCTGATCAATAGCCCAATGGGCATCATAAACTTGTGTGTCAGACATGGCCCCCTCAGCCTTCTGATTCAGCGATGCATCCATGAAACCCCTTCTGGAAGCCGTGGAGGCCCACTGCAATGTCCTCTAACCTCACTCTGGCAGTAGGAGGCCTATCAGGCTCAGCACTCTGACTTGGGAGGTGGTGGCAGAGGTAGTCTGCCACACAAAGGTCGACTATCCGGTACAGAAAACGGATGAATGATCTCATCCATGCTGCCAGATTAAGGCAGCCATCTTATCACTCAAACTCACACAATCACAATCCCATCACACATTTACTGGCCTCTCACTCACTGCCAAGGACAATCAAGGGACATCACCACCCATTCTCACACACATGGCCTCACATGTCCATCTGGCCTCATCTCCTCTGAAGACTGCCTCCTCAGCCCTCATCATCTTGAGGCCACTTGCACAGATCAGCATGTGGCCCCGATGTTGGATGGCGGGAAAGGCAGCCCGCCATTAACAGGTGCAGTGCATGATCGCAAACTGGTTTCATGACAGCGTAAAACCAAATTTTGGCCTTCTTACCATATTGTCCACTCACATCCACCATGACCCCTGATTTCAACAGGGATGGAAAATTCCAGCCTAAATCTACTGAGTAATGTCACCCCAGACTGTCAATGTTTATCTAGCCATGATGGGCTCTGCCCATTTGGTTTATGCCCTTTAGCTGCTGTAGGTTTTTCTGGATTATTCAGCTCTAGGCTGAGTCCAGCAGCACTGAGAGCTGTTGAATGGGGAGCACTCATGAATTGCATGATGAAGACATGGCATCAAAAGCCATGAGAACAAAACGCTCCTTGGGCTCCATCACTTTCATGTGGCACAGCTATCCTTGCACTCCCCACCAGGTACTGGGGAATTTTCCCAAATGTCTCCCTCTCCCACTGTTGATGACTGATAAAACCAGAAGCCCGCGCTACAGAGTAACCTAGAAGGGACATTTCTTGACACTATGGCAAGAATTTTCCCAATGGCAACCGGGGGCAGGCCCCGCCCCTGCTCGCTGACGTGTAAAATGATGCGGAATGACGTTGGGTGGAACTCCCGACATCATCCTGCATCATTTACATTTTCAGGTCGACAGGGGTGCAGCTGAGTCAGCTGTGCGCCCGCCGCCCTGTCAACGGCCTATTGAGGCCATTCAAAAAACAATTAAACCAATTAGTGGACCTGCTTGTCTAACCTTAAGGTTGGCGGGCAGGTCGCAAGCGCTTGCGGCCACCTGAAAAAGCATGAAACCTCATTCACAGGAGGGATGATGTTTCCTGACTGAATTAAAAAATTAAGGTTAACTTTTACTTAAAATTATGTCCATGTCCCAACTCATGTGACATTGTCACATGATAGCAAATGGATGGTAAATGAAATTTTCGAAAGAATAACTTTTTCCCTTAGGAAGCACATCTCCCTGAGGCAGCACTTAGTCTCAGGGAGTTTGCAGCGCACTTCCACATTTGCCATTACCTCCACATGCTTTATGCATGTAGCTGGGCATTTAAGTCACCACCTACTTCCACCGAAGTGGAATTTTCATAGGTTAGGAGTGTGAAACCTGCCATGTGCAGATTAGGACAAGTAAGAGTTGGTCTGAACTTGGTGGATTTGTTTGGATAGCCAGAGTTTGCTTTTGGAGAAGTAAGGGATCCTTTTGGATATGGTTCTGGGACATCTTCGGGAGAGGTAAGGCAACATTTAGAAGTGGTAAAGTACTCTTTGGGAGAGGCAAGGCATCCTTTGGGATTGTTAAAAGTAAACATGATTGTGCATGAAAAGTGCATAAATACATTGGAATGGTCAAAGCTGTCAAAGAACTGTCAAGCTGTCAAGGAAAGTCAAAGTCATCAAAGAACTGTCAAAATTCATTGGTACAGTCAAAGCTGTATCAATGCCCAGCTACATGCATCAAGGGATTTAACTCTACTGGGCTTTAATCTTTTTAAAAATGTATTGAATTAAAAAAATATCAGTGCCTGATTAATTCTGTCTGCTAACATAAGCCTAAGGGATTGCATTACAGGAGTTGTGCTGTAATTACAGATTTTACAAATTAACATTATTGCAATGCAGTGCCTTTCGGTGATCTTGATTGACAGCTCTAAGTGTCTAAAGAATGTATGAGTGGCCACTGCACAGTCATTGTGGAGATGAAATCCCGCCTTCACATTGAGGATACCCTCCATTGTGTTGTGTAGCATGGCCACCGTGCCAAATGGGGTAGATTTTGAACATATCTAACAACTCAAGACAGGGCATCATGAGGTGCTGTGGGCCATTAGCAGCAGGAGAACTGTACTTGAATACAATCTGTAACCTCATGGTCTGGGCTATCCCCCACTCTACCATTACCATCAAGCCAAGAGGTCAACCCTGGTTCAATGAAGGGTGCAGGAAGGCATTCCAGGAGCAGCACCAATAATACCGAAAAATGAGGAGTCAACCTGGTGAAGCGATAACACAGGACTACTTGCGTGTCAGACAGCATAAGCAGCAAGTGATAGACATGGCTAAGCAATCTTACAACCAATGGATCAGATCTAAGCTCTGCAGTCCTGCCACATCCAGTGGTGAATGGTGGTGGACAATTAAACAACTCACTGGAGGAGGAGGCTCCACAAATATCCCCGCCCTCAAGTATGGAGGAACACGGCACATCAGTACAAAAAATAAGGCTGAAGCATTTGTAACAATCTTCAGCCATAAGTGCCGAGTGGATGATCCATCTTGGCCTCCTCCGGAGGTCCCCAGCATCGCAATTGCCAGTCTTCAGCCAATTTATTTCACTCCACAGGATATCAAAACAAACAGCTGAAGGCACTGGATACTGAAAAGGCAAAGGGCCCTGAAATATTCCGGCAATAGCATTGAAGCCTTGTGCTCCAGAACTTGCTGCGCCCCTAGCCAAGCTGTTTCAGTATAACTACAACATTGGCGTCTACCCAGCTAAGCAGAAAATTGCCCAGGTATGTCCTGTACACAAAAAGCAGGACAAATCCAACCTGACCAATTACCACCCCATCAGTCTACTCTCGATCATCAGAGAAGTAATCGAACAGGTCATCAACAATGCTATCAAGCGGCACTTGCTTAGCAATAAATTGCTCAGTGATGCCCAGTTTGGCATTCACCAGGGCCATTCAGCTCCTGACCTCATTAAGGCCTTGGTTCAAACATGGGCAAAAGAGCTGAACTCCTGAGGTGAAGGGAGAGTGACTGCCCTTGACATAATGGCTGCATCAAGGAGCCCTAGCAAAACTGGAGTCAATAGAAATCAGGGGGAAAACTCTCCACTGGTTAGCATCATACCTAGCACAAAGGAAGATGGTTGCGGTTGTCGGAGGTCAGTCATCTCAGCTCCAGGACATCATTGCACGAGTTCCTCAGGGTAGTGCCCTTGGCTCAACCCATCTTCAGCTGCTTCATCAATGACCTTCCTTCCATCATAAAGCCAGAAGTGGGTATGTGCACTGGTGATTGCACAATATTCAGCACCATTCGCGACTCCCCAGATACTGAAGCAGTCCATGTCCAAATGCAGCAAGACCTGGACAATATCCAGGCTTGGGCTGACAAGTGGCAAGTAACATTTGCGCCACACAAGTGTCAGGCAATGACCATCTCCAACAAGAGATAATCCAGCCATCGCCCCTTGACATTCAATTACATTACCATCACTGAATCCCCCACTATCAACTGAAACTGAACTGGATTAGCATTATAAATACTGTGGCTACAAGAGCAGATCAGAGGCTAAGAATCGTGCGACGAGTAACTCACCTCCTGATTCCCCAAAGCTTGCCCACCCACCATCTACAAGACACAAGGCAGGAGTGTGAGATTACTCCCCACTTGCCTGGATGAGTGTTGCTCCCACAACACTCAAGAAGCTTGACATCATCCAGGAGAAAGCAGTCCACTTGATTGCCACCACATCCACAAATATTCATTCCCTCCACCACCAACATACAGTAGCATCATCTACAAGATGCACTGCAGGAATTCATCAATCCTCCTTCAACAACACTTTCCAAACCCACGACCACTACCATCTAGAAGGACAAGGGCGGCAGATAGATGGGAACATCATCACCTAGAAGTTTCCTTGCAAGTCACTCACCATCCTGACTTGGAAAATATGTCATCGTTCCTTCACTGTCGCTGGGTCAAAATCCTGGAACTCCTAACAACACTGTGAGTGCACCTACACCACATGGTCTGCAGCAGTTCAAGAAGGCAGCTCATCACCACCTTCTCAAGGACAACTAGGGATGGGAAATAAATGCTGGCCCTGCCAACAAAGTCTACATCCCATGAATGAATAAAAAACATATAACTTTATTTTATGTCAGCATGGGCCCTGAGATCTGCCCATGGTGGATACTAGATGAGCTGGCATGGAGGGGGTAAGGACGAAGAGTGGTGGGTGGGGGGCAGGGGTTGGCATAAGTTGGTACTAAGTTGGCATAGGGGCTATGAAAAGTCATGAGGTTGAGTGGGGGGAATGGTTCAGCATAGGGGCTATAAAGGGCCATGGGGATGAACAGGGGCATAGGGTGGCATATGGGGTATGAGGTACCATGGGTGGTGGGTAGGGGGACATGGTTAGGAATAGGGGTGTGAGGGGCCATTGGGAGTGGGTGGGGGGCATAAGGTGCCATTGGTTGACATGGATGGGGCATTGGGGATGTGAGTGCAAGGGTGACGGATGAAGGCCAGAGGGCTGTTTTAATCATTTTTAAATTAAAGTCAACAAGGCATCAGAACACAGTGGCAGGACTTTCACCCAGCCCACCTCCACATTCAGCAGCCGCTGCACTCAATTCTCGGACAGCGGGTCCGACTTCTAATCTAGACAATGTCCCTGGAATGAAAATAGGAGCTGCGGGCCGCCATTTTTAAAGGTTAGTTTCGCAGAGCTGGCAATTCTCCTGTTTCCCCTCCCCGACCCGTGAGCAAAGATCTGGGCCTTTGTATCTAGCCTATCAAATTCCTTTATCATTTTAAGTGCATCAATTAGATCATTATTCCTGAGGTGCAGTGTCAAAATTGAATGTGGTGCTTCAAATGGGAATTATATAACTAAAGCATCACTTCCTCAGTTTTGTATTCCAAACCCCTTAAAACAAAGGTCAACATTCCAAGGGCCTATCGATTACTTGCTGTATGCAGAAAAGCAATGTCACTGTCCTGCATCACTATTATGTTCTCCTGTTCAAAGACGTAGGTTTGCATCTGTGCAAAGATTCAGTTTAGCCATGATTCTGCTCTGCCTCCTATTCCCATGATGGACCAACCTTCTGATGTATATTATGTTATCTGAACCCTTGCCACCAGAGAGTTCATGCTTGCACAGCTATATTCCAGGAAAGGTCAAAATCTTCGGCAGGGGAAGAGTAATGAGGAGAAAGTACTCCAAATACGCTGACTCTTTCTGAAAATTTACATTATGTTTTTAAAAAAAAACGCATTTTACAATTTTTCAAATGTTTGTCCTTGGAATGTTGGTGAGACCTGCAAGTAGCATTTGCTGCTCATCCCTAGTTGCTTGGGGAGCATTAAAAACTCAACAAGTTGTTCCTTATTTTTTAGTGCTTAACAGAGAAACGTTCCTCTCTTGCTTCCCTTGTTGGACAGTCATGGGTTTATGCTCCACTCTAGAGACTTGAACAAGTAATCGAGATGGCATTCTAGGGCAATACTGAGGGAGTGTGGCACTGTTAGATGTGTCACCTTTTGGTTTAAATATTAAACTGAAGCCCCATCAGCACTTTCAAATGAATGTAAATTATCCTATGACATTATTCGAAGCCAAGCACAAAGGAAGGACCTGTGGCTCAGTAGGTCGTGATTCTGCCTCTAAGCCAGATGCTCCAGGTTGAAGCTCCACCCCAAGACTTGTAGTCTACAGAAGGAGCGTTCATCAAGTGCTTCAAATAGGTCGCTAATCAGCATGCCAACACTTCCCCACTGTTCTCCAAGGGGAAAAAAGTATATGTGTGCAGATATAAAACAAACAAGACTAATGCATTGGTTATGCTTTGGGATATCCAAAGATCCTAAATGGAGCTGCATAATTGCCTGGGCTGAATTTTATATGTATGTGTGTACATGTGGCGGAGTGCGGGGTCCTCCCACCACCCACCACCCCCCCCACCACCCCCCCCCCCACCTTCCCTGGCATAGAAATCGGAGCTAGCCCACCTGTGCTTGATCAGCTCACCCTGCAGCCATTTAACAGCCGTCGGGTCTTTAATTGGCTTGAGGTGGGACTTCCGTCCCCATCTCGTAGATAAGCTAGAAAATGATTTGTGTAAAAAGAGAAAACTCCCCTGGCACAGGTTTATTCCTCTGGTGTTGCTAAAGACCATGAAACAACAAAATTTGCTATGGAGAAAGTGAGTGAAGAAGATCATTTTGAAGCTGATTGTCAAATTTGACATACACAGTTTCCGTAGCAAACTTAAAGAAGCCATTGAAGGCATGTTTCCATTAACAGAGGAGAAGAGTAAAAAAAAAATGTCTATTATGACAGAGCAGCTAGTAAAGGCCATTATTTAAAATCCCAGAGGGGAACAAAAACAACTGTCGTAAGCTATATTTTAAGTGTTATGTTTGAGATGCAGCTCTAAATTCGGGAATCAGCCCACCAGTTCACGAGAGGTTTTTATATCAAACTACATGAGAGGTTTATTAATTTACAACAAATTAAACATACGCACATGGCTGCAAATTACTACTATCATAACTTTTTAACAAATTCCCAAATTAATCTCCACTAAGGCAACATTAACCTATAGGCTTTAAGTAGACGCCAGGCAAAACATTTTTACCTTACAAATTCAAAATGATGTTCCTTTTAATTTGGTTCCTTGGCAGGCATTTGCAGCAGCTTAGATGTTACATGCCTCTACTCTACACACACAAACTCCCCTCAGGTTATACCCAGCACTTCTCTTTGAATGTAAATTTTCATTGTATCATCAGGCCCTTTGAACTCCACCTCTTCTAACAATAAAGCCCCTTTCATGGTACCAATTTTATTAGTAATATAAACATATTGCTTGGTGTCTCCTAGCTAGGTGCAAGATTTCACTCCCACTCTTGAATGCTCAATTCAACAAAATGTAAATGTACCTCTACCTCTCTGTTCACATCTCAAAACTACTATACATCTAAGACATAGACTAGCTGGCTTTAATCCAATTAACACATACACAGACTAAATCTCTATTTAGAAAAATAAATTCTAATAACATTATATACATTAATAGCTTCATGACAATGTCCTTCTGTATTAAACTTGAGAAACCTAGGAGAAAGTCACTTGTATCATAGGAACATAGGAGCAGGAATAGGCAATTCGGCCCCTCAAGCCTGCTCTGCTATTTAACTAGATCATGGTTGATCTTCTACCGCAATGCCATCTTCCCGCACTATCCCTGTATCCCTTGAGGTCATTGGTCTCTAGAAATCTATTGATTTCTGCTTTGGACATAATCAATGAGTGAGCCTCCACAGCCCTCTGGGGTAGAGAATTCCAAAAGATTCACCACACTCTGATTGAAGAAATTACTCGTTATATAGCATGACTAATATGCATCCATATGTGAAGGGGGTAAGATCACCAGAGTATTGGTTGGCAGTTACACCACAAAGGTTGAAAACCTATGATAAAAAATAGAAATACAAACTGGTCAAGGTGTTTCTAAAGAAAATGTTAATGTATCTTCTTTACCTATGGTTGACCGTGAAAAAATTGTGGGAAAAAAGCCACACAATTGTTGATGTTCTATACAGAGTTTAACGAAAAGGATGTCCAGCCTCAGCATCATATTCAGTCCTATGTTTTTCCCTAGACATCAAGCCTAGTATTGTGTTAAGTTCATTCAAAATAACTCACATAGCCATGTGCCCTTGAGCTTTCTAACCATTTGAAATGACATTAAGTTGACATTCTACTCCCATAGAATGGGTAAACATATAATTCAGTGCAGCTCACTAAACTAGGACACATTTTCTATTAAACTTCACAAGTAAAATACTAATTAAATGTTTTGTTAAGCAGAATAAATGTTACAGAACTTGTGGGTTTGACATAATTAAGTATCATAATAATCATGACAAATATGCAAGAAGGAATGAAAAATTGTTGGTGAGTCGCCTCTACTTAGGGTTACTGCAGAGCATATACTTAGATTCTGGATTACTATCTTTTGCTAATAGTGACTGCAGCCAATAATCTTAGTGGTTAAGAATCCCACCAGAATAACAGAATATCTTAGTTAACTCTAGAAATATCTTAGGTTTCCAGTCTGACAATTCTGATGTCCCATGCAGACATGCTGAATGAAATTTTCCCTTTTTCTGACACTCGTTTATACCAAGGAAAAGTTATATTTAAAATTATTGTAATTTTCACAATATTTTCCAAGGTGACAGATATCCTTACCGGAGGACGCAACACTTAAAACTTTTTACGCAACAGTTGGAGGATGAAAGCTCTTAAAGTAAAATAGACTTTGAACAGAACCAATCTAGTTCCAAGACAGCTGGGTGCAGTGCAGATTCACCTAGTGCTTAAAGGGTTAAAATATGATGAAAGGTTGCATAAATGGTTTTTATTCCGAGTTTAGAAGGTTGAAAGGTGATCAAATCAATGCATTTCAAACGATAAAAGAATTTGATAGCAAAGAACTGCACATGGCAATGCATTAAGTCGTAGTAAACTGACAGTAATCCTCAAAGAGACTGAAAGGATGGCTGATGAGGGACATAGAAAAGTCATGCTGCTGTATTAGATCATGCTCCTTTGAAGTTGGCACACAGATGTATTGTGAAGGGTGTGAAGAGGAAGCTTTATTTGGCATCCATCTTCTGCTATCCTTGTGCTGGAAGCACTTCATCCTCCAACTGTTGCGTAAAAAGTTTTAAGTGTTGCGTCCTCCGTTAAGGATATCTGTCACCTTGGAAAATATTGTGAAAATTACAATAATTTTAAATATAACTTTTCCTTGGTATAAACGAGTGGATGTTTCACAGGAAGTTTTAACAAGGTGGTACTATACCAGTTCCCCTCAAACTCACACAACATTTTGACTTGGCGTATTTCACTGTTCCTTCATTGACATTGAGCCAAAATCCTGGAACTCTCTAACAGCATTGCAGGTGCACCTTCATCATATGGTTTGCAGTGCTTCAAGGAGAAAGCTCACAACCACCTTCTCAAGTAAGCTAAGGATGGGCAATAAATGCTGTCCTTGCTGGTGGTGCACACATCCTGAGAATGAAATTAAATAAAAGTCTTTCAGCAATGCTTATGGTTAGCTTTTCAAGATTTTAAATATTCCTTCATATGTAAATTAAAAGTAGAAATGGCGCTTTATCTTTACGGTTCCATGAGCTAGTGCTGACATTGCAAAAGGGTGCAAACCCTGCATGGTGCACATCATGGTGGTTCAGTGTTGGGAACACCAGTTCAACAGGTGTGATCGTTAAGTGCTCCAAAAACATGAAGGGCAGAATTTTATGCCTCGTGGGTGGGCATATGCCCAAAAATAGTGCGAGAAGACGTAGGGCAAGACTCTTGACGATATCATGCACTCGTGCGATATTTTGCTCGGTGGGCAAACGCAAAAGTCAGAAGCGCTCCTGCAGACAATGAAAAGGGCAATTAAGCCCAAGGGGCAGAATTTTATGCTTCATGGGCGGGCGTATGCCCGACCCGATTGGGTGTAAAATAGCGTGAGAAGACATTGGGCAAGCATCCCAATGTAAACGGGCACTCGTGCGATATTTTGCTCGGCTGGCCACTTCTAACTTTTGTGCGCGCCCACGGACAATTAAGAGGGCAATTAAGCCCATTAATGACGCAATTGACTCTGATTCTTCACTGCCCGTCTAACCTTGTGGATAGGCTAATCGGCCAGGCGGCCTTTGCATTTTTCATCAAACCTCATCCAAGGGTGGGGTGAAATTTCCGTGATGAAATAAAATAAAAATAAATTTCTGTGGACAGCATTTTTAACAACTATATTTTCAGGTGATTGATTATGATGCATGGACACTTTTTTCGGCTTTTAACACCTTTATTTTAGCTTTTTCAGGTCTCCAGTTCCCTGAGGCAGCTACCTGCCTTTGGGGAGCTTTCTCGCAGCGCTCACCGGTGGAAAAGTCATCGCCCGCCTTCTTCCCGCCCCCACCCTGGCAGCGCTGAGCATTTTAGATGTGTTTCCCACTGGCTGACTGTTAATTGGCCAGCCAGTGCGCAATTGTGATCAGGGGCCGATTGCAGTCAGCAGTCCATTTCCTGACTGCTCCCAGGCCTGCCGATCGGGTGCGCTCGGCAAAGCGAAAATTCAGGCCAAGGGGAAATTCCACAGTTATCTCATGTGTCAAGAAAGGGGGACAGGCAGCCTGCTTCCAGCTCAGCTGGAACCACAGTGTTGCATCACTTGGAAATAATAATCATCTTAGTTGCACAAGGGGATTCACTTGGGTGGTTATAACATTGTGAATGTATTAATGATGATATATATCCCAATGAATATATTACTTTATGTGCACCCTCATTCTCATGGCCTCTACTTTGTTGTATCTCCTATTCACCCTGGGCAGTAGCCTTCCACTGATTCAACTGATCAGCCTTGATGAAGAAGTTGATTGGCTGGCTGACTGTTGGGATCATGTGTGTTCAGGACCAGACAGCGAACAAGACTGAATTCTGAGCCACAAAGAAATGAATCCATGCTCAGAAGTTTCTGTGAGTGATGTGACAGATATGCTTATATCAAATTCCTCTTTCAGGTATTTTAAGAGATGCACTTAGCCAGTTTGTTTTAAATTAAATAATGAGCTTGCACTTTTGCAAAGCTTTTCATGATCTCAGGATATCCCAAAGTGCTTTACAGCTATGGAAGTATCTTTGGAAGTATAGCCATCCTTGTAATAAAGGGAGCATCATTGTTTATTTTCACAAAGCAAGATCCCACAAAGAGTAGTGAGATGATGATAAGGAAACCTGTTTTAGCGATTATGATTGAGGGATAAATATTGGCCATGACATGGTGGAGACCTTCCCTGCTCTTCTTCACCTAGTGCCATGGGATCTGTAATATCCCCCAAGAGGACAGACAGGCCTTGGTTTAATCTTTCATCTGAAAGACAAGAAGAGCAAGAATTCATCTGAAAGAGTTCGGCATTCCTTCACTATTGTTCTGGAGTGTCAGCCTAGATTGTGTTCAAGTCTTTGGAATGAGACTTGCACCCACAGCTTTCACACTCCGAAGACCATAAGAACATGAGAAACAGGAACAGGAGTTGGCGATTTGGCCTTTCAAGCCTGCTTCACCAGTCAATAAGATCATGCTTGATCTGATCCAGCCTTAATTCCACTTTACTTCCTGTCCCACAAAATCTTTGAATCCCTTGTCAATCAAAAATCTTCTAACTAAACCTCGAATATATCCAATGGCCCACTGCTCACTGGGGGAGAGAATTCAAAATACTAATGACCCTCTGAGGGAATAAATCCCCCCTGTTATGTTCTGACTGTGGGTCGCTTTGCTTGTTAACTGGTTCCACGCTTATCTGTTGGCAGGCGAGTTGATTACAATATAAGGCAGGTGCAGAAACCAATATGAAATGAAGCACATACTATTTATTTACACAAACAACAGAGCATTAACATGATGTGTGCTTCTTCAGCCAGACTCTACTCTAGACTAACATTTACATGGTAGCCTGCGCTACACAGCTATTGGGTCTTGCAGTCATGTGGTCAATCTACTCACAGTCTCTTAAAGGTGTATTACACCTCAGAGTACCACACTCCCCATCTTCTTGAATGAGAGACTCCTTATTTTGAAACTGTGCCCCTGTTTCTGGACTCCCTCATGAGGGGAAATATCCTCTCAACATCCACCCTGTCAAGCCACTCAGAATCTTATATGTTCCAATAAGATCATATCTCATTCTTCTGAACTCCAATAAGTATAGGCCCAATCTGCTCAACCTAACATAAACAACCCTTTTATCCCAGGAATCAACCTAGTGAAACTTCTCTGAAGTGTCTCCAATGCAAGTATGTCTCTCCTTAAGCAAAGTGACTAAAACTGTGCACAGTACTCTTAGTATGGTCTCACTAATTACCTGTACAATTGTAGAAAGACTTATTTACTTTTATACTCCATCACTCTTGCAGTAAATGCCAACATTACATTTGCCTACTTCATTACTTGCTGTGCCTGCATGCTAACTTTTGCGTGAATTTTCACTGAGTTGGGATTACTCAGGGGCCTGTTAAAAGGCAGGTGGGTTCCGATTCCAGGACTCTCAATCTCATTTCCTGAATGTTTGATTTTTGGGAGTGCATTTAAAGAGTTCAGGCTGATTCCTGTAAAAAGTCCACACCTGGCACTCCCAACTTGGCAGGCTCCATTGCAGAGATAGGCATATCCTACTCCTCTGCAACTTTCAAGGAGTCAGGACAGATTTTTAAAGCGTTTTGGTTCACAACTCATCAGAGGAGTCATGAACCATAGTCAGCATAAGGGGACCTTTTGAAAGGTGAGTTCAGAAGGTCTTCCTCATGCCCATATGCAAAGTATGTCCCTCCATCCACCCCTAATGGCACCTCATATCCTCAATGCCAAGCTATGCCTCTCCAATCAATCCTTATGGCCCCTCATACCCTCAATGCCAAGCTATGCATCTCCACCCACCCCCTATGACCCCTCATACCCTCAATGCCAAGCTATACCTCTCCACCCACCCCCACCCCATGGCTCCTCATGCCCCCTATTCCAAACTATGCCCCCCACCCAATCCCTTTGGCCCTTCATGCCCCCTATGCCAAGCTATGGCACTTTCATGTCCACTATACACTTTATAGAGCCAATTAACCCTATGGTAACAGTAAAATGTGTTGAACAAAAAGCCTTTAAAAAATAGATAATTCATTCATAACTTTCCATTATGTTGAAACAGTTATTTTACTACAAAGCAATAAAAATGTCAATCATCTAGATCATTGAAAGTATCAATAACAAAAACCACAAGCCCTTGAAGCCACTTAAATTTGTGTAAATAAAGATTATGAAAATGACCACAGAGTTCAGAGCCTGAGCTTTCAAACAATATTTTCCCAGGGGAGGGTGGGGAGTGCAGCTGTTTCAACAAGAGTAACAGTTGTCTGGGCTCTCAGCCAAGCATACATAATGAAGCAGGCCAAGTTGGGAATTTTCCAGACTCCTGCTACCTGCCTCAAGGATGAAAATTCAGGTCATTGTGATTCATGTACAAGGGCACCCCGAACTCTCTGCACTGCAGCATTCTGCAATTTCATCTATATTTAAATAATACTCTGCTCACGCTTTCCCATGTTATTCTCCATCTGTTAAATTTTTGCCCATTCACTTAACCTTTCTATATCCCTTTGCAGAATCTTTGGGCAGAATTTTCTGTGCCATTGACGTTGGGTGTGTTCAACGGTGCAAGTGGACAATGTGGCAAGAAGGTCAAAAATCTGTTTCACAACGACATGAAACCAGTTTGCAATCATCTGCTCTGCCCATCAATGGCGGGTTGTGTTTCCTGCCATCGGATGTCAGGAACCTCATTGTAATATATCTGCATATCCATTATAAACCCAGCTTACCAGATTCATCCCCCCGGGCTGGATCATCTGAACACAGTGGCGTGATTGCACATCTACTGTACATAAGTGGCATGTACCTGGCGAGCTGCACTTCGCTCGGGACTTTGAAGTTTGTTTGCCTACCTTGCTTCAGGCAGCACTCACATTCATCAGCAGCATATCACTTTTAGAGGGGCTTATAGGCAGGTGTCTACCTAACAGACCAACCGTAAGGCAGAGTTGGCATTTCACGGCTGCAAGGCTAGGGCCTGCTTGGAGAAGGGGGAAAAGTGATCTCAGCCAAGGGAAGATGCTGCAGGGCGTGGGCTGAACTGGGGAAGGGGGTATGGGTGTGTGTGAGGGCACATGTTGATCTGTGCAAGTGGCCTCAAGGTGGTGATGGCTGTGGAGGCAGTCTCCAGAGATGAGGCCAGATGGACATGTGAGGGTGTGTGAGAGAGCAAAAGGTGAGGTCCCTTGCACTGGGAGTGACTGAGATGCCAGTGAATGTGTGATGGGCTCGCGAGTGTGTGAGTTTAGAGTGATGAGGTGGCTGCCTTACCCTGGTGGCACAGATGAGATCATTCATCCTCTATCTGCATCTGATGGCCAGCCTCTTGTGTACAGCATTGGCACTGATCACTGCTGCCATCACCTACCAAGCCAGAGTAGTAATATAGCTGTCCCTCCTGCTGCCAGAGTGGGGTAGAGGACATCACGATGCTTCTTCACACCATTCAAAAGGCACTTGAGGGGTGCATCACTTAACCGGTGGGGTTGGGGGGCAGGGGGAGGTGAGGGGGCTGCAGTCTTCTTGCATTTTTGTTCATGTCTTCTTTGCAGCAATCTAAGGCTGGAAGCACTGAGAGGTGTGCATGTGGCTACACTTTAAATGTGGCACCCTGCATCATGAAGTGTAAGGTGATGGCATGGCAGGAAAATGAGAGTGCAACAGTCATCCAACCGGTGTGTTTCCTGGGAATGCGTGATTAATGAGGCAGGATTGGGATGCTGTGGCATGGAAAGCCACCATTGCGGCTGGCAGGTAAAACATCCCCCCCCCCATCAGACTTAGCTCAAATCTGGGAAAATTCCACCTTTTGTATTCAACTCACAACTTGCTTTCCTACCTATCTTTGTATCATCAGCAAATTGGACTACAATACAGTTGGTCCCTTCATGCAAGTCATTAATATATATCATAAATAGTTGAGGCCTCAGCACTGAACCCTGTGGCACTCCACTAGTTACAGTTTTCTAACCTGAAAATGACTCATTTATCCCAACTCTCTGTTTCCTGTTAGTCAATCCTCTATCCATGCTAATATTTCACCACCAAAACCAGAGGTGAATGTGCCTACTGATGACACCACATTAAATGTGTTAATGTATATTAACATAGCAGGGAAAGGAATTTGGCATGAATGACTTAAACGTTCATATTGCAAAATCACTCAGATTTTTAGAATATTTCCAGCATGGATTATATCTCTTGTAATATTATTGACTTTGTTAAGATAAACTAATCCTTAAAACAGTTCTGTGAACCCAAGTGCAAACAAACAGAATAAATGTAATATTCCTTCTGGGTAACCAGCAGATCTGCCCTGAAAGGTCAATGTTCATCCTGTGCAAATGTACAATGGTCTGACAAATTTCTCAAGAAGGAATGAATGGCTGCAGTTCAAGCTGTGAGATTGCTGGATAACCAAGGTAAATTGACACAGAGCAGAAGATGTTTTATTTAATATGTTGTGAGTGTTCAAAGATGAAAATAAGTGGATTTTCAAAACTCTATGGCTGAACTTGGCCAGAGATGGTTGTCTGCATTGGCTCTTTTGTAGTTGTAAGCATGAGGAAAACCAAGACTCTCACTGAGCTCTGGCAGAGTATTTCTAATAAAAACAATTCTAAACAGAATACCTGGTCATTATCTCACTGGTGTTTCTGGGATATTTCTTTGTGCAATGTAGCTGCTGCATTTTCTACATTGTAGAGCACTTTGAGACATCCTAAACTTGTGAAAGGCACTATAAAAATGCAAACTGGAGGAACAGCACTTCATCTGCCAATTAGGCACCATACAGCCTTCTGAACTCAACAATTGCTCAAAAAATTCAGGCCGTGAACTCCGTCCTACATTTTGATTTTTTTTCCCCTCCAAGTGCTAGTCGGTATCTTGTTCTCATGGTTTTGCTTTCAGACAGCATTGACACTTTCCCTGCTATTAACACATTCTGTTATTTTGCTTTCAGATCGTGCTGACCTTTATTTTGCTTTTAACTCTAGACCAAAGCTTTAGATTTTAATATTATCATTACCACTCCCTTTGTCATATGTTCCATGACATCTTTGTCATTTAATCTCTCTGCCCTCTGATCTATCCCTGACTTTCTATCTTACTCCACCTGACCCTCCCCTTGTTTTCAACAACACAAGACTGAGGATGGAGTGACTACCCTTGACATCAAGGCAGCATTTGACCAAGTGTGGCATCAAGGAGCCCTTGCAAAACTGGAATCAATGGGAATCAGGGAGAAATATCTCCGCTGGTTGAAATCATACCTAACTCAAAGCAAGATGATTGTAGTTGTGGAGGTCAATCATCTCAGTTCAAGGACATCACTGCAGAAGTTCCTCTTAGAAGTGTCCTAAGCCCAACCATCTTCGGCTGCTTCAACAGTGACTTTCCTCCATCATAAGGTCAGAAGTGGGGATGTTTGCTGATGATTGCACAATGTTCAGCACCATTCATGCCTCCTCAGATACTGAAGCAGTCCATGTCCAAATGTACCAAAACCTGGACAATATCAAGGCTTGGACTGACAATTGACAAGTAACATTCGTGCCACACAAGTGCCAGGCATGACCATCTCCAACAAGAGAGAATCAAACTATCACCCCTTGACATTCAATGGCATTAACATTGCTGAAATCCCCACTATTAATATCCTGGGAGTTACCATTGACCAGAAACTGAACTGGACTGGCCATATAAATGCTGTGCCTACAAGAGCAGGTCAGAGGCTAGGAATCATGTAATGAGTAACTCACCTCCTGACTCCCCAAAGCCTGTCTACCATCTACAAGACACAAGTCAGCAGTGTGATGGAATACTCCCCACTTGCCTGGATGAGTGCAGCTCCCACAACACTCAAGAAACTTGACACCATCCAGGACAAAGCAGCCTGTTTGAGTGGCAGCACTTCCACAAATATTCAATCACTCCACTACTGATGCACAGTGGCAGCAGTATGTATCCTCTACAAGATGCACTGCAGGAATTCACCAAACCTCCTTTGACAACACCTTCCAAACCCATGACCATTACCATCTAGAAGGACAAGGGCAGTAAATTCACGGAAACACCACCTCCTGGAAGTTCCCCTCTAAGCCACTCACCATCCTGACTTGGAAATATATCGCCGTTCCTTCACTGTCACTGGGTCAAAATCATGGAACACCCTCCCTAACAGCACTGTAGGTGTACCTACACCATATGCACTGCAGTAGTTCAAGAAGGCAGCTCACCATCACCTTCTCACGAACAATTAGGGATGGGCAATAAATGCTGGCCTAACCAGCGACACCCACATCCTATGAATGAATTTAATAAAAAGAAAACCCATCACATTTCTATCTCTCCAGTTCCAAAGAAGAGTCATATTGGACTCAAAATGTTAACCCTATTTCTCTCTCTGCAGATGCTGCCAGAACTATTAAGTTTTTGCTGCATTTTCTGAGTTTATTTACTTATTTTGAGTGACTAATCCACTGCAACAAATTAACAAACTATTCTTCCAAAGAAAGAACCTAATTCCATTCAAGCTTGAGTACCTTCTCCACTTTAAGTTGCACCTGCTTACGAATCAATTGTAATTCATTGAGTTTTCTGGTTTTGTGATAACCATGGTAAAAGAAAAAAAAACACTTTTACATTTAATTATTGGAAAGTTTGTTGTTACTTTTTATTGTACTCCAATTTTAAAAATTATTTTTAGTGTCTTTTAAATTCCTGAATGCTGAATATTTTGACATTAAGATGTTATATAGCTGCCACATTCAATGATAAATTTTCTCACTTTACCCCAGGAATAATTCCACTAGCACATTTGACAAAATTATAATTAGATGACATAACTGCTTAGTAAGGTGAAATGTATGATACAAGAAATATTAATATTTTGATATGAATAAACTAAAGGTGAGAGAACAGAGGTAATTTTAGTACCAAATATATTGTTCAGGTTGTGCAATGCATGGACACTTTCAAGCACTGAAGCTTGAATGGGAAGAATGTGGTATTGTGCTCAAAGTTGCCCACTGTAGGGGAAATATTATGCTATACACTAGCAACATTGAAATTGTGAAAGTAAATTTGAAAACTTGCTATATATACATAGCACATAGAGGACATTTTTCTCATTGCTGAGTGCTTGATCTCGACAGTGCTTTCAGATAGTGGCCTCATATACAAAGGGCCTTTCCCCTGGTGCATTTAGACGAGCCTGAGAATGTATACTAATAAGATGGCATAGATGAGTTCAAGTCTTCAAACTGACAGCATGGGTCAAAAGCCAAGTTGACGAAGAAACAGTTAAGGACTCTTCTGAGATGTACAATGCAACTCCCAGAATAAAAATTCATCAGCTTATAATACAAAAGGAGGTCATTCTTTACTAGAACAATGCAGGACTAATCCCATTGGTCAGCTCTTTGCTCAAAACCTGGTATCTTGAAATATTTATCCAGATTTGCCTTAAAAGATGCAGTGGTCTCTTGTCTTAACAACCCCTGTGGCAAAGGGGTTCAACAACCCTCTCTATGAAGACATTTCTCCAAGCCTCTTTCCTCACTCCCTTAGTGACAATTTTAAGTTGATGCTCCACCTTTCTTCCCAACCAGAGAAACAGTCTTCTTCTACTCACTCTAACAGGACTCTTCGTAAATTGCTAACCTACACCACATGAACTGCAGAGGTTCAAGAAGGCTCATCACCAACTCCTCAACAGCAATAAGAGATGGGCAACAAATGCTGGCCTTCCCAGCGTGCTCACATCCCAGGAACAAATAAAAAAAAGGTAGGGAGTTCCAGGATTTTGACCCCGAAAAGATGATGAAATGGCAATATATTTCCAAATCAGGATGGTGTGTGGCTTGGAGTGGAACTTATGAAGGGTCATCATAGACCTGAAATGTTAACTCTGTTTCTCTCCACAGATGCCACCTGACCTGTTAAATATTTCCAGAATTTTTTGTTTTTTTTCCAGACTTCTGACTTGCCTGTATGTTTAAGTGGGATCTCCCATTCTTGCCAGGGTGCTTGCCTACAGGGCAGGATCTTGTGGAAGCAATGGAGTTATCAGCACCCCCTTCCCCCCATATCACTTCTTTTTGGGGAAGGCCCATTACTTCTTCTGCCACTTAGCCACTTGATAGGCTACCAGCAGGCCTACCCCAGGATCAAGGACTCCAGCATGAAGTCCTTCCCACTGAGTGCTGCTGGCGAATCAGGGGTTGGCAGCTCTTCTGTATTCAACAGTGCCACTAGGGAAGTGGTGGTGCCGGCCAGTACTACATCCTCCTGAGACCTTGGATTGATGAGGGACAGAGGCACAGGTGAATAGTGGTGGGAAGAGGTCACAAGAAGTGGGGGGGGTGGGGGGGGGGGTTTGCAGGGCAGGGGGTGTTGGCAGAAAGGGCAGGGGTTGTTCTCAGTGGACCCCTCCTTCCTAATGCTGGGTTCCTCAATTAGGGACTGGGTGCCTTTGAACGAGGGACACCCTTGGGTGCCCACAAGCAAACATGCCATGGTTTGCTGGTCATGGTCCCCACATGGTGTGCCCCCCCACCACCCACCTCCCTTCTCCACCACCGACCCCCCACCACCCCCCCCCCCCCCCCTCCACCCCCACCCCGCCCCAAGAGCAACTGCGGGATGAGGCCCTCTTAAGGGTCTCAATAGCAGGGTGGGGAAACTATCCATGTGCCTTCCGTCATGAACTTAATTGCCTGGAGGTGGGAAGGTAGCAAATCTCCACCTGCCACCCTCCCACTCGATTAAGTGCCCCATTTTCACCAAACTCGCCACAGGGGAGGGCACAAGGTTCAGTTCACAGTCTCAGCCATTAGCATTTGGAATACTACTGAGAGCAAGCAAGGCTCAGGACTATAGCCACTAGACGTAGGGGAATTTAAGTTGTGGGGAGGCCTTACTGCTGTGCTGGTTCACTCACTGGCTGGTACACTGACTGGCTGGTATCTTCCTCCCTTATCATACAGGAGAGCAACAAACAAAGGACATGCAAGAGGCAGTGGTTTCCATGAGGAACAAAATCTACACATGGAGTAATTTTCACTTTTCCTATTGATAATCCAGTTGTAGGCAGACATTTATTGATTTTCACCTATCTGGTCAATTCATTTAAATTTATAAACCTTAACCATTTTCATCCATTTCTTGAAACACCTTTTCTCATTTTCATCTCCTTGCAAAATGCCAGTCTTAATTTTTGAGAAAAATTAACACTGACTTGACTTGCACGGATAATGATTGAAAAGAAAAAAAATAAATTACCCAAATATTGATTGGGATAACGATAGAGCAAAGGGTAAAGAGTTTCTGCAATATGTTCAGGAGAACTTCCTTGATCAGTATGTTCTTGGCTTAACTAGAAAGGAGACATTGCTGGATCTGGTGCTGGCAAATGAAATGGGCCTGTGGCAGAACATTTGGGTAAGTGTGATCATTGTACCATAATGTTTAGATTAGTAATGGAGAAGAGCAACGAACAATCTAATATAGAACTTCTAAATTGGAAGAAAGCTAATTTCAGTGGGCTGAATGGTCTCCTTCTGTGCCGTGAATGGCTATATGATTCTAATTATTCCACACAGACTCTCACTGGGGAATGGATTCCACACATACCTACTCTCACTGGTGTATGAGTTCCACATGCACTGATTCTCACTGGAGCACAGCTTCCATACGCACTGTCACTGATGTACAGGTTCCACACACACTGAGTCTTATAGGAGGAAGGGTCCCACAGACATTTGGATACAGATCCCACCACGATGAGCGGCCAGGACAGGAAAACAAAGCAGGTAGGGGTGTATGGTTGTGGTGGGGTGTGGTCTATGCTGCAGGCCTGAGTTGGCAGTGGATGGGGTGGGGGAGGGGGTGGAGGGGTTGTTGTTGGCCAGAAGGTCCAGCCAGGGTTCTGGGCCCAATAACAAGCAGCTCGCGGTAAGACCAAGGGTATACGGGAGAGGTTGGAGCTCAGCCGCATCTGGATAAGGTGGCAAAATCCAGGTAGGGGAAGGGTGGAAGAGGAGAGAGGATGACTGAGTGGGAGCTGAATAGGGAAGGGAAGGAGGTGATTGTGTGGTGAGGGTGGGGGTCAGGCCTGATGATTGCTTTTGAAAGATAATGATTGCATTTGATCCCTGATGATCCCTTTTGATGCCATGATCACTCCTGAGACCTAATGATTGCTTTTGACGCCAATGATCATTTTTGACGCCAATGATCATTTTCGATGCCAATGATTGCTTTTGATGCCTTGATTGCTTTGATTGCATTTGATGTCTAAAGATGGCAATTAAGCTCTGATGACTGATGACAAACCTGTTCCAAATTATACCTTTTGATG
Organism: Carcharodon carcharias; assembly: GCF_017639515.1. NCBI lineage: Eukaryota > Metazoa > Chordata > Chondrichthyes > Lamniformes > Lamnidae > Carcharodon > Carcharodon carcharias. Next base: position 110,121,712 of record NC_054477.1, read on the forward strand.
GTAAATGATTACCGGTTGATTTTGAACACAATTAAGCATAACTGAATGCAAAATTATGCCAATTTTTTCTGGTGGGGAAGCAGAGACACAACCATCAAATGCTGTAGAGTTCACCAGTAATCTCATGGAATTAGCCACCACTTGCATGCTGGAAAGAATGGTCTCCAAGCTCTGTGCAAAATCTTGTGCTAAAGTTGGAGTCAGACTCATTGGCGGTGACAACAGGCTTTCTAACAATCCTGCCAATGCAGCCAAGCATTCCTGTGTGCATGCTCAATAGCCTTTTTCTGTACACGAGCACATGTCTTTTTTAATGCTGATGTTATTCTTGGGAGCCCATTACAAATATTCATCACTCTGACAAAAAGAATTTCCTGACACCAGTCTTTAAATTTGTTTTTAGCTGCTTTGAGCTTGGGTCACTGGTGCAATTTCTGATTTAGATTTTCTGTACTGTTAACAATTATACTAAATTCCCATTAATTTCTCTTTTCATAAATACTGAAAATCCTATATATTTTCAGTTTCTTTCATAACTGATACATGCTCACCTTTTTGCGTCTTCTTTCTGAGCCGGCACATGGTTTCAATGGCCTGAATTTTCACAACAACAGACAGAGCCTCCCCACTATGGTGAAAATGGCAGACGAACCCAGGGCATTGGAAGTCCCATCCCCGAATAAAGCACGTCCTATTTTTGTGGAGGCGGGACTGAAGTCGGGCTGGGGTTCATACATGTGTAGTGGGATTTTAGTAGGCCAGGAGCATGTAAATGTGCAAAATAGACCAGGTAAGGGCTGGTCTGATATTGGCGGATTCGGTTGACTAGCCAGAGTACTCCATTGGTGAGATAAGGTACCCCTTGGGAGATATAATACTCTGTAGGATAGGCACCCTTGGGATTGATAAAATTAGATATGATTGCGTGTAAAAAGTGCATGAACTCATTGGAAATGTGAAAGCTATCAAAGAACTGTCAAAGCTGTCAAAAGTCTAACAAAATTCATTGGAATTGTCACAGCTCATTGAAACTGCCGAACCTGTCAAGTAATTTAACTCTTCTGGGCTTTAAATTTAAAAAGTGTGGAGATTAAAATAAAAACAGTGCTTGCTATTTCATTCTGTCTGTTGACATTAGCCTGAGGGTTAGTATTACAGGATTTGTGCTGCATTACTGATTTTACAACCTAACATGACCACAGTGGGTTGCCTGTTATGTGAGCGGTTTGACTGACAGTTCCAAGTGGTTATACATTTTTTTCATAAGAGATTAATTCCTTAAATGAAATGTTTATTTTCATAAGAAATTATTTGAAGGATTTTCAATGTACTGAATGTCTTTTTATCAGCATTTTTTTTTAATAGCGACATCATCAACAGACACCATGGTGCTCATGTGGTTTGCCCATGGTGGATTCTTGGTGAGTTGGTGTTAAGGTGGTAAGGGAAAATGCTGGTGGGTGGGGCATATGGCTGGCATGAGTTGGCACTAAGTTGGCATGGGGGCTATAAAGCGTCATGGGGATGAGTGGGGACATGGGTTGGCATGGAGGTATGAGGGGCTATTGTGGGTGGGTAGAGAGGCATAGGGGCTATAAAGAGCCATGGGGCTGAGTGGGGGAATAGGTTGGCTCAAAGGGTATGAAGGTCCATGAAGGTGGGTAGAAGGACATAGAGTGACTTAGGGAGTATGGGGTAGCCATGGGGGTGGGTAGAGACACATAGGATGGCATGGGGGGTCTGAGGGGCCATGGGAGAGGGTGATTGGGGGCATGGGGTGGCATAGGTGGGCATGGATGGGGCATGGGAAGTGTGTGGGGTGTGAGGGGGTGAGGAGTGAGGCCTGGAGGGATGTTTTTGTTTTAATCATGTATTTAATATCTTCAATAAAGTGCCAGGGCACAGAGTCAAGCTTTCTGCCAGCCCGCCTCCACACCCGACAACCTCTGACCTCATTCCAGAGCCAGTCCACCCCCACCCCCCACCCCACATCACACCCCCTCCCTGTCTCCAGAACGACAATTCCAACTTACCAACTTATTTTTCCCAGGTCAGGTTCTCGGAGCTGGGAAATGTCCCCTCTCTGCCCTCCCAACCCGAGAGCAAAGATCCAGGCCAATGTTTTCCTTGTGTATCAGTACCCAGAAATGGCCAGAAAGAGGAAGCAGAAAAATTCATAATTGTGATAGACTCACCTAAGCTTATTGACTAATAGCTTAACTGATTAACAAGAAATAATGCAGTCATAATACATCATAAAATGATCAAGAGGTGTTCCTCATCTGTGGATTAATGGCCAGTGGCAATGTTCCATAACTCAATTAACTAGATGTATATGATTCTTCTGCGAATAGCATATTCATGTCATTAACACATCTCACCAATGATGAGAAGCTCTATTTGTGCTATTACTCGTACAACACCCTCATTGTAATGTATTCATGCAAGAGGCACTTGTGAGTTATGGGTCTTTCGCACTTATAAAGGAATCACATAAGTCACCATCACCAGGGGATATTCTTCATTGTACACTCACCAGCAAAGTCATTGCTGAGGGGACTTGCTTTGACCTGAGACATTCATCAGCTTTAATAAAGCAGTCATGCAAAATACATATTTTTAAGAGCTAGTTAATTACTATAAAGGCATTACAGGGCAACCCAGTATTTGTTTGTTACCTCAATTCTCAGTTGAAGTCTTCAAGAAACTAGGGATATCTTGAGTTTTTGAATGTAATACATTATACCAGCTGTATAATGAATTCCTGTTGAATTCTAATACTAAACATTATAAAATATAATGAAACAACATTGATCATTTCTACAGCATAGTTGGCTGGTTAGCATTATTAGGTTAATATGTTGACAAATGTACAATGTATCCAGCTGGCCTAGGATTAGAGAGGATATCGCATAACAGGGCATCGGAGAAATTCTTACATGTGAAAGTGAAATTCACTCTTGTGTTACACAGCCTCCTCACGGAAAAATCATCATGTTCAGTAAAATAAAAGCAAAATACTGCAGATGTTGGAAATCTGAAATAAAAACAGTAAGTGCTGGACATACTCAACATGATGCTCCCAGACCTACTGACTATTTCCAGAACTTCCTGTTTTTATATTCAGTGAGTTCCTTTACAATGTTCCATTCATCTGATGTAGACATTGTGGCTCTGCAATAAAAAAAACAATAGGCTATTAACCACGGCTGGGAATTACTTTGGAGTTGTTGCTACTCCGATGCCATAACTTCGACAGAAACTGAACCCTCACTTATGCACATGAATGACTCTTCCAAGGTAATCCCCAAAAGATTTACCCTAAAGGAACAGGACAGGCCTGAGGAAATTCCCGGTCTGTGAATAACAGGGGATCTAGCCCTTGCATTTCAAATTAAAATTAGAACTGGTACAAGGGAAGGATTACAGAATGCCACAATTGTGATACTATAATGTGACACATTCATTACTTGTATAAGTTGCTCTGTCCCTTCTCAATGTGCAGACGTCCCTTCCCAATATGAATTGTTCAAGTTGTATTGTCAGCTCTGAGGGACTTTAGCGATCGTAAGTATCTCTACAACATTATTTACCTAGTTTGCTATTTTTTTGCCAAATTGATGTTAATGGAAATAAAAACCGTGAAAGTATTAAAATGTGCTGAGTTGATTGACAGCAGAGGCAGGAGTGCTTACAATTGCTTTTGCAGCTAACCACCATGGGATGATGCCTCCTTCAAGCGTGCCATCCTTCAATTTTCTCAGTGGCCTTGGTATTACAGTATGTTTTGTTTATCACTCCAGTTTTCATTGTGTAAAGAAAAAAAGCCTAAATTTTGATTTACCAAAAGGAGAGAGAAAATATTTTCCACCTTTACATTTGGAGGAATGAGCAAGGGCCTTTTTACTATATAATACAGTGTCGTCACTGCAGTTATTGAAGCCTCACACTAAGCCTGCATTGAAAAGGATCAATGGAGAACTAATGCTTGCAATATCTCTTGGTTTGGGAATTGTTGATTAGGAAAGGACTTCAGTGCCAGGAGGGCTTCTGAGCAGCTGGTGGTGGCCCTGAAATTGGGAACATAACAATTGACATTGCTAAGGTAAACTAACATGGCCATTTGTTTTCCTATGGTCAGTAGATGACATAATAAGTAGCAGACCACAATAGTGGCTGAAAGAGAACTTATTCCCCACCCCCTGCCCTTATTATGAATGATTGTTTGCCAAAGTAGAAAATAGATGTTTGTCAAAGTGGGATAATGTAAAGTAATAGTTATGTTGGGCTAGTAATTTAGAGGCCTGGACTAATAATGCATGAAATGTGAGTTCAAAATTCCCCCCATGCAAGTTTGAGAATTTGAATTCAGTTTTTAAAAATCTGGAAATGAAATCTTGATATCAGTATAAGTAAGCTGTTGGAATGTTGTAAAAACTCATCAACTTCACAAATATCCTTTAGCGACAGAAGCCTGTTATTCACCTGGCCTGACATATATGTGACTCCAGTCCCAAACCTGTGTGGCTGACTCTTGATCACCCTAGGAAATGAACTAAGAAGTCACTCAATTGTTTCCAACCAATACTGCAGCAATTAATGAAGAATGTGCACTCAGGAAAGGAATGGTCAATAAACATCAGCCTTGTCAGTGATGCCCAAACCCTAAGAATGAATAAGAAAAAGCATAGGAGTTAATTACAAAGTGGGACATGGCCCCAAATCGAATTAATCAGAAAACTTGTGAATCTTTAGATTGACAGACATGACAGGGAAGACAAATAAGCAAAACCATATGTCTAGATTTGGGTACGGATTTCTATATCTTGTCATTCCTCAGATGTAACCAGAACAATAAAATGATGAATGAACACTTTGAAAAATATCTTCACTGAAATATATAGACAAGTGAATGTCAAGGCAGCCCTGCTGAATATAACTATCTATATTCTGTAGTATGCATAAATATTATGTATATTAACACTTCTTATCATTGATTTCATCTCCCTATTATAGTACAGCCGCATAATGAAAGTGCAATGTACTTATTAGGACATTAAATAGATAGGAAACCATTCACATTACTCATGCATGTCAATTAAAAAAACACAACAAATTTAATTTTAACTGCCTCTGACTAGCATAGATGGGGGCCCAGTGGCCTGAAAATGCCATTGGGTTACTTGCCACCCAGATTAGGCTAGAGCTGTGGCAGTGGCCATCTTGGATGGGATCTGGAGATGGGCAGCTCTAGTCAGCTGCTTATTGCTGGTGCGAATCCACATATAATATGCAAAGATAAGTGTTCTTAGATGTACCTTGGATCCCAATTTCAATGTTGAGGGACAAATTTTAGGTGCAGTGGTGATGGGGAGAAAGGGGAATAATGTGCCATGCTCAACTTTCCCATTTGTACCAGCATTCAACAGTACAACTATCAATCCTTAAAGGTACCCCTGGAGGCCACTCAAAATATAGTCCAAAGGAATTTTAATCTTTTATTTTCATGGAGCTTGTAAGTAGCAAAAATACTCAATCTGGTCCCACATAAATACTCTGGTCTGCTACCGGCCCATGCACAGCCATCATGATCACTTCCCAATCCAGCTTCAGGCTCCAACAGCCAACCAACTCCAGGTGTGATCTGACTGATTTCCAACCCTCCAAAACCATCCAGCTATCAGTTAATGAGGTCCATGTCCTTAAAATTGTTCTGCCTGCCAATCATCTGTTATTATCGGTCCCAGTGAGACATACTGCAATCTCACGGGTACACGGTGCCAGCCAGAAGTAGACCAAAACTTGTCATTAACATGACATCTGTAAAGATTTATAACTGTCCACAAAAAAATGAAGCAGGCAGTTTAATGGAAAACACATGCAAAAAAGCAGATAACATCTTGCAATTATATAGCTCCCAAACATAGCCAAGCATCCCAAGATCTAACAAAGCGGTGCGTCTCCCCCCGGCAGATGCAGCAAGCTATTTAAATCTCCATTCAGTTCAGCGGGACTGTAATATCCCGCAGAGCGGGAGCGGCTATAAAATCCTGGCCTTAATCCCAGCTTGTCTCACAGGTGGTGCCCAAGTTTAAGTTGTGAATACACGATCACCTTGGAGATTCTATCGTCTGTCATATCTACTACACGCCCACTCCAGCTGAGATGAGCTCTGATGATGAGCGCTTCAATTCCAGACATTTTTCTCTTTGAAGCGCTCAGTGTTGGGTACTTTTCCTATCAAAGCATTGTGATCAGACACAAATTGGCACTGAGCCAGAGAAGGAGCCATAGGACAGGTGATCAAAAGCTAGTCTATGCTTTAGATATGGCCAGACCATAGAATTAGATGCAATATTTACATCCTTTTACAAGTTTTTATTTACAGAGATACACATCACCTACATGCACATCCTCAACCAATCATCACAGTTTCTGTCAATGTTTACTTATAGGACAAGTAATCCCCAGCTAAAGCCTAGCGCCAGCATATAAATAAACACAGTTAATGCTCTTAACAGATTCCATTTTCTCTTTAAATTAAAATTAAAATTAAAGGTCACAAATAAAACCAAAATTTTCTTAGTGGTTAATTATTTGCTCTTAAAACATTCTTTACTTTAAATGTGTTTCATTGTAGTATTTAACACCAACATATCAAAATTGGACTCTGTACTAGTCCGAGGGCACAACCAGTTTAACTGACCAATCAAGCTTCACAATTGCTCTGACTCTTCTTTAGCTATCGTCTTTCTGTCATGACCTAATACAACTAATCAGGATGACAGTAACAATCTCTAAATAGGATTGTTGATTGAAAGTTATTCTAGACCTACTTTCTTACTATCTACATCAATATATTTAAAAGCCCCAGAAATCTGACTCCCAATTTTAAATTCTGTTCCAATCTTATTAATAACACAATTCTTATGGGGTGGAAGCATGAAATTTGAGCAATCATCAACACGGATTATGAAAAGGCCTGCAAGTTCTCCTTCATGCTGATAAAACAATGCAGGATTTGTTTTTAGTTGAACCTATTTTCAGCAAAATAGATCTCAGCCTGGAAGCTTCATTCAGGCCATATATATGTTTAGTTCCCATAGTTTTAGTTCTGCATCTGGGTCGTTTGAGGATTTCTTTCTTTTAAGAAGTTATCAGTTTCTATGTGGATCATAGCAACATCTCCGTCTGGTATTCAAACTATTTCCAAAAGTGGCGATCACCACGGAATGTTTCACTTGTTCCAATAAGGTTGAAGGAAATGACTGTTTTCCCAAGCTATTTTTTAAAGGACAGCAGATATCATTTTTCAAAATTCATTTATGGGTTGTGGGCTTCGCTGGCTAGGCCAGCATTTATCGCCCATGCCTAAATGCCCTTGGGAAGGTGGTTGTGAGCTGCCTTCTTGAACTGCTGCAGTCCCTGTAGTGTAGGTACACCCACAGTGCTGCTAGGGAGGGAGTATTAGGATTTTGACCCAGCAACAGTGAAAAAATGGCAATCTGATCCAACAGAGTCTTCTTCACCAATATCCAAACACCAGTTAGAATCAGTTGCCTGTCCAAATGAGACACTTAAGCACAATCCAGTAATTTAAATGTGATCCAGGAATCCCCAAGTTGTATGAAAGATTGACAAAATTCAATCTATTAAATCTCATGATATATTCCCTCATGGAATTGCTATCCATTTCCAAAATCTATCAAGTTCTGGCTGTGCCTCATCAACTTATAACAGATTATATTTTTCCATGTAAATTCCATCCAAGAAGTCTAGAGGAAGGCCTAAATCTTTATCACTATCCAACTGATGGGCATCCATCTTACAAAATACTTTACTTCTGAATTTACTTCTCGTAGGGAGAGACAATACGAAGGCCGAACCTTGGTTTCTCTTTGATAGGAATGTAAGCTGCATCCACATATCAATTTCTTTCTTCCATTGGTCATAGAGTACAGAATTTGAGAACATCAATGGAAATCATACCCTGATAATTTACACCATGTTCCACAATACCCGCTAGGATTTTAGTTTTCTTTCTGAACATTTGCTTAGTTTCCAACTTTCAAGTTTAGGCAACCAGCAATTGCTGCTACCATGTTATAGTACAGATACTCACATGGTGAAGGGTAAAATTAGAGCCAATTTTAACATATTTTAACAGGCTTTTGCTAACAGAAACCCACGTCACTTACATGGACCTCCTAACCCAACCACCACAATTTCAGTCTTTTCTTTTGATATAAGAGCAGGTGAACGTTTAGTTAATGCCACCACCTGCATATAATTAAACACAAGTAATATACAATTAACAATCCAGAGATGGATTTTAAGCAACATCTTATAGGAGGAAAGGTCAGTAGAGAGGTAAAGGGGTTTGGGCAGAGAATTCCAAAGCTTACATCCATGCCTACTGAAGGGTATGGATGTCAATCTTTGCCTGATAGGCTAGGGGATGCTCAAGAGGCCACAGCCGAAAGACTGCAGATTTCTTGGAGGGTAATAGGTCTGGAGGAAGTTACAGCATTAGGGAGGGATGATGTCATGGATAGATTCAAACAAAGAAAAGGTATTTTAAAATTGAGGAACTGATGTACTTCGAGCCAATGTAGGGTAGCATGGACAGGGGTGATGCGTGAGACAACAAGTGATAAGCTGAGCATAAAAGATATGTTCCATAAGTCAAATTGGCTGATGGATATGTGCAATGTTATTTCCTGTTGCCAAATTTAAAGGAGAAATTTAACTTTAGTTTTGAAAGTAATAAAATAAGTTAACATTTACATACCTTACATCAAGTAATGAACTGAATAAGTGTGTCAAGGAATACTTTTGACAATTGTTCCTAGCACAGGCTGACGAACAAATTACTTTAGATGGCAAGATAGTGACCTTGAGACAGCTCAATCTCATCGCTGAAGTTTAATTCACAGAATGCCACCATATTATTGTTTATGAGCTAATAGTGGCACCAATTTTAATGGAATTAGCCAGACAGCACTGAATCATATTGCTAGGCTAGAATGAGACAAATGAAATGAATGTTACTTGATTTTCAGTTTACTAGTGGTTTCAAAATGTTCAGGAACAGTACCAAAGGAACTGCTGGCATTGTCATTAGCACTGTGTGCTACAACTTTAATAGGCAGATTTATATGACAATACATGTAAAGGGTACTTACACTCCCCCAGCATTATAAATGAACTCTGAAACTAGTCAACTTGCTTTACTGATCTACAAGAGAATAGAAATGCCGACTTTGTAGGTGCTTCCAACAGACAATAAGAAGATTGTAATTCTACTACGATAGGTCAACAGGAGGCTAAGAGAGGTCATTTGTGTTGTGACATTCATAGCTTATCCTTCTAAAATCCTTCTCATAGAATCATACAGCACAGAAGGAGGCCCCTCGTCACATTGTGCCTGTGCTGTTTCTTTGAAAGGGTTATCCAATTAATTCCACTCTCCTGCTCTTTGCACCTAACCCTGCATTTTTTGCCTTTGAAGTGTCTATGCAGTAAAGATTGTGCATTTCTGCAACCCACTGCAAATAATTAACTATCTAAGGTGACCACTATCATTTAAATAATTTGTGAATAAAGACAGGCTTGAATTTATGTAGCACCTTTCAGAACTTCAGGACAGCTCAAAGTGCTTTGCAGCCAATGAAGTAATCTTGTAAATTATGCTGCAGTGTAGAAAATACGGCAGCCAATTTTGTGCACAATACAGCACAATGTTAATAACCAAATACTAAATGAGATGATCTCATTGAATCATTCAAGATTATGAAGGGATCTAACAGGATAGGTACTGAGACATTGGGCGAAATCTTGTGCTGCTCCCGGGAGCGAGAAGCAGGGCAGGCAAGGGAACTTACCTGAGTGAGAGGCCAAAAATCAGCTTCTCAATAGCAGGACTAACGTTTGCAATTAAGTTCTCGAAACTTTAAAGACAAGTCAAGCTTCCTGATGCCAAGCATTGGGAAGCCCTTTTGCATGCATTTGTACGTCAAGCATGTTCAATAAAAGGCTAACTCACTGGATTTAAGCACCCCCTCGCAATTAAGTTATCAGTGAGTGAGAAAAATATGCCTTCAGGTTTACGACTGCATATAAGTAGCATGTAGCAGGTGAGGTAGTCAACTTGCTGGAGTCAGAATGAGTAGCCGCTGTTTTTTTCTTCTTTAGGGCGTGTTGTTCAACAATGTGGTGATTGGGTAGCAGCAGTCTAAGGGGCATTGGGCAGGGAGGCTTGTCAAGGGAGGGAGAAATTCCGGGGCGGGGGGCAGGGAGGAAGGCAGGTTGCCTGAAGCAGGGAGGGAACCAGGAATGGAGGCAGGCTCTCTGGCGCAGAGAGGGGACCAAGGAGAGGGAGGACATGGGAGGAAGAGGAGGGCTTTGCACGTTGGGTGTGGGAGTCCTGTGAATGGATAAGGAGGGGCTTTCCAGGCAGAGATGGTGGGAGACAGATGATTCTAAAGGGCGAAGTCAGTGCTGCCTATGGTGAGGTCCTGGGGATTGTACTGAGGCAACAGAGAGAGCGGTCACAGTGAGGGAGGTGGGGTGTGCCAGTTTAGAACCTCTAGGATCCCACGCAGGTGGTCATGGCTAATGGGGTAAATGGGGTGACTGATATGTCCATGGCGGCAAGGCAAGAATCTCTTAAATGTGTCTTGAGGGTGATGGAGGGAAGCCCAATAGATTTTGAGGGAGGACGCATAGGCATAGTTTTTATTACCCAGGCCAAAGCTGCAGTCTCCATTCACATAGATGTATGAATGAGAGAACTCATCTATGGCCCGCCTGGATGGGCTTCACCATGGTGGGGTGTGAGGAGGCCAGGAATAGACCAATGCTAGGTACAGAGCTTCCCTTTGGCTGAAATGCTCAGGGCTGGAAGGGCAGCTTCTGAGAATATGCTGACTAGATGGATTGCTGCAATTTGTTCACAGATCACCTCAGGCATGCATGATGCTGGCTCCAGGCGACACTGCAATTCTATTAGCTATGGTTTAGCTGAGAAGGAAGCGGTGCAGGTGTCAACATCCAGCCAGCCCCGCTGCAAGATTTGCCATGCTCCTCACGCATGCATATCTAATGAGCTGACCACTGCTCACTTCCACTCCTGCTGCCAACCTTCAACGCCGACCTTCCATTCCAGAACGGAAGATTCCACCCATTGTTTCCCCAATTGAGGAATCTAGAATAAAGGGGCAGAGTTTCAGGATAAGGTGCTGATCATTTAGAATTGAGATGGGAAGAAATTTCTTTACTCAAAAGGGTGTGAATCTTTGGAATTGTCTACCCAGACAGTTGCGGATGCTCCATCGCTGAATATATTTAAGACTGAGATAGACAGATTTTTGATCTCTCAGGGAATCAAGGGAACTGGGGAGCAGGCAGGAAAATGGAGTTAAAACCCAAGATCAGCCATGATCATATTGAATGGCGGAGCAGGCTTGATTTTCTCCTGTCCCTATTTCTTATGTTCTTAATTGGCATTTGATTGGCACTCCATCCACCACCTTAAACATTCATTCACTCCACCACCGCAGCAGCGCGTACCATATATAAGATGCAACTCATCAAGCCTCCTACAACAGCACCTTCCAAACCTACAACCTCAGTACTACCACAGAGCATCAGGCTAGAGTTTTGTACTCAAGACTCTGGAAAGAGGCTTGAATCTGTAACCTTTTGCACAGACAGAAATGCTACTAAATGAACCACAGCTGACATATTTTTCAAAAGCAAGCTCTTGGTTGTGTCATCTCAATGGTGAGTGATATGCCATATTATATCATAACAATCTCAGTAGTTCTATGGTGTGTTCACAGTGCAGTTTATGAACACAAGCAGACTGTGCAGCCCCTTGAACCTGTTTTGACAATCTATTAGATCATGACTAATCTCTACTTAAACTCCATTCACCTGCCTTTGACCCATACTCCTTGATAACTGCTATCTTCACCAAAAATCTAATGATTTCAGTCCTGATAGCTTGAATTGTCCAGCATTCTCAGCTTTCTGGGGGGAGAGATTTACAGATATCTACTACCTGTGTGAGGAAGTGCTTTCTCATTTCACTCCTGAATGGCCTCCCTTTACAAATGAAAATTCTTTGCTTACCATCTATCTTATGGTGTGTGGATTTGCAAAAAATGCAGGTTGAATCCCATGGATCCAGCAGCCAAAGCTAGATATATGCTTAAGTAAACTTGTGCATGTAGGAGCTATTTTATAATCTTGTTTATGCCCACTTCCACCCAAAAGACCTTCACAGGCCAGTAGTCAAGAAGGCATCAAAAAGACTGCAAAACCAGCAGTCAGGAAGACAAAGGACTTTCCAAAAAGGCATTCGATAATATAATCAAACAAAAGCTTAATAGGCAAGATAAGGACTCATGGAGTTGGGGGTATGATATAGGTTTGGTTAATGGACAGGAAACAAAGGGTAAATAGGGTATTTTCAAGTTGGCAGTCTGTAACTAGTGAAGTGCTGTAAGTCTTAGTGCGGGGCCCCATCTATTTACAATTTATATTAATGACATAAAGAAAAAGACAGAGCCACGTATCCAAATTTGCTGATGATACATAGTTTGGTGGAAATATCAGCTGTGGGAAGGACACAAAGAAGCTGAAAAAGACATAGGGCAGAATTTTACGACAGCGGGATTTTACGTTCCCGCTGTTGTCAATAGGATTTATAATGGCCCCTCGCATTTTACGGCCCAGTCCCCACCGAAATGGGGTGTAAAATTCTGCCCATAGAGTTTAAGTAATGAGCAACAAATTGGCAGATGGAGTAACATGTGGAAAAATGTGAATTGTTCACTTTGCTCACAAGAATAGTGTTACAAATGTGAGGTTTTCTAAGATGGGCATGTTTTGGATCATCTCTTCTAACATAAGGTAAAATGGAGTAATGAAGAAAGACACGTAACCTGCACAAATTCCACTGTGTGGCCTGATTGCCATGGGGATGGAGGACCAAGTCAGGTGTTATTGAAATCCATGTGCCAGGCTTAACACTTGGAAACAAAGAACAGAGAGGATCTGGCATTGTCATGGGTAGACTTACAGATTCCGACATAGCTGTTCTTGCTTTTGTGTAGACTTACAGACTCCCAAGCAGTTGAATTGAAAATACCCTGGCCACAGAAAGAGGAAAACAGCAACCATTGCAACGGCAGGGAAAAGCTGTTTTCTGCTAGCTACCAGGCAGAATGCAAGTATAATCTTGTCTTCTAGTTAAAGAGAAGGAGCCGGCAGAATTTAAAGTCACTGGAAGATTCACCCTGAGGTGGCTGGGAGATGGAATTACTGGAGTGAGCCTTGCTGCTAGAAGTTGGCTTAGGAATTCTCTGTTAATGGTGTCAATTTTATACTAGGAATTACCTCGCTGGAGATAAAGCACTGCCATCTCCAGTGATGCCAGACAAGTCCCGTGAAAGTGTTGAAATTGAAAATGTACAAGAGAAATCAAATGACATACAGAAATCCATAACTATCTATCGGGGGGTCCTGTGGGGGTGGGTGCAAACCCGATCGGTGCTGTGCCGCCATTATATGTGGGCGGGCTAATTAAGGCCCACCCAGTGTGACACTCACCCAGAAGTGCTATACAGGTCGGGGGTGGCGGGGGGTGGGTGGGGTGTGGGGTGGGATTCCCTGAGTCGAGGCTTGCACTCTTTCATGCGTGTGAAAGAGCGCAGAAATCTTCCTGAGGCACAGAGGCGCCTCAGGGAGATTTGTTTAAGTTTTAAACAGCTAATTAAAGAACTTTTAAAACATGTCCCCTCATGTGACGTGTCACATGAGCTGGGACATGTCAATGAACTTTTTAAAAAAATTTATTGAATTTTTAAACACTTCATGAAACCTCATCCCGCCCGTGGATGAGGTTCTATGAAAAATGTGAAGGCTGCCTGGGCTCTTCGCCTGTCCAACAACCTTAAGGTTGGACAGGCAGCTCATTTAATTATTTCAATTAGTTTTTAACAGGCCTTAATAGGCTTTTGACAGTTCGGTGATGGCTATGAGCCAGCTGAACTGAAAATCTAAATGATGTGCGGTGACATGGGGACACCCGCCCGACATCACCACACGTCATTTTACACATCGGCAAGCAGACCCCGCCCCCACTTGCCGATCCAAAAATTCTACCCTAGGTCAAGCAGTATGTTTATTCTTCCCAAAGGGTTACTATTATTAGCATCATAAAAATATTTATATTATGAGAAAGGTAAAGTTCGAAAGGCATATGAGAACAGTGGAATTTACATTAAAAGGAAGAAACATGTATAAAGGAGTGAGGCTATGTGTCAGGGAAGGTATTGTAAGATCTAACATAGGTGTGAGAAGCCTCCAGTATTTGTGCATTAAACCTGCTGTCTACTGAAACCGAAGCAGGGAAAAGCCACTTTTTTCTGCTCTCCAGGGTATTGTGGTGACTTGCCTGGATCTGTTTAAAATCTATTTGTTTTTTACTATTGCCTAAATGGGGGGTGTAACTGGAAGCCAATTTAGTTAGGGGTTTTAGGAGTTATTATAGTAGTAATTTGTAGACCTATGTATGTGCTTGAGATCTTTTCTTTTGTTAATAAAGGTTTAATTTAATTTTCTAAAAATCTCTAAAGTCTTGGTGGACTTATTACTAGTGAATTCAGGGCACGCATCTTGAAATAAACACAAATTGCAAAACTGTTGTGATAGTGGGATTGAGTTTCCTTCATGGATTTGATCCCCCGGCACACATTATGTGCCACGTCATAACAGGGGATCATAACAAATTGAGGGCTCTTGTGGGATATGAATCCAGAAGCTGGGAATAAGTACACTGGAAATTGCCAGAGTTTAAATGAAGAAGCTTTCACAGCTACTTATGCTGTAACATGACTGGGAATGCAAATAACTTTTTAAAGTTATCGGTCTCCACGAGGATCATAATAATAGGAAAACAGAATATTTTATAGAAGATGTGGAACTCCTAAATGCTGATGTTCTAAGAAATTTGGGTGTACTCGTAAAGGAAAACAGAACATTAGCATGCAAATACAACAATTAGGATGCCAAATGGCATGTTGGCCTTTATTGCAAGATGATTGGAGTGCAAAAATGAAGAAATTTTGTTATAATTGTACAGGGCATAAGTGAGGCCACATCTGGAATATTGTGTGCAGTTTTGATCTCCATATTTAAGGGAGGATATACTTGCACTGGGGGTGGTATAGCTAAGGTTCACTAGATTGGTTCCTGGAATGAAAGGGTTGTCCTATGATGAGAGGCTGAGTAAATTGGGTGTATACTTACTAGAGTTTAGAAGAATGAGAGCTGATGCCATTTAAACAAACCAGTTTCTGAAGGGGCTTGATGGAGCGGAAACTGAAAGTATGTTTCCCCTGGCTGGGGAATTTAAAACACAGGGGCACAGTCTCAGGATAAGTGCTCGATCATTTAGGGCTGAGATTAGGAGAAATTTATTTTCTCAATGGGCTGTGAATCTTTGGAATTGTCTAATACAGAGGGTTGTGGATGTTCCATCACTCGGTATATTTAAGGCTGAGATAGACAAATTTTTGATCTAACAGTGTGTATCAAGGAACATGGGGAGCGGATGGGACAATGAAAGTGAGGCAGAGATCAGCCATAATCAGATTAAATGGTGGAGCAGGTTTAAGGAGCCATAGAGTCTTCTCCAGCTCCTATTTCTTATGTTCTTATGAATTCACCGTGGAAGGTGCCGGAAGGAGTATTTACAATGTTGTGCCAATGTCTGCTGGGGGGATGGGGTGGGGAATCATCTTGACTACATGGGCCTACTAGCCTAAGAAGGGGGCTTCATCCCCCCCATTAAATAAACCTGATTATAGCTTTTGGACCACTTAATAATAGCAACATTAAGAATTAGCATTTATATAATAGAGATAAGTATGCTGGTTTGCAGGCATCCAAAGCCAAGGAGTGTTGGGGTGTACACCTTTACCCAGCATAATAATATTTATTAATAATAACAGTAATAATACTTAATCTTCAGTCCTGTGCATTTGTGAATTTACAGTTGCTCACTGAGTGAATAAAAAAACAAATAAAATTAATCTGATAAAGGATTGCTGTAGAAGAGTTTCTCACCTTTTGAATGCAGTCTCCTGCTCTTAATTCAAATTATCTGATGATTCAGTGCAGTAGATTTTCATCATCAACACATGGATGATAATCTGATGGAGAAAATCACCTGCCCTTTGTAAGGAATGACAAGGTGGGCAGTTCTTTGTTAAGGTGGCAAGTGCTCCACCAGATTACTGCGCAAGTGATGAAGACAGGTATTTACCACAATTCTTTATCAGCTACTAAATTGGAACTTTGCTGTGTTATTTGCCTTGCTTAAATCAAATTATTGGCCATTCAAATTCTTGTAATACACAGAGGTACAATTAGAAAGGAGATTAGTTTTGAAGGAAATTACATCATGTGCTTTGATTTGTCTGTAATCAGTTCATCCCAACGAACAAACTCAAAAGTTAAATTGCTATAAACTATGACTGGAACTTAATTAAAGCCCGTGTGATAAAACTGAAGAAAAAATAACTTACTTTAATTCAGACGTTGGGACTTCTGCATGTGTGTTCGCTGGGAAAAGGCTGGCTGGGAAAGGCTGGCTGGGAAAGGGCCGAACATGTGCAGTTAGTCTTTTTCTATGTTTTTCACACAGTTGCGCAGAAGAAAAAGAAGTGAAACTGCTGGTCAGATGACCTGAACCAGAACGCCATTAGAGAGGAGGTGAACCAGGGAGCAGGGAGAATGTCCCAAACAATGCAGTGGGACAGAAAAAGGTCCCAGAAGAAAGTCCCAGGCAGGGTCAAAGACAGGGATCAGAAATAGATCCCATTGAGTCAAGATAAATGACAGGCAAAGAGAAAAAGGCTCCAAGTTAAAGAAAGAGCTGCGGGGAGCAGACTTAATGTGAAGTGGCTTGAGAGAAGCCCAGAAGATCAGAGAGGGTAGCCGAAGGTTGGTGACTCTGTGCTGTGGCCCATAAGGGCAGTGGTGTTCTGCTTGGCACAGCCGAAGATCCAAAAGTGAGTTTGGAAGGTGATGTTTGAGAGATGCAGGGGAAAGGAATTTCAGAAGGCGCGATTGAAACCATGGAGGCGGATCCTTGTTGAAGCTGTCCGGGTGGGAGTGATGTTTAGAGAGAATTCCAGGGTAAGTTTTTCAGAGGTTAAGATTGGAAACCCTCATGAGAAAGACCGGTTGGCTCATGGCGTGACATGCATCTGGGTGGGTTGTTGTGATATCCATAGGGCAGAATCTTCTGTTTGGCGTACGGGGCCCACACCCACACACCAACACATAAAATGGCATGCAGAGGCGTTGGGCGTGCGTTCCAACATCACTGCACGTCATTCTGATCTTTCGTTCGGTGGGCATGCACTGGAGCTGCATGCCCGCCGAACTGTCAAAGGCCTGTTAAGGCTCATTAATAAACTAATTAAAGCAATTGTCAGGGCAGTTCAATTTTCTTGTTTAAAAAATGTTTTATTCTTTGTGTTAAAACTTCATCAGCAGACTCCTGTGAATTTGTTCAGTAACTTTACTCCAAGGTTAAAAAAAAATAGGACCTATCAAGCCAGGTTCAACACCCTGGAGTCTGACTTGTCCAGCAGTGGCATCAGCTGGGATCGTAACATCCAGGTTGTCCTGCTGCCAGGACTAAAAATGGGATCTGAGCCCAAACAGATGGAAAGTGGGGCCCTGGGTGGCATTTTACTGGTGGCATAAAATTAAGAGGTTATCCTTGGGGCAGCTGTCAAATTGAGGCCCTTCCTGGAGCTGCAGACCCAATCAGAGGGCTGAAGCTTGGCAGCCTCATCACCACCACCAATAGTGGTGGCCACTGGTGAGGCCACAGGAAGAAGAAGAGGGCGCATCCGTGTTGAGTTGGTCTCAAAGGACATGTAGGTTTATAAATTAAATGTGCCAAAGCCAAATAGATAGGCCCCAGATTGGAGAGGTACACTTTCCTGGGGAAACACTGTAAGCACATGGGAGGCCTTGCCCTGGTGGGTCATGGAGCAGCCATAAAGAAGGCCTCCATCCGGAAACCCATTGAGATGCCACCACGGTTTACCTGGCAGTCTTCCCAGGTGGCAACGGCCCTTGCTGATGCTGTTAAAATGCTGGCGGAAGCAGGAAATGATTGACAATTGACCAATTAAATCGTTTAATTGACCACCTGCTTCCATGTCGGCAGCCATGCGGCTGAGCTTCCCACCCTTGAGAATATCCTGTGGTCTGGGAGGACATCAGGCTCCCCCTCACCCCCCCAGACACCTGCTGCTGCCAGTCTTTGAGGCCTCGCAGGTTGTCTCCAGAAGGCTGAAGTTGAAACTTCACTCTAATCCTTTCCATTTGTTATTGGACTCATTTTCCTAATTTTATAAATTACTCGTATGTAAAATAAATCTAACAGCCAATTTGACAAACTTACTTCAATCTTTAAATACGGTCGAAAATATTTTTCAATTTCTAAAAAAAAAATAGTGAAATTGGTAACTTTTTTTTCTGGTAACCTCTCTTGAAGATTTATGTATTGGTCTGAAGCTGTCAACCGCATCTAATTATTAAACAGATACTGCTTTTCCATCTGCTAGATCTGTATATCATTACTGATAACCTTCAGCTGTGAAAAGTCATACCGCACTCAGACTGCAGACCGCAGATGACACAGGCAAGGCTTCACCAACCAGCCTACAAACACGTTGATAGGAAGGTTTTAAATCTCAGCACCTAAAGTGATCAAAACTGGATACTTATCCCTGAATTGTACAAAAGAACAAAATTGGTTATTTTGTGATAAATCCCTATGTTATAGCCGTGATTACACTTCAAAAGTACTTTATTGTCTATCAGGTGTCTGTAAGGACATTTAAGGTCATGAACGGTGTTTAAAATTGCAAGCTCTTTCTTTCTTTTAATCCTCCAATGGTTTGAGTTTTATGTTTTCAGGTATCCAATGCTTTTTGCTCCATAATTTGGTGCTGAATAACAATGGCAGTGTTCCAATGTATTGATTCAGGAAATGTCAATCCCAGTCCCAAACACAGTGGATAAGGCATGAATTTGAGCATTTCATCTACTGAATTAAGCAAGACATTCTAGGAGAGTGACAGCTTCACAGTGCACGAAGTCTCACGACTAATGGATTCCGTCCAGTGTAAGAGTTGTATCGTATTTTGCAAGTTAAACTTAATTCGAAAAGGAAACAAGGAAGACAACTCTCTGACCTCATGCTCTTCATACTGTTGTACTAGGTTTAGTGCATTGAATTTAAAATGCAGTTTTGTTACTGGTGTTAAACAAAGTTTAGAATAAAACTGAAGAGACGCTGCACTGCACTATTTTTAACAAGACAACTGCTTTCTTCCCATTCCTGTTTCAGCAGCACATGTTGCTAACTGAATCTCAGTCAGATACTCATCCACCAAAAGACCTCTGAGAACAATGCCCTCTGATGGATGGATATGTAATTAAATACATTTTAAAACTTTTCCCCAGGAAATTTCTTGGGGAGAAGATTCTCCCAGTCAGCTCCCATAACGTCAGTAAAAAAAACGCAGATAGACATATGAACGACATTCCCCATGCCCATCTCCCTGACTGAACTTAGCTAACAAACATGCTGACTTTTTCACGAGGCAACAACAGAGAAAGTTTCAGTTCTACGGCTTAAAAAGCTCCATTCATCATTCCTGATGATAGTAATGACCTGCAGAATATATTTCATACTGAGATATGGTAACTTTAAGAAATAATATTTGCAAAGATATTTTATCACATGTTTAACACAAAATCATACAAGAAAGCTCTACAATGTCCTTTGGATCAAATGTAATTACATTACAGACCTCAGTTTACTATCTATTGTTGAAGTCAGTCAGTTAGCCTCCAGCAGTCATTCATTTCCCACAGGGATATCAGTGCTGTAAATGAAAAAGCAGGTAAAGAACTAACTCGATTGAATGATAAATTGAACTTCTGCAGATAGGAGTATTAACTGAAGAGGTGAACAAAATGGATAAGCACCAGGCCACAGGTGAGGCAATGAACCTATTTTTTTGCTCATTCTCTGTCCCTTTCCAGCTCCTGGTTTAGCCTTTGTAATCGATAGTTTTTGGGTCAGCTCATGGGGTTACATGAAAAGAGAAGGAGAATAGGGCTAATTGTAAGCTCTTTTAACATGTCAGAACATAATAAATAGCCTCCTTCTGTGCTATAAGGTTCTATAGTAATGAAGTACACCGCAATGCCTTTACAAACTCAATGTGATCATTTATGATTGGACCTTGTCCCTGTCCACCTCACAATTATATTGACACAAAAGCAGCAAGAACATTGCATTCATTCTTACTTTTATATTTCTTCCATAAATAGCTTTTCTTTCACTTTGTCTTTTTTTTCATTTTTGGTTATGCTTGATTCTTTGCCAAATTTCTTTGCTTCTTTTAACTTGTTATTATATCCTCACCGTCAACTGAATTTTCTTTTCCATTAGCAACCTGAATCCACTTTCTTTTTTAAAAGCTTTTAAAAAATTTATTTCTTTACAGTATACTGCTGCTCTTTCAAATATCTAAGCCTTTGCAAGGGCTGAGGCAAGTCAAGGTGAAGGTCCATTCCCACCTTCTCAAGGCAAATATAAATGGACAATAAACGTAACCATTATCCCAAAAACAAAGTAAGAAAAACTTATCCTTGTGCTGCCTTTGTTTTTCCCTTGTGCTTCTCATGAGGATGAAGAAGATTGAAAACCATGGAAGGCATAGCAGTGGCTGATTGGAGAGCTGATAGAAGTCAAAGGAAAGATATATAATGGAGAAGCTGAGAAAACAGAGGAAATACAAAGGTCACATAAAAAAATGACATGAGCAGCAACTCCAATTAACATAGTGGCTTTAACATAGACATATATCCCAAAGTGCTTCACAGAGGTGAGGTCAATGGAAACCAAGCCAAATAAAAAGTTAGGAGGAGTGATCAAAAGATTGGGGAAAGAGTCAGATTTTATAGAAGGGACATGGGGAGGTTTCAGGAAAACATTCTGAGAATCACATCTGGCTGCCTGAAGACTTGACTGTAAATGATGGAGTGAACAAGCAAAAAAATGAAAAATAAAGTAGCAATGGTCTCAGATTAAATTGCAAAATAAAAGCAGAGGAATTTCCATGAAAAACTGAGAGGCAATGTTGATAAAGGATGGAGTATATTTCGATTTTCAAAAAAAAATATTCAATAAGATTCCAGACAAGAGGTTATTGCACAAAATTACAAATAGTGGGACTGAGGATGATGCAGCATGGATTAAAAATTGATTAATTTGATTAAGAAATCAAAGAGTAAGAAGAAAAGGGTCATTTTCAAGTTGGCAGGCTGTAAGTCTCAGGGTACCTCAAGGATCAGTGCTTGGGCCTCACCTATTGGCTAATCACCACTGGCTAATCAGGGACTTCCTTGGATGTGCTTGAAGTAGAGGAGGTACTTTGAACACATGTTGTGGCAAATACCGGGACAGTCTTAGGGCAGAATTTTATGCTGATCGGGGGAGTGTGCGCCCGACTCAATTGGATGTGAGATGCTTCGAGCGAGCGTCCCAACATCATCCTGCACTCACACCAAGTTGCGGTCGGCGGGCACCGCAAGAGTTGGAAGTGCGTCCGTTGACAGTTAAGAGGCCAATTAAGGCTATTAAAGGTACAGTGTCTGCAATTTTTTGTGGTCCACCCAACCAAATCGGCCAGGCGGACTTTGTATTTTTCATGAAACCTCATCCAAGGACGGGGTAAAGTTTCCGTTATTAAATGAAAGAAAAAAAAAAATCCACGGACAGCATTTTTATCATGTATATGTTCAGATGACTGAATGTGATGCTTGGACAATTTTTCCTGATTTTAAAAACTTTATTTACTGCTTTTCAGGCCTTCAGTTCCATGAGGTAGCTCTCTGCCTTCAGGGAGCTTTCTGTCAGTGCTCACCCACGCTCACGCTCATGTCAGTGCCCGCCCTCCTCCCATCCCCACACTGGCAGTGCTGAGATTCTCTGCGCACGCTTCATGCTGGCTGGCTGTTAATTGGCCAGCCAGCGTGAAATCGGGGTCAGGGGCCAATCGTGGTCAGTGGTCTGTTCCCTGGCCGATCCTGGGCTGGTTGATCGTGCCCACTGCCCTAAAAATTCTGCCCCTGGAATTGGCACTGAGGCTCCATCACATGGGCACAGATGATTCTTAACTCAGCAGCCCCATCAGAATCATCAAAATATTGTGGACAAAATCATTCGCCCCATGCTTAACAACTCCCACAATTTCCACCCCGCCACCCTGCTCAACAACTCCACGTCCCCAACCTCCAATCAACAACTCCAATGCCCCCAGCTCCCATTCTGGGGTCGCACCAATTTTCAAGCATTAAAATGGGGTCACAGTGGAAAAAAGTTTGGGAAGCACTGATATAGGGTCCTGGTAAGACCACGCCTGGAATTAGTGCACAATTTAGGTCTCATCATCTAAGAAAGGACATGTTTGCCTCAGAGGGAGCCTTAATTGGCCCGCCCATGTAAAGTGGTGGCGCGGACTCGATAGGGGGCGCCAATCGGGTTCGCACCCCTTCCCACCCGCCCCCGCACAACTCCCCCCGACAGGGGAAAAATTCTGCCCATTGTTTCCACAGATTAGCTTTGAATTTACTCCCTTCTTCAAGTGCAGGCTGTTAAAATAATTAATGACAGAAATGGCCCCGGGTTCCCTGGACTGTGTAGAAATTCCACTGATACTTATAGTAGTTTTTGAGCGACCATTCAGAGTTCATATCCCCACACCATAATGTACGAGTGGTAAAATGTGGCAATTGCTACCCACAGGGAGTAGTTGGAAGTGAGTAGCATATCTGCATTTAAGAAGCAGCTAGATAAGAACATGAGAGTGAAAGGAATAGAAGGATATATTGATGGAATTAGATGAAGAGAGGTAAGAGGAGGCACATAGGGAGCATAACGTTGGCACAGACAAGTTGGGCCAGATGGCCTATTTCTATGCTTTAGAATCTATGGGCGGAATCGTCCCAGATTTGCACTAAGTGCGGTAGCGGGCGGATAATACAATGTTTTACCTGCCGGCCGCAATGGCGGCTTCTCATGCCGTATCATCTCAAACCTGCCGCAATAATTATGCATTCCCGGTAAACCCGCTGTTTCCATGGCAGGCGGGGTCCAATTCGCCCGCCACACCGTCACCTCACCACTTCATCACGCCGGGTGGCATATTTAAAGTGCAGTCACGTGCACACCACTCAGTGCTTCCAGCCCAGTACTGCTCCAAATAAGACATGCCAGGGTAACGCAACCATCTCATCACTCTAAACTCACACGCTCAAGCCCATCACACATCTACTGGCATCTCACTCACTGGCAGCCCAAGGGACATCATCACCCATTCTCACACATTCTCACACACACACCCTCACATGTCCATCCGGCCTCATCTCCTCTGGAGACTGCCTCCTTAGCCCTCGACATCTTAAGGGCACTGGCACAGATCAACAGGTGCTCCCACACATATACTGGGATACCCCCCCTTCCTCAATACAGCCTTCGCCCTGCAGCCTTTTCCCTCGCCTGAGGCTACTTCTCCCCTTCCTCAAGCAAGCCCTAGCTCTGCAGCCATGCAAAGCCACCCCTGCCTTATGGCTGGTCTGGTCGATAGAGACCTGCCTACTAGCCCCCTCTAAAAGTACTGTTGTGCTGTCTGCGAAGCCTGGCGCTGAAGACTGTGAGTGCTGCCGGAAGCAAGGTAGGCAAACAAACCTCGAAATCCCGAACAAAGTGCAGCTCGTCAGCCGCATGTCGCTTATGAAACGCGTCGGTGTGCAATCATGTAGATGACGATCCAGCGTGCTGGGCTGAATACGGTGGGCTAGCCTTAAAATGACATGCGGTTGTATTACAATCAGGTTCCCGATGTCCGATGGTGGGAAACATGGGTTGAGTGGACGATCACAAACTAGTTTGACAATGCTGTGAAACCAATTTTTGGCCTTCTCGCCATATTGTCTGCTCATGCCGCTGAGCATGCCCAATGCTAGCAGGCACGGATGATTCCGCCCTACGTAATTCTATGTAAGTACCTGCATAAAGTAAATGCAAACGCAATCCCACCCATCAGGAGTAACAAGTGCCTCACTCTCAGACCTTCTGGTTTTTGCTGCTTCTATTATATGGAACCCCACTGGGAAAACCATTCATGCTCCTTAGTCAGTCTGAACATGTGAGGTCTGAAAAGGCTCGGATACACTGAGACGAACAGCACATTAGTTAAGTGCAGTGCATATCTCAGTAAGAACTATTATTCTAAAAATATGTCAAGTAAACTGCTATTAAACTCCAGAAATCTCAGGTCCACCAACATGAGGTGACTTCGAGCCACACTGTGCCTAACTTTCTGGTCAAAAATCTATGCCTATTACTTTGCGTAAATTCAGGAACCTCATGTAAGTTTATCTGTTGAATAGAATGGAGCTATGCAAACGAACAATGATGTATCTCTGAAAAGATGCAAGCAGCCAAGAAAATTCAGAGGTATGTGTTGCTGTAGATTGGCTGAAATTAGTTATGAAAAGAATGTCAAGAGTTCCCAGGCTATTCCAGATCATTAAGCTAACACTCAACTGTATCATGAATTAACTTCAATACAGTGAGTTTGCATTACAGCAGAAATTGCTGAAGGATGCATGATACAAAGAAGGATATGGAAGGTTTAGTGGGAATGCTTTTTGTGTGTTACAAAAAACTAGGAAACTATACAAATATAAAAGAATAACAGTTATTATGAATTAAATCAAAATCTTGTTGTTTCCCCTTGTTTATAAGATATACAGTTTAAGAATGATGTTTCCGTTGAGAAACACCATTCCCCCAAGCATGGATATCACAGCATGTGGCTCTCCCCTACAGTAATGTGCACCATCTAGTGGTCTGTTCAAACAGTAGCAAAACATACTTCAAACACTGACAGTTACCAAGCAGCCTTGGGTCATGAATTAATGACAGTTTGTGGTGATATTAAGAGCAACAAAAATGGACATCAGGAATATTCTTTTCAAAGCTTTGCCCTTAGGGTTTTGGCTGTTCAAGTTGCTGCAATTTCGAAATGGAAAGCATTGCCAAAATTTTGAGCCTTATGGCTTTTCCGATTACTCATAGACTCATAGACATTTATAACACAGGAGGCAATTTGGCCCATCATGTCCACACCGGTCAACAAAGATCTGATTACACTAATCCTGTTTACCAGCACTTGGCCCATGGCCCTGGAATATCTAAATACTTCTTAAATGTTACGAGAGTTTCTGACTCAACCATCCTTTCAAGCAGTGAGGTCCAGGCTCCCACCACCCTCTGGGAGAAAACATTTTCCCTCCACCCCCCTCTTAGAATTCTACCTCTTACCTTAAATCTACAGCCCATGGTTATTGACCCCACCGCTAGTGGAAAAAGTGCCTTTCTGTCCACCCTATCTGTACCCCTCATAATCTTATACACCTCTATCAGGCCCCTTTTCAACCTTTGCTGCTCCAAGGTAAACAACCCCAGCCTATCTAATCTTTCCTCATAGCTCCGACCCTCCAGCCCAGGCAGTATCCTGGTAAATCTCCTCTGCACCCTCTCCGGTGCAATCACATCCTTCCTAGAATGTGGTGACCAGGACCAGAAATTTCCCCCGGTCGGGGGGTTGTGCGGGGGCAAGCGCGAACCCAACCGGCACCCATGACCAGGGATGCACCGCCATTTTACGTGGGCAGGCCAATTAAGACCCGCCCAGCGTGAAACTTGCCCGGAAGTGCTTTGTGGGCCGGGGGTGGGGGGGGGATTCCTTGAGAGGCTCCCAGCTCTCTTTCGTGCATGTGCGTGAAAGCGCAGAGATCTCCCCCAGGCTTGGAGGTGCCTCAGGGAGAGTTGTTTCAGTGCTAAAGTTTTAAACTAAGGTTTTTAACACTTTTAAAGCATGTCCCCTCATGTGACAATATCACATGAGCTGGGACATGTCAAATAATAGAAGTATAAATTTTTATTAGATTTTAAAACACTTCATGAGACCTCATCCCGCCCGTGGATGAGGTTTCATGAAAAACGCGAAGACCGCCTGGGCTCTTCGCCTGCCCGCCAACCTTAAGAATGGACGGGCAGCTCATTGAATAGAATTAATTAGGTTTTAAATGGCCTTAATAAGCCATTCGGCATGCCTGCCGAACTAAAAATCAAAATGACGCACAGTGATAGCGCTGTGCGTCATTTTATCCATCGGATAAACGGGCCCCACCCCCGCTTGCCAACGGGAAAATTCTTCCCTAGAATTGCATGCAGTACTCCAGTTATGGCCTAACCAGCATTTTATACAATTCCAGCATAACCTCCCTGCTCTTGTATTCTATGCCTTGGCTAATAAAGGCAAGTATCCCATATGCCTTCTTAACCATTTTACCTGCCTGTCCTGCTACCGTCAGGGATCTGTGAATATGCACATCACGGTCCCTTTGATCTTCAGTACTTCCCAGGGTCCTACCATTCAAAGTGTAATCCCTTGCCTTGTTAGCCTTCCCCAAGTGCATTACCTCGCACTTTTGTACGTTGAATTTCATTTGCCACTGCTCTGCCCACCTGACCAGTCCAATGATATCTTCCTGCAGTTTACAGCTATCCTCCTTACTATTTGCCACCCTACCAATTTTTGTGTCAGATGCAAATTTCTTGATCATGCCCCCTACATTTAAGCCCAAATCATTTATGTACAGTACAAACATCAAGGGCCCCAGCACCGAGCCCTGTGGAATCCCACTGGAAACAGATTTCCAGTCACAGAAATATCCCTCTGCTTCCTGTCTCTCAATTTTGGATCCAACGTGCCACTTTGCCTTGGATCCCATGGGCTCTGACTTTCTTGCCCAGTCTGCCATGAGGGACCTTATCAAAAGCCTGGCTAAAGTCCATGTAGAGCACATCAAATGCATTACCCTCATCAACACTCCTGGTTACCTCCTCAAAAAATTTGATCAAATTTGTCAAACACAACCTTCCCTTAACAAATCCATGCTGACTATCCCTGATTAATCCATGTCTCTCCAAATATATTCTGTCCCTCAGAATTCTTTCTAGTAACTTCCCCATCACCAAGGTTAGGCTGACTGGCCTGTAATTTCCTGGTCTACCCCTTCCTCCCTTTTTTAACAATGAGATAACGTTAGCAGTCCTCCAGTCTTCTGATATCTCACCTATGGCCAGAGAGGATTTGAAAATTACCGCCAGAGCCCCTGATATCTCATCCTTCGCCTCCCTCAACAGCCCGGGATACATTTCACCTGGGCCTGCAGATTTTTCCACGTTTCAGACCACTAAACCCGCTAGTACCTCCTCTCTCTCTATGATAATTTCCTCTAATATTTCACACTCCTCCACCCTGATGTCGATATCTGCGTCACCCTTTTCCATTGTGAAGACCAACGCAAAGTATTCATTGAGGACTGTATCCACGTTTTCCAGATCCACACGCAGATCACCTATATGGTCCCTAAGTGGCCTTTCTCTTTCCCTAGCTATTCCCTTGATCTTTATATATTTAAAAAACCCCTTTGTGTTTTCCTTTATTCTACCTGCCAATGCTTTCTCATGCACTCTCTTAGCTTTTCTAATTTCCTTTTTGAGTTCCCCCCCTGAACGTTTTATGCTGCTTGAGGCACTCTGCCATTTTGAGACCTTGCTTTATGCCATAAGCTTTTTTTCTGAATCATAATCTTTATGTCCTTTACGTCCCTTGGCATCCAAGTTTCTCTGGGCTTCGTTACCCCACTTTGTCCTTACAGGAACATATTTGCCCTGCACTCTGGCTATTATCTCCTTGAATGCCTCCCACTGCTCTGAAAAAATTGTAGCTACAGGTAGCTGCTCCCAGTCCACTTAGGTTAAATTGTATCTGAACTTAGTAAAATTAGCCTTTCCCCAGTTTAGAACTTTTATTCCTGGTCCACCCTTATCCTTTTTCATAACTATCCTAAATCTAACTGAGCTATGGTCACCATCTCCAAAATGCTCCCTTACTGATATGCCTTCCACCTGCCTGGGCTCATTTCCGAATATTAGGTCCAGAACTGCCCCCTCCCTTGTTGGGCTTTCTACATACTGGCTAAAAATGTTCTCCTGGTTGCAACTTTTGCTTCCTCCCTACCTCGCACACTAAAGCTATCCCAGTTAATATTTCGGTAGTTAAATTCCCTACTAGCACTGCCTTACAATTCTTACACTTCTCTGAAATTTGACTACATATTTGATCCTCTATCTCTCCCTGACTGTTTGGGGCCTATAGTACACGCCCAACAGTGTGTTTGACCCTTGTGTGTTTTTACTTTTACCCATATGGCCTCATTTGATGATCCTTCCAAGATATCATCCCTTCCCACCGCTATAATTGATTCCTTGATCAATGTTGTGATCCCCCTCCTCTTCTATTCCGCTCTCTATTTATTATAGATCCTCAGATAGTCAGCGGGAAATTGAAGAGCAAATATGTGCACAGTTTGTGGAGGTGTGTAAAAACAATAACAATAGGGTAATTATATTAGGTGATTTCAACTTTCCCAAAATTAATTGGGGTAGACATATTGTTAAGGGCTTGGATGAAGTGGACTTCTTGAAATGTGTACAGGAGAACTTTTTAGGTCAATATATAGAGGGTCCAACAAGGGATGGCGCAGTGCTGGACCTAATTCTGGGCAATGTAGCCGGACAGGTGGCTGAGGTGGTGGTGGGCGAGCATTTTAGCGATAGCGACCACAACATGGTACAGTTTAAGTTTGTGATGGACAAAGAAGTCGACAAGTTACAAAAAAATGTTTTGGATTGGAGGAGAGTGGATTTTAGTAAAATAAGGCAGGATCTGGCCAAGGTAGACTGGGAACAGCTACTTGTGGGGACATCTACATAGGAGCAATGGGGGGTGTTCAAAAAGGAAATGGGGAGGGTACAGGCTCAACATTTTCCCTCTAGGGTGGTAGGAAGGAGTAACAAGCACAAAGAACCATGGATGACCAGAGATATTCAGGTTACGATGAGAAGGAAAAGAGAGGCTTTTAGCGGGTACAAGGGAAGCAAATCAGCAGAGGCATTAGTAGAGTACAGAAAGTGCAGGGTGGAGCTTAAGAAAGCAATTAGGAGAGAAAAGACTGGATCTGAGAAAGTTCTAGCTGGTAAAAGTAGGGAAAATCCCAAGATATACTATAAGTATATCAATGGGAAGAGGATAACCAGGGAAAGAGTAGGGCCCATAAGGGACCAAGGGAGCAATCTATGGGTGGAGCCAGAGGACATCGCTAGCGTGTTGAATGAATACTTCACATCCGTCTTCACCCAAGAGAATGAGGATGAAGGAATCAAACTTGGGAAGAGAGACTGTGAGTTTCTTAAGGAAATTGATATAGGGAGTGACGAGGTATTTGAGGTGTTGGCAGGCTTAAAAGTGGACAAATCTCCAGGTCTGGATGATTTGTGTCCCAGACTGCTGAGGGAGGCAAGGGAGGAGATCGCAGGGGCTCTGACCCAAATTTTTAATTCCTCTCTGGCCGTGGGGGAGGTGCCAGATGACTGGAGAACAGCTAATGTGGTTCCGCTATTTAAGAAGGGTTGTAGAGCTAAGCCAGGGAACTACAGGCCAGTGAGTCTCACGTCAGTGGTAGGGAAACTATTGGAGAAAGTTCTGAAGGAGAGAATCTATCTCCATTTGGAGAGGCAAGGTTTGATCAGGGATAGACAGCATGGCTTTGTCAGAGGGAGGTCATGCCTAACAAATTTGATTGAATTTTTTGAGGAGGTGACCAGATGTGTAGATGAGGGTAGTGCAGTTGATGTAGTTTATGTGGATTTCAGCAAAGCCTTTGACAAGGTCCCACACGGGAGACTTATAAAGCAGGCAAAGGCACATGGGCTACAGGGTAATTTGATAAGGTGGATTCAAAATTGGCTTAGTTGTAGGAGACAAAGGGTGATGACAGAAGGGTGCTTTAGTGACTGGAAGCCAGTGTCTAGTGGCGTACCACAGGGATCTATGCTCGGTCCCCTATTATCAGTTATTTATATAAACGACATAGATGACTATGTGGGGGGTAGGATTAGTAAGTTTGTGAATGACACAAAGGTTGGCCGGGTGGTTAACAGTGAGGTTGAGTGTCTTGGGCTACAGCAAAATAGAGACGGGATGGTCAAATGGGCAGATAAGTGGCAGATGGAATTTAACCCTGAAAACTGTGAGGTGATACATTTTGAAAGGAATAATTTGATAAGGAAGTATTCAATGAACAGCATGACATTAGGAAGTTCTGAGGCACAAAGGGACCACAGTGTCCATAGATTTCTGAAGGCATGCTAGTGGGGTGGTGAAAAAGGCATATGGGACACTTGCCTTTATCAATCAAGGCATAGATTACAAAAGTAGGGGTTATATTGGAGTTGTATAGAACCTTGGTGGGGCCACAGCTGGAGTACTGTGTGCAGTTCTGGTCGCCACATTATAGGAAGGATGTGATTGCACTGGAGGGGGTGCAGAGGAGATTAACCAGGATGTTGCCTGGGATGAAACATTTAAGTTATGAAGAGAGGTTGGATAGACTTGGGTTGTTTTCGTTGGAGCAGAGAAGTCTGAGGGGCGACCTGATCGAGGTGTACAAGATTATGAGGGACATGGACAGGGTGGATAGGGAGCAGCTGTTCCCCTTAGTTGAAGGGTCAGTCAAAAGGGGGCATAAGTTCAAGGTGAGGGCAGGAGGTTTAAGAGGGGATGTGAGGAAAAACCTTTTTACCCAGAGGATGGTGATGGTCTGGAATGCACTGCCTGGGAGGGTGGTGGGGGTGGGTTGCCTTACATCCTTTAAAAAGTACCTGGATGAGCACTTGGCACATCATAATATTCAAGGCTGTGGACCAAGTGCTGGTAAATGTGATTAGGTAGGTAGATCAGGTGTTTCCCACGTATCGGTGCAGACTTGATGGGCCGAAGGGCCTCTCCTGCACTGTGAGTCTGTGATATCCTGTTTGGATACTCTATAACCAAAAAAGTTGAGCTGCCAATCCTGCCCTTTTAGCCAAGTCTCGGTCATAGCTACGATATCATACTCCCACGTGTCTATCTGTACCCTCATCTTGTCTGTCTTATTCCTCAGGCTCCTTGCATTAAAATATATTCCATTTAGCCTTGTTAAACTCACCTCTTTCTTATCTAGCCTATGTTTCCTCTACCCTCCAGACTCACTCACTCGCATTTTAACTTTTAATTCCATCTCAGCTTCTCTCCTCTCTGAATTACTGAACACCCCTGCTAATTTAGTTCAAATCTGCCCCGATTACTTATAGGCATATCTACTTCAGTTTGATAAGTTTATTCTATCAAGCTGCTAAATCTAAGACCCAAGCATAAACTCCTATGATGGCTCAACTGATAAAGACAGTGAGGAGCCATATAGACCATGAGGACCACAGATACATTTCCTTGTCTGTGCTGACTTAGCTGATCTGTGACCTTGGAAACAGTCAAATCATCATAACAAAAACAAAACACTGCAGATCTGTAATTCTAAAATAAACAGCAAAAGCACTCTGCAGGTCAGGCAGCATCTGTGGAGAAGGAAACCAAATTTCAGGTTGATGATCTTTCATCAGAACTGGAAGAGATCAGGACTGAACACATTATAAGCAATTGCAGAGCCAAGGAAAAGTGCAGGCAGGAAAAGAAAAGGAGGGAAGGTCTCTGGTCGGGTGGAGGGCAGGAGTCATTAAATGCCAAAAGTGATACAAGGCAAAAAGAAATGCTAAAAGCAAAATACTGCAGATGCTGGAAATCTGAAACGGAAACGGAAAATGCTGGAAAAACTCAACAGGTCTGACACCATCTATGGAGGGAGAGAGAGCTAACGTTGATTCTTCATACAGGCTCAAAACGTTAACTCTGTCTTTCTTTCTGCAGATGCGGTTAGACCTGCTGAGTTTTTCCAGCATTTTCTGTTTTTGCTTCAAAAAGAAGTGCTGATTGATTCTCCTGTTGGTTTGACAGATGAGTGTTCAGCAAGTTAAAAAAAGTGATAATGTGATAATGAGACAAATATAGAAACACAATGGGTCCAGAGGAGGTGCAAATGGTTATGGCAGAATAGCAGAGGAGGAGAGAAGCAAGGTAAATCTGGCCAAGAGAAGGCTCCCTTAACTCAGGAATAGGGCAGAAGAAGTAAGGTATACCCCATGGATCAGAACATTGTAATTGGCTACACACTCAGGTTTAAGCTAGTGAGTCAGCCTGAATTTATGTCCCTGACCATGATCCTGCAATGTGAAGCGAGACAGAACTGGGTTTAGCTGTAAATGTTCCCCAACCCTACTAATCAAAGTTCCCAGATAAATAATGAAGGTCAGGTAGGGGAAGCTAACAATGTGATCATGCTTCAACAATGAGCCAACCCCTTCATCAGAGAAAGGAAAGGAAAAAAAATTCTTAGGTAGAATTAAAAAATATATATTGTCTATTAGCAATAGGTTACTGAAATTCACCACACTGGTCTGTTCAAGCAAATTTGGGTTATTATGCTACATCATCTTCAATTTGTATATGCCATTGGGATAATGTACATCCATGATAGGATAACCTCTGTTGAAAATACAGTGACCTATGTAATTTATTGGCAGTCCAAAATGAACAGATTTCACCTAGCTGTGATTTTAAGAGACTTTGATATCATCTTGAGAAAATGTGCCAAAATAAACAGCTTTATCGAGCAATGTCAGCAACTGTCAAACCCATTTTTTAGCATGCAATTCTATGAACTGCACAGAGTACCATCAGCAAATGACATACAGGATTATAAAACAGCACTTTGTATCAATGTGATGTTACTCTATGATTTCTCCACACTTCAGTCAGCACAGTTCCTTCAGCAGATTTTGCTTTAGAGACATATTGCTAACATTGTATTCAAACCCCATTAAACAGTGCCTTTATCTCATCTAAGCATACATGTAAATTCAAAAAGAATAAATCAGAGGGACTTGAAATAAATAATGAACTGAAATGAGAAATGGTGCAGTTGTGGCTGAATTTGTCTTATGAGCATCACAAGAATAAAATTATATCAATGCAGAAAGCACAAGTTCTATAGCAATAAATGACAATGCTTGACATTTTGAAAAAAAATCAAGTTAAATATCTGAGTGTTACAGTAAAAAATCACAGGGCAAAATGACCAATCCTTCTAAGTAACCTCATGGTTTTCTTCTATAAGGTACTTTCAGAAGTATTTGCAATTGGGTAGAGCTTTAACCTGTCTTCCAGAAATACCCTCAAGATCTTTATACCCAATCAGATGCTTTGAAATGCAGTCACCATCATTTTTCTCACAGTAAAAAACAGGAATGAGATAAATGATCAGTAAACCTGTTTTTACTTTTTTTTAAGGGAAGGGTGTCAGGTCCAGTTGTTGCAGGGGGATATAATAATATTGCCTCTGCTAACTCATTCATAGCGGTAAAAGTAGGCACCTTCCAGCATTCTGAGTTTCTTCAATCGTAAGTTCTGCTGCTGAGGAAGTTAATGGACCCCAAAAAGGGAGTGGGATGGAGGATGGGGCTTCGATGACACAACATAACAATATAGTTCATTGTGGGGGACACCGCTTCAACTTCATGATCCCTAAACAAGCAGTGCGCCCTGCAAGAGTCCAGGAATGTGAGGGGATGTAAAATGGAGGACAGGTTTTTTTTACAGCAAAGGGAGGAAGACTGGATAATAGTTGACCCTTAAATGGCTGCTCCTCTTATGGTGCTGCCACTCACAATGTTGCTGCTGTTCTTGGCTCTGGAGAAAATATTGATCTTCCAAACCCATTCCTCAGTCTCAATTTCCGCCCCAATTTCCCCAGGCCCCAGTAGCCGCTTGTCCACGCTACCTGCAACCCCACTAGCTTGCCGTAAATTCTGAGTTGACCTCTCTCCCTCAAGCCCCCAATTCACAATCTCGTTGTCTCCTCAAACCGCTAATGAACAATTACCACTCTCCCTCTCTCTCGAATCCCAACAGTTCAGCTCCTCCCTCACTCTTGCCTCCCCCTGACAAATACTGAGGCCCAAGTTGCCATAAAAAATGTAATCCATTTAAATGCACAGTTCTTTGTTGCAAAAAAAAAATAATGCAACACTTTTTATCTTTGTAATTGTAGTGTTACTTAAAAATGTAAATTCAATTTGAAACCCTGACATGTGATATTCCGAAAAGGAACTGCTACATAGTTTATAGGGCAAGCTGCATTTGTGCGCAACAGTTCAAATGTTGAGTGATGTAGCAATTCATTTCAAATAATTGCTTGTGTTTGGATGCAAACTCAAATTACAGAAGGATTGACAACCTTAACTTTGAGACGTAAGGGCTATCCCAGTTGTTAAGAGTGTCCCTGGCTGCCATCCTTATGTTAATTTTTAGGAAAGGTAGTTTCATTAAATCACCGAAACAGATCAAACTAAGGAAAGCAACAGCAACATCAAACACTGATATTGTCTATCCAGCTGCAAGAACTGCACTCTTTGAAGTTTATTTTAATATTCAAGTTTTCAGAAAGTTCAGGTTTGTTGCTCCCTGGGGGTTTAGTTTTTTCTTAGTCAGCCTTGTCAAAAGAATTCTTTTTCTTAAAAGCAAAATGTTAAGCTAACATGACAAGGGACAGAAGCCACAGTTGGTACAACAGCTGAGCACATTGGCCTTGATATTTATACGAATGTGAGGAAGGTCAGGGTGTGAGGAGGACTAGGGAACAGTTTAGCGGTCAGGTCAGGTCTTGCTGATTCTAATGGCATTTTTTAAAATCTCCCAGGCCTGGCCACTGTCAGCCAGATTGAAAGGTTGGCTGGTTGTGGAGCGGTAAGGACTGCTGCACCAGGATGCAGCTGGGGAGATCAGAGAAAAATAGAAAGATCATGAGTTGGGGAGGGCCATTGGTCAGGGGAGGTGGAGCCTGCAGAGATCGCAGGACAGGGAGAAAATTGGGAGGGAAGGGAGGAGATTGTTGGGTGGGGTGGGAAGATGGGGCAGGTTGGGTGGGGGTGGGACAACCATTGAAAACATTGCCGAGATAGGCATGGCAGAGGTACTGGGAGAAGATCACAATCAGGGGGAAGATTAAGGGGTGGTCAGGGTGAAGATTGTGGGGAGACTGGAGAAGATTACCAGATGAAGAGAAGACCATGGAGTGACAACGGGGAGATTGCAAGGAGAAGATTATAGGGAAGCTGGGAGAAGTTCATTGGGTGGTATAGTGGAGACGAATAAGGGGGAGTTCAGGAGAAGATTGTTGAGACCAACGTGAGGAGAAGACTGGGGATGCTGGGAGAAGATAATGCATGGTGGAATTGCTGATCACGAGGGTTTGGGATAAAAGTTCTGAGGGCAACTTGGAGAAGTTAGGATTGGGAGGGGCAAGGGAGGAGATTGTGGGAGGCCTGGGAGAAGATTAAGGGGGGACTGGGGATGAGACTGTGGGGAGACCAAGAATGAGATCGTGGGGGCTCCAGGGAGGAGATCGCGGAGTTTGGGGGGGGGGGAGGGGCGATGGGGCGGTGGTGGGCTGTGCTGTGCGGTGGGAAGTGCCAGGGCAAGATCATGTGGGATACAAGCGATCATTTGGGGGTCTGGGAGAAGATTGTGGGGGTACTGGGCTGAATAGATAATTGTTGCTGGGGTTGGAGAGGGAAATGATCAGGTTGGGGAGAAGATCAAGGAATGGGAACAGGGGAAGATCATGTGGTAATGGGGGAAGATCAAGGGGGGCCAGGGAAGATCATGGGGGTTAGGGGATGATCATGGTGGGGGGAAGGACCAGGAGAAGATTATGGCTGAGATTGGGGCGGGATGAGATCTGAGTGGGAACCAGGTGAAGACCATGGAGGTGGGACGGGGGGGACTGGGGGAAGATCATGGAGGTTGCGAGGGGTGTGGTGGATCAGGAGAAGATCATAGGGGTAGGGAACTGGGGGAAGATCATGGAGAACATTGAGGGAGATCGTGGGGGGACCAGGAGAATATCATGGGGCTCAGGGAAGATGATGGGAGGATGGGGGATGAGGGAAAATCATGGGGGTATGGGGAAAATCATGGGGGGAACGAGGATGGGTAAAGGTCATCGCCTGAACAAAGCTTCTGTCACCAGTTTGACACAACTGTGGACAGCTGATTGGGAGACTCCACACAGATCCCCCACTGACTCCTAGAAAGTGCCAGAGGCATAGAAGTTGAGGGCCGCTGTGACCTTCAGTGCCACTGGCATGGGGTGTCCACCCACACAGTCAGAGCTGATCTCAGGCTCAATCATCTGGCAAATGGAGGTCACTACCTCCCTTGAGAGATGAAGCTTCCTTTGGCACTGCATCTCAGACATATTGAGGTAGCTGATTTGCTGCCTGTATACCCTGGCAGCAGGATAGTGTTGTCTCCTGAGGCCCCTTCTGCCTTGGACTACCTGCTGGCCCTGCACCCCTTGTGCCTGCGCCTCTCCTCACAGAATCACAGAATCACACAGTGCAGAAAAGGCCCTTTGGCCCATCGAACCTGCACCAACACGTAAGAAACACCTGACTTACCTACCTAATCCCATTTACCAGCACTTAGCCCATAGCCTTGAATGTTTTGACGTGCCAAGTGCTCATCCAGGTACTTTTTAAAGGATGTGAGGCAACCCGCCCCCACCACCCTCCCAGGCAGTGCATTCCAGACCGTCACCACCCTCTGGGTAAAAACGTTTTTCCTCACATTCCCCCTAAACCTCCTGCCCTTCACCTTGAACTTATGACCCCTTGTGACTGACCCTTCAACTAAGGGGAACAGCTGCTCCCTATCTACCCTGTCCATGTCCCTCATAATCTTGTACACCTCGATCAGGTCACCCCTCAGTCTTCTCTGCTACAATGAAAACAACCCAAGTCTATCCAACTTCTCTTCATAACTTAAATGTTTCATCCCAGGCAACATCCTGGTGAATCTCCTCTGCAATGCCTCCAGTGCAGCTGCCTCGTCTCCCTTCTGCCCCTCTCTTCCTCCTGACGGACAGTAATGAGTCCTGAAATGAAGCCTGGAAATGCTAAGAATGAAGCCCCAAACAGAGATGAAGCTGCCATGTAGAAATCAGCAATCAGCTGCAAACTATCGCCAAAACTGCTCTCTACTCACACTGGCAATGCTGCTGACCCTTTTTACCCCACAGTTGGATGAAGTTTGTGAAGATGTCAGCTGGCCGCCTGCCCATTTTGCCTGTACGATGAGCAGAAAATTGCACAGACAAGGAAAAATCAGAGTCAATTGGACTGTTAAGGGCCTTAGGTGACCTGTTAATTAATGGTGGGCACTGCTCCGGCACCCACGCGCACCCTCTGAGTGAAATATCGCGCGAGTGTGCAATGGCTTTGGGACGCTCACCCGACATCATCGCGCACCATTTTACTCCTGTTTGGGTCGGGTGCGCACCCGCCCTCAAGATGTAAAATTCTGCCCCAGTAGGGCATTTTGTCATGATCCCCTGGAGACCAACAAATGAAAAGATACAAATTTACCAAACAACCCCAGCGAAAAACCAATGGACAAGATTTCACATTTTATAACTTTTACTTTAAAAATCAAACCAAAATTGACATGAGCTATACATGAATTAACAGGCAAATCACAGTTAATATAAACAATGAATTGTCCATTAAAAAGCAGATACAAATATAGACCTCTCAGATTTATTGGGCAATCCACTCAGCATACATGGCACCAATTTCAGCTACAAAAGCCTTCAAAGTGCTAAACTTCATCAGGAAAAGTTCCAGCTCCTTTTCTTCAAGGATTTAGCCACTGATTTTCATCCAACAGCCATTTCCAATCCACCCAAGTTTCATTGGTACGGTCTTCCCAAAACGGCACACTCCTGCAGAATTTCCTCAGCTCTGCTCACAACAACCTTAAATGGCGTAGATCCACACTGTGCACTTTATGGCAGTGTCTGATCAGTCATAGAGCCATAAAGGTCTACAGCACAGAAAAAGGCCCTTCGGCCCTTCGAGTTTGCACTGGTCAAACAAGTACCTAACTATTGTAATCCCATTTCCCAGCACTAGGCCCATAGCCTTGTATGCCATGGCATCGCAAGTGCACATCCAAATACTTCTTAAATGTTATGAGGGTTTCTGCCTCTACCACCCTTTCAGGCAGTGAGTTCCAGATTCCCACCACCCTCTGAGTGAAAAAATTCTTCCTCACATCCCCTCTAAACCTCCTGTCCCTTACCTTAAATCTATGCCCCCTGGTTATTGAGCCCTCCACCAATGGGAAAAGTTCCTTCCTGTCTACCCTATTTATGCCCCTCATAATTTTAGACACCTCAATCATATCCCCCCTCAATCTCCTCTGCTCCAGGGAAGATAACCCCAGTCTATCCAATCTCTCCTCATAACTAAAACTCTCCAGCCCAGGCAACATCCTGGTAAATCTCCTCTGCACTTTCACCAGTGCGATCAATTCTTCCTATAATGTGGATTCCAAGACTGCATGCAATACTCTAGCTGTGGCCTAACCAGCATCAATTCCAAACCGGTCAATTCTTTTAGCATAACTGAAGCAGTGGCAGTAACCTTATTTTTCATTTATTTCCACTCCCAAATCCAGCCTTCATGTTCTTCTGCCTAGCTGTACTGTAACACTGGGGTCTGAGCTCAGGTGGCTCTGTGTCTTTTTATCTGGTTTCAACCAGCTTAGTTTTCCCTGTGAACTGACGTTTCTAGGAACATTGAAACATAGGAACAGGAGAAAGCTATTCAGCAAGTCAAGCCTGTTTGGCCATTCAATATGATCATGGCTGATCGAACACTTCAATGCCTTTTACCCACACTGTCCCCATAAACCTTCATTTTAATATTAATCAGAAATCTATCAATCTCTACCTTAAACATACTCAATGAGTGAGCTTCCACGGCTCATTGGGATAGAGAATTCCAAAGGTTCAGAACCCTCTGTAAAGAAATTTCTCCCCATCTCGGTCCTAAGTTATATTGAAATTTTGTCCGCTGGTTCTAGACTCCCCAACCAGAGGAAACGTCTTACCTGTCAAACCCTTTAAGAATTTTGTAAGTTTCAATGAGATCACCTCTCATTCTTCGAAACTCTAGAGAATACAGGCCCAGTTTCCCCAATCTCTCTTCATAAGACAGTCCCACCATTCCCAGAACAAGCCTGGTGAACCTTCGTTGCACTCCTCCTATGGCAATAATATCCTTTCTGAGGTAAGGGGACCAAAACTGCACACAGCACTCCAGGTGTGGTCTAACCAAGCTTCTATACAATTGAAGCAAGACTTCACTACTCCTGCACTCAAACCCTCTTGCGATAAAGGTTAACATTCCATTAGCCTTCCTAATTGCTTGCTGCACTTGCATGTTAGCTTTCAGTGACTTATGGACGAGAACGCCCAGGTCCTTTTGTACATTTGCACTTTCTAATCTCTTAGCTTTTAGGAAATACTCTGCACATCTGTTCCTTCTACCAAAGTGGAGAACCTCATATTTTTCCACATTATATTCCATCTGGCATGTTCTTGCCTACTCACTAAGTCTGTCCAAATCCTCCTGTAGCCACTTTACATCTTCCTCACAATATACATTCCCGCCTAGCTTTGTATCATCTGCGAACTTGGGAATATTACATTTGGTCTCCGCATCCAAATCATTGATATATATTATGAACAGCTGGGGCCCAAGTACTGATCCTTGTGGCATCCCACTAGTCACAGCCTGCCAATGTGAGAATGACCCGTTTATTCCTACTCTCTGTTTTCTGCCTGTCAGCCAATCCTTAATCCATGTCAGTAAATTGCCTCCTATCCATGTGGTTTTGTTTTGCTAATCAACCTCCTGTGGGGGACTTTATCAAAAGCTTTCTGAAAATCCAAGTATACTATGTCCATCGACTCTCCTTTATCAATTTTTTAATAACATAAAAAATTCCAACAATTTCATTAAACATGATTTCCTATTCACAAATCCATGCTGACTATGTCCAATCAGATCATGATTATCCAAGTATCCATTTATCCATTCTGTTTCAGTCTTAGTTTTAGTTTTCCTGGAATCCTGAAGCTTCAGTTTCTATTTCAGTTAGGATCTGTTCCAAAAAATACAAGTTGTGAAAACAGGGATTCCATCGCCATGTGTGTAAATCCTTGAAGGTGACAGGGGAGATTTAGAAAGTAGTAAAAAAGACATTTCGGGTCCTGGGTTTTATAGATAGAGGCATTGGATACAAAAGCAAAGAAGTTAGGATGTACATTTATACAACACTGGTTTGGCCTCTATTAGAGTATTGTGTCCAGTTCTGGGGTCCATACTTTAGGAAAGATGTGAAGGCATTAACAAGGGTGAAGAAAAGATTTATGAGTATAATTCCAGGGGTGAGCGGCTTAAGGTACATAGATTAAAGAAGTTGGTGCTGTTCTCCTTAAAGAAAGTTGAGAGAAGATTTGATAAGGATGCACAAAATCACGATGGCAATTTTTTTCATGTAGCGTTCAGTTAGAATCTGGAATGCACTGCCTGAAGGTGTGGTGGAGGCAAAGTCAATCATGGATTTCAAAAGTGAATTGAATAAGCACCTGAAGATAAAAGAATTTCAGGACTACAGGAAAAGGGTAGGGGAATGGGACTAGCTGAGTTGTTCGTGCTGAGCAACAATACAGATACAACAGGCCAATAACCTCCTTCTGTGCTCTAACTATTCCATAATTCTATGATTATCTTGCTATCATTTACTTTACTTCACTCAAGTTCCTTTGTGATTGTCTTTCTTTTTCATGTTTCTATTCTTACACTCATATTGTGGTTACTGTTTCCCAAGTGTCACCAATACCTTTAAGTTAGCCGACCTGCTCTACTTCATGACCTAGAACAGGGTCAAGTAATGTTTCATTCCTTGCAAGAGTAGCAAAATAAAAGTCCCCCTTCTCATTGCAGACACTTTCACCATTGCTTACTATATATTGTTTTCACACAATTGAAACCCTCTATAATGATAGGTGTATTGTTAATATAACTGTAATAAAGCTCATTCTGATGAACTAGTGCCTTTGGGATTCTAGAATTCCAAAGAGTTGCAAGCAGGTTAATGGTTGAGAGCAAGGCAGGAAATTAATCTAAGATTTTAAAATAAGAAAAGGATATCTGGATGCATAGTTAATTTCTACAAAAGTAGAATAAGGGAAACAATGAGCATAATTATAAGCTGATGACATTACATCACAATTTTTACAGGTTTCCCATTTTCTTTTTAGAGCTCAGTAAATTGCCTGTATGTTTCAAACTCCTGGTTATAAGACCCCAGATGGTACAGTAAAGCCCCACGGTTCAGTGCCGTGAAATCCTGCGAATGGTGAAACTGCGAACGGCAAACCTGCGCATTACCAGAGATGGCACATGCACAGGGCACACTTTCTACATGGGAAAGAGGTGGTGTTTAACATTGTTAATCGCAGATGAATGAAGTTTTGGGGTCACGGACTATGATCGGGTGAACAAACACATTCGCGTGGGTAAACAAATTCGCAGTAGAGGGGGGAGTTGACTATAATGCATGGTTCATTTACTTGTTTTTTAACAATAAATCTGCATCGGTGATAAGGTACAATAGTGTGGCAACTAGAAATTGAAAAGGATACATATATATTGGCTGCATAATGCACAATACTATGCTCAGTCTGTCAGTGGGCTGCCAAGTTCCACTTCTTCTCCATTCCAGTGAAAAATGACTCACTGGCCAGAGCCCTGTGTGCAGGTTCACAGCTACAGCTCTCAGTGAATCCACACCTGCTACTATGTCATCCACCCATTACCACAGTACTTGTGAAAAATATAAATTATTGAACATTAAACTTTTAAATTAACAGAATTCTCTACCACAGGAAGTGGTTGAACTGAATAGTATACAGTAGATGCATTCAAAGAGAAGCTAAACAAGTATATAAGGGAGAGGGGAATAGATTTATGATGATAGATTTAGATGAGGGAAGATGGGAAGAGGCTCAAATGAGAGACAATGGTATAGAGATAATGTCACTTGACTAGTAATCTAGAAGCCCAGGCTAGTGTTCTGTGGACACAGGTTCAAATGCCACTATGGCAGCTGGTGGAATTTAAATTTAAATTCAATGAAAACTGATAGAAAGATGATGAAAGTGATTTGCATATGAATTGGATTATAGTGAGTGAGAGTTGCACATCTTCAGCTTCACTGTCTCGTTCTAAACCTATCTTGGTCCAACAACAAGATGGGTCTAGACAGCTAGAGATAGATCTGGATGCACTGGGTGCCCAGGGCATTTTCTGTGCCTTGTTCAGCAACACGTGTTTCACAACACGGTGTTGACCCGCCTTCAAGGCCATTGGAGCTTAGATTAGTCTCATCCAGTCCACCGGAATCGGCCTCCACATGTCAGTGTAGAGAAATCCCTAACTTGTCAAAAGTAGAAGACCTGATGGCCACCTTTGCTTGGTTTGGCCCGCCTGCTGAAGTGGCTTCCTGAGATGTGGCCGCTGTCGCATCCTGACAACGACTTGAAGCCACAGGTGAGAGCCGAGTGAAGGTGAGGACAAATCCAGGATGAGCCATTCAAACGAGCGCAGTGAACCCACCTGTAATACCCCTCCTTTTTCAGGACCACATTGCACACTTCCCTAGTTTTAGAAAAGGCACCCTAAACACTGCCTGCACCTGGCAGGGATCTCACCAATATGGTAATAAGCCAATCTCAAAAAAAGAAAATAAAGGTGGCACCGGTCACCATTGGCACATGGAACAGACACACCCTCAAGGGAAATGCCACAGCTGACAGACCTGAGAGAAGAACTGATCTTATTGATAAAGAGCTGGCTAGGCTCAATGATCAGATTGCTACCCTCAGTGAGAATCGTCCACCTGAGGAGGGTCAGCTCAGTGAAGTTGGTGCAGGCTTCACATTCTTTGGACTGGCTGTGGGAAGAATAACGGTGTCAAGCTGGCTACACTTTACTGTAATAAACCATCTCATCAGTAAGTTGGCTTGCTTTTCCAAGGGTGTTAATGATTGTCTGATGGCACCTAAACTCCCCCTGCATTTCAACAGGCAAGCACCTCTCATCACGTCTCTACCATGACCAATCCTGATGAAGTCAAAGGTAAGTTTTATGATGACTTCCAAGCTTTAATCTATAATTTTTTTAACATATCTTTCTTTTCCCAGCTATTTCCATTATTTTAAAATTTATTTCCATCTATTGTTTTATCTCCACCTTTTAGCCTATTTTGTTCACTTTCCCCCACCCCACCCCCACTAGGGCTATCTGTCACTTGCTCGTCCTGCTTTCTACCCTTAATGTCACCGTTAGCACATTCCTTAGCTAATATCACCACCATCAACACCCCTTTGTCCTTTTGTCTATGATATCTTTGGCAATTTTTTCTTTGCCTCCACCTCTCACAGGCCCTCTATCCAGCTCTACCTGTCCCAGGCCCCTCAACCAGCTTATATTTCACCTTTTTCTATATTTCCTTAGTTCTGATCAAGTCATCTGGACTCGAAATGTTGACTGTATTCCTCTCCGCAGATGCTATCAGACATGCTGAGTTTTTCCAGCTAATTTTGTTTTTGTTTCAGATTTCCAGCACCTGCAGTATTTTGCTTTTATCCGCAGATAATTTGTTAGGAACTGTGCTTGGATACTAGAGGTGATGTTTCTGTGGTAAGCAGACTTAGTCCTCTTCATTTCCAGACTGATGTACACATTTTCCTAAGGTTCCACTTGCTTTGACAATTCTTATATGTGTCTTGTTGTCAATATACTCAGCTTGAAAGAGTGTACTGCACGGGAAGTGAGCTTACCCACTGCTGCCACATTCCAGTCATGGACCAAAATATTGGGCCTTAGAAAGGGCTGCAGGCTGGTACATTAATTCAGTTTTCTTTATGCTGATCATTGGGCTGAAGTTGTTGCATGCATTGGAGAACAATTCCATGTCCAGGTCTGAACCAGCAGCTAGTGCACCAGCAAATTGGAAATTATGAAGTATGTCCTTAGAGCCTTTGGTCTTTACATGGGGTCACCTGATATTGAGCAGCATCCTGTCCATGTGATATCTGATTTTGAAGTCATGGAAGGCATCAGAAACCATGGTGGAGAAAATCATGCTGAAAAGCATTGGAGCTAGCACAGAGCCTGTTTAACTCCCATTAGTAACTGGAAATAAGTCAGAAGACTCACCATCATCCACGACTCACATGGGCATGCCTTCATGGAACTATTGAACCATTGAGTGGAATCGTCTAAGTTTTACATTAAGTGCGGTAGCAAGTGGGTAAAACGATATTTTACATGCCAGCTGCAATGGTAGGTTTTCACATCGTATCGCCCCACCCTTCGCATTAGTTATTGTGTTGGCACAGTGGATAGCAACTGCTGAGCTGTTCAAATCCCAAAGGGAAACTTGAAACAGTTGACACAACTGTTTTTGCAAATTGTGCTTTTATTTCGAGATGCATGCATTGAATTCAGTAGTAATAAGTCCACCGAGTCTTAGAGGTTCTTTACAAAACTAAATTAATCATTTATTAATAAAATAAATTATTTTAAGTACATACATAGGTCTACAAATTACTATTTTGCTAACTCCTAAATCCCCCAATTAATCTAGCTCCTAGTTACACCTCTGTTAAGGCAACAGTAGATCA
The DNA here is from genome assembly GCF_017639515.1 of Carcharodon carcharias. Taxonomy (NCBI): domain Eukaryota; kingdom Metazoa; phylum Chordata; class Chondrichthyes; order Lamniformes; family Lamnidae; genus Carcharodon; species Carcharodon carcharias. The sequence goes on from NC_054477.1 coordinate 110,166,556, forward strand.
AGGTAGATTTCAATTGGCCCAGGCAAAGCACACAATACCTTGGACAGGCATATTCACAACAAGTTTCCTTAGCTTTGGGTCCTGGAGACAGCAGCTTGGTATATAGAGGCTGGAAGCTTTTCACATTTGTTAGATCTTAGAATTCCTTCTTCTTACACATAACCTCATCTCCTTTACACAGGTTTCTCCCTTTTTAATGTAAATCCCATTGTCCCAATACGTCTTTGCAACTTTACTTTTTCCACAATATAAATCTTTCATAGTACTCACATTATCAGTAACCTTTGGGAAAAATAAACACACTGTTTGGCTTAGCCTCTGTTGGCTAGATGTAACACTTTACCATCTCTTTGAAATTCATGACTCTGGTTTATCTAAAAATGCAAATGTTGCTCACACCTCGCATTCTAAAACTTCATCCATATTTACGTATTTAGCATTTCAAACTCAGTTTCCCTTCTGAAACATCAAAGCACCCAGACCAGTTGTCTGTAATTCAATTAAAATGCCCATACACACAACCTAACACAGAGAAACTAATCCAAACCCCAGTATTAACCTACCTTTACAATAAATCACAATAATATTATGAAAATTATTATACTTTCATGACATTATGCATTCCCGGGAAACATGCCATTTCCATGGTGGCAGGCTCTCTTTCACCCACCACACCATCACCTCACTGCTTCATCATGACAGCTGCTATATTTAAAGTCCAACCATGCACACACACCTCAGTGCTTCCAGCCCCCAACTACTGCAAGGAAGATGTCCACGAAAGGCAAAAAGACTGCAGCCCCTAGGTTTAGTGATGCATCACTGGAACGCCCTTTTGAACACTGGGGAGGCCTACGCATTGTCCTCTACTCCCGCTCTGGCTGCAGGATGGGCAGCGGTGTGACCAGCCAGGCTTAGGAGGTGGTGAATTGTTTCGGGTACTCTACTGCCTGTTTCCTAATTTCCACTAAGTCCTGTTCACCTACCACCCTTCTGCTTCCTCACGCACATTGGTCCCCAGTCAAGCAATACCCTGTACTTAAAATTCTCATTCTTGTTTTCCAATCACTCCATGCCTCTCTCCTCCATATCTCTATAATCTTCTGCAGCCCCACAACCCTCCAAGATCCTGGCGCTCCTCTAATTCTGATCTCTTGAACATCCCCAATTTAACTGCTTCACCATTGGTGGCTGTGCCTTCAGCTGCCAGGCCCTAAGCTCTGGAATTCCCTCCCTAAATGCCTCTGCCTTTCTACCTCACTTTCCTCCTTTAAGATACTCCTTAAAAGCTACCTCTTTGACCAAGCTTTTGTTTGTCTGCCCTAATATCTTCCTCACATGGTTCAATGTCATGTTTTGTCCATGGACCTGCACAATCAGGCAGCATTTCAGAACATAACTTTTGTGTTAAAAAATATTTGTTGTTATATTATAGAATGGTAAATCGGTAGTTTCATTAATTCAGTTGATGAGTTTATCACATAAAGTGAGCAGTTTTAATCAGAATGTCTTGTCCATCACCTCTGAGTAACCTGATTTTAAATAACTGAAAATGGCTTTAAAAAAACATTTGCTAGTTTGATTGGAATACAGTAGTTTTTTTGTTAATTACATATTGTAAGTTACATATTTTTAAATTATATATTAGCTTTTAGATGCGTCTATTCATACCCTTGTGCCAAATAAACAAAGCTTAATTTAAGAATCTTCTTGAGTGCCCACAAATGAGTGCAAGTAGCAGAAACTGGCAACTGGGGGCATCGGCAGATTTGTGGGTGGGGCTATCTTTCAGTGCAAACATTGTGAGACTTTATTTGTGCTGGATGTAACTTGTGCTTGAAATTATTTGATTTCTTGCATTGCTTTAGCCAATTTTAGAGCAGAAACTCTAGGTCAGTTAACTCAGCTTGTGAACTGGGGGGCCCACTTCCTGTTTTTAAATTACCCCGAGGGTGAAAATTCAATTCAATTCAATTTCACTTTATTATCCATGTGGAAATTCATACAGAAGTTCATTTCGAGTAACATTGCTCATTTGTTAAAAAAAATACATAAAAATGCATATTGATGAGGCCTACAAGTGCTGTATTGTCAGCATACATCAGGATCATTATGTCATCATATTCTGAATGACAATTATTCGTATAGGGGATGAAAAGTAAAGGCGAAAGTACACAGCCCAGAGGAGATTCAGTATCCGTTAACATGAGCTCCGAGTAAATCCTGGAAAATAACACCCGTTGAGTCCTGTTGTGAAGAAAATCACTGATTCAAAGTAGGAGAGTAGGATTGACATCAAGATTTTTAAATGTTTCAATAAGCTTGGATGATTGCATAGTTCTAAAAGCTGAAAAGAAATCAACAAAGATAGTGCAAACATAGCTATCTAATCTATTCATGTGCTATTGATTCAGGTGGATGAAGGTCAGAACAGTGTCGTTCACTGGCTTATGAGGTTGACAGGCAAACTGTAACTGATCAATATGTGGAACAAGAAGATCTAAAAGACGCTATGACACAATATGTTTGAAATACTTCATGACTGTTGCTGTGAGAGCAACTGGTCAGTAATCATTCAGCTCAGCAGGCTGTGACTTCTGTATAATTTGGGGTCAATGATACATCCCTGTGGTGGGTGAAGTCCTAGTCCCAGAGATGCACACCAATCTTTTGGGGGGGGGGGGGGGCCGAAGGAAGATATCAGACTTTGTTAAAAAAATTAAAGCAGTCTTAAAGTGATGGATGCACTAGATTTGCAGCCGAAAACTATCAAACACATTAAAATCTGCAAAATTTCCTAACAAAACAGTAATTAAAATATAATTAGTCAGAAACAATGCTTATTTAACACCCATTAGACTTTGGGGCTTTAAAGGGCCATATGTTGTGCATTATGTGCTATAACGCACTTGCCTTTATAAAGAAATGTATCATGAAATTTCTGTGAGCAACACCAAAACAGATAAACAGGTGTTCATAGAATAAGGGAAATCACAACTGAACAATCAATAGCTTGTTTCCATGCTGCAAAACTCTATGGTTCGATGGTTCAAACCATCCATGGACATCACAAAGAATATGGCCCAACACCACAGAGGTCTGGTAAAATGCCTCAGGTGAATCAAAAAAGACAAGGAACAAACAAAAGGGATAGTTTATGAATCATAAAAAGGAACTGAATAACTTTTGTTATATATCTCACATTGCCAATACTATCTCCTGAAAGGACTGGATCAATAAATTTGCCTCTCCAATCCCTCTCCAGCTTGCTTTTTGATACATTAACATATATTAGAAAATGGTCCCCTGTTATAATTATGCTTCAGTTATATGTATCTTGAAAGATGTTAAAAATGGACATTGCAAAAAGAAGCTGCACATGAATCAATTTTATATACTCCTGAAGACAATTTGTTTAGTATAGACATCTAACTAGATTTATTCCAGCCCTTAGTGATGTTGGCATGACATGACCATGGTTTATTAAGCTGACTAATGATGATGCAGCCTTTGTAATGGCCATATGTACCTGTCGGGATGCCTCAAATCTATTCACAGTAGAATGACCACTAGTGGATTACAAATCAATTTGCAAAGCCAAAATAAACTTCAGCTTTTTTAAACTTTACTCTGTTCATTATCTAAACAGGGATTTGCATATGTTGTGGTTTTATAGCTCTGAATCCTCTTAGAGTGAATGAACATACCATACGAAGATGCATACAGGTTACAGGCATAGGTCATTGCTACAATGCAAAACCAACTAGCAAGTTTGTGATGTGAATCAAGATTCATAAGCAATGAGGCATTTTGTCACTGTCGTTGCTGGCGCATACATCACTTTGTCAGATGCTGTGCATCACGATGATGCCATTGCTTACAGTTTTTTAATGCTATTACAAAATTGTTAAAAATTTATCTGTATTTTCTTTTTCTAGTGCACAGAATCAAAGAAACCGATAATGAAATGTTATGGGGAGCCCTGATGGTCTAGTTTTCCTTGGTTTATGTCCTTTGGACTAAATGTATTTGTTCTGCAATGCTTTACTCTACCCTCATTGCCTCTACTGTTGTTTTTCTAAGAACCCTACCCTTCCATTCTTTACAATTGCCCCTCAAATTACTATGCCTGTGCTCCATAGTCCTAACTCACTATTTTTCCCCAGGTTTTTTTTTGCAGGAGGGACTAATTGTCTAAACATTGCTTGTACTTTAACATCTTATTTCCAACCTTAGCTTTCTAACTGAAGGGATAGAATTCCCTAAATGTCCTCACATCTTTTGGGAAATCATAGTTATTTAAACCAGAAGTTGTGGCAAAGCTATTCAATGAATTTCACCTTCACACACCAAAAGTTGGTTATGCCCAGCAACGAAGTTTAAAGGGGACGGTTTTTGGCTTAAGGGTGGACAAAGAGCCTGCAAGCAGGTGACAACTGTTCTTTCATAATTTTACTTTACTATTGCCCCTCAATTTATTATGCCTATGCTCCCTAGTCCTAACTCACTTCTTTTTTTTTGCAAGAGGGACTAAGTGAGTAATTGAGTGTGAGAGAAGGACCCTGGGACAAGCAGTCAGCAGCACCTGGAGGGGAGTGCGAGAGGAGGAATCTGTGTGGAAGTGAGGAAGGGCAATAGTGGTAGATGATTCGTTAGTGAGGGAGTAGACAGGTGCTTCTGCAGTCCATAGATGTGACCCCAGGATGGTTTGTTGCCTCCCGGGTGCCAGGGTCAATGATGTCACAGAACGGCTGCAGGGCATTCTGAAGGGGGTGGGGGAACAGCCAGAGGTTGTGGCCCATATTGGGACCAATGACATAGGAAGAAAGAGAAATGAGGTCCTGCAAGGAGACTTTAGGAAGTTAGGGAGGAAATTGAAAAGCAGGACTTCAAAAGTAGTAATCTCCGGATTACTCCTGGTGCCATGCAGTAGTGAGCATGGGAACAGAAGAATAGAACAGATGAATGTGTGGCTGGAGAGATGGTGCAGGAGGGAGGGCTTTAGATTCCTTGGGCATTGGGACTGTTTCTGGGGGAGGTGTGACCTATACAAGTTGGACATGTCACATCTGAACAGGAATGGGACCAACATCCTTGTGGGAGGTTTGCTAATGCTGTTGAGGCAGATCTGAACTAAAATGGCAGGGGGCTGGGATCCTGAAAAGTATTTCAGAGGGAAGAGAAGCTGAGATGGAATAAGAAATTAAAACCCTAGTGAGTGAGTCTGGAAGGCAGAGGAAACATAGCCTAGATAAGAAAGAAGTGAGTTTAGCAAGGCTAAATGGGATATATTTCAATGCAAGGGGGCTGAGGAATAAGACAGATGAGCTGAGGGCACAGATAGGCACATAGGAATATGTTATCATAATTATAACCGAGGCTTGGCTAAAAGGGCAGGATTGGCAATTCAACATTCCTGGTTATAGGGTATTCAGATGAGATAGAGAGGGGATAGAAGTGGGGGGGGGTTGCAATGTTGATCAAGGAATCAATTATAGCAGTGAGGACGGATGATGTCTTGGAAGGATCTGAGGCCATATGGGTAGAAGTAAAAAACACAGGCGCAAATACACTGTCAGGTGTGTACTATAGGCCACCAAACAGTCAAGGAGAGATAAAGGATCAAATACGTAATCAAATTTCAGAGAAAGTGTAAGAATAATAAGGCAGTAATAGTCGTGGATTTTAACTACCCAACTATTAACTGGAGGAATTTTAATGTGCGAGGTAGGGAGGGAGCAAAATCTTTAAGTTGCATCCAGATGAACTTTTTTAGTCAGTACGTAGAAAGCCCAACAAGTGACAGGGCAGTTCTGGACCTAATATTCGGAGATGAGCCCAGGCAGGTGTAAGGTGTATCAGTAGGGGAGCATTTTGAGATAGTGACCATAAATCAGTTAGATTTAGGAAAGTTATGGAAAAGGATAAGGTTGGGCCGGGAATAAAATTTCTAAACTGGGGAAAGGCTAATTTTACTAAGATGAGATATGATTTATGAGTGGGCTGGGAGCAGCTACTTGCATATAAAACTGCGTCAGAACTGTGGGAGGCATTCAAGGAAGAAATAGCAAGAGTACAGGGAAAATATGTTCCCGTAAAGACAAAGTGTGGGGGCCAATGGTGGGGTGGGGTGGTCAAAATCTGGAGAACACTGGATGTCAAGGGACATAAAGATTAAGAAAAAAACAGAAGCTTATGGCAGATACCGAGGGCTCATTACGTCAGAGTCCTTAGAGGAGTGTAGTGCAGGGGGAACTTAAAAAGGAAATTAGGGAAGCTAAGAGAGTGCTTGAGAATGCATTGGTGGGTAGAATAACAGAAAACCCAAAGGGGTTTTTAAATAAATAAAGAACAAGAGAATAACTAGTGAAAGAATAGGGCAGATTAGGGACCACAGAGATAATGTGTGTGTGGACCCGGAAGACAGTTATCAATCAATGCTTTGCGTCGGTCTTCACAATGGAAAAGGACAACGCAGGTACAGACATCAGGGTAGAGGACTGTGAAATATTAGAGGAAATTAACATACAGAGAAAGGAGATACGAGCAGGTTTACCGGTCTGAAAAGCTACCGCAAGCCCGGGTGAGATGTATCCCGGGCTGTTGAGGGAGGCGATGGAAGAGATATTAGGGACCCAGGCAGTAATTTATAAATCCTCTCTGGCCACAGGTGAGGTGCCAGAGGACTGGAGGACTGCTAACGTTGTCCCATTATTAAAAAGAGAGGAAGGGATAGGCTAGGAAATTACAGGCCAGTTAGCCTAACCTCAGTGGTGGGGGAGGTACTAGAAATAGTTCTTTGGGACAGAGTATATCTACATTTGGAGAGTCATGGATTAATCAGGAATAGTCAGCATGGATTTATTAAGGGAAGATCGTGTTTGACAAATTTGATCGAATTTTTGAGGAGATAACCAGAAGTGTTGATGAGGGTAATGCATTTGATGTGCTCTACATGGACTTTTGTAAGGCTTTTGATAAGGATCCTCATGGCAGACTGTCAAGAAAGTAACAGCCCATGGGATCCAATGCAAAGTGGCACGTTGGATCCAAAATTGGCTGAGAGGCAGGAAGCAGAGGGTGATGGTGGAGGGATATTTCTGTGACTGGAAGTCTGTTTCCAGTGGGGTTCCACAAGGCTCGGTGCTAGGGCCCTAGCTGTTTGTGCTGTACATAAATGGTTTGTAATTAAATGTAGTGGGTGTGATCAAGAAGTTCACGGATGACAAGAAAATTGATAGGGTGGTAAATAGTAAGGAGGATAGCTGTAAACTGCAGCAGGATATCAATGGACTGGTCAGGTGGGCAGAGCAGTATCAAATGGAATTTGACCTGGAACATTATGAGGTAATGCACTTGGGGAGGGCTAACAAGCCAAGGGATTACACTATGAATGGTAGAGCCATAGAATACTTTTCATCAGTATTCACCAAAGAGAAGGAATTAGCAGTCAATTTGTCTAGGGAAGAGTGTGTAGATAGCCTGGATCATGTTGAGATCAAAAACGAGAAGGTGTTAGGCGTCTTGAAGAATATTAAGGTGGATAAGTCCCCAGGGCCAGATGGGATCTACCCCAGAGTACTGAGGGAGGCAAGGGAGGAGATTGCTGGAGCCTTGATAGAAATCTTTATATCTTCACTGGCTGCGGGTGAGGTCCTAAAGGACTGGAGAATGGCCAATGTTGTTCCATTGTTTAAGAAGGGTAGCAGGGATAATCCAGGAAATTACAGGCCAGTGAGCCTTACGTCAGTGGTAGGGAAATTATTGGAGAAGATTCTTCGTGACAGGATTTACTACCATTTGGAAGCAAATGGGCATGTTAGTGAGAGGCAGCATGGTTTTGTGAAGGGGAAGTCGTGTCTCACTAATTTGATCGAGTTTTTCGAAGAAGTTACAAAAATGATCGACGATGGAAGGGCAGTGGATGTTATATACATGGATTTCATTAAGGCATTTGACAAGGTCCCTCATGGCAGACGGGTACAGAAGGTAAAGTCGCATGCGATCAGAGGTGAGCTGGCAAGATGGATACAGAATTGGTTTGGTCATAGAAGACAGAGGGTAGCAGTGGAAGGGTGATTTTCTGAATGGAGAGTTGTGACTAGTGGAGTTCCACAGGGATCAGTGCTGGGATCTTTGCTGTTTGTGGTATACATAAATGATTTGGAGGAAAATGTAACTGGGCTAATTAGTAAGTTTGCAGACAACACTAAGGTTGGAGGAGTTGCAGATAGTAAAGAGGATTGTCAATGGATACAACGGGATATAGATCGGTTGGAGACTTGGGCGGAGAAATGGCAGATGGAGTTTAATCCGGACAAATGTGAGGCATTTTGGAAGGTCTAATGCAGGCAGGAATTATACAGTAAATGGCAGAATGCTTAAGTGCATTGACGGGCAGAGGGATCTGGGTGTACAGGTCCACAGGTCACTGAAAGTGGCAACGCAGGTGGATAAGGTAGTCAGGAAGGCATATGGCATGTTTGCCTTCTTTGGCAGGGGTATTGAATATAAAAGCTGGGAAGTCATGTTGCAGCTGTACAGAACCTTGGTTAGGCCACACTTGGAATATTGCGTGCAATTCTGGTCGCCACATTAGCAGAAGGATATGGAGGCATTGGAGAGGGTGAAGAGGAGGTTTACCAGGATACTGCCTGGTCTGGAGGTTATTAGCTATTAGGAAAGGTTGGAGAAACTTGGATTGTTCTCACTAGAGCGATGGAAATTGAGGGGCGACTTGATAGAAGTTGACAAAATTATGAGTGGCATGGACAGAGTAGATAGTCAGAAGCTTTTTCCCAGGGTGGAAGAGTCAATTACTAGGGGACATAGATTTAAGGTGAGAGGAGAAAACTATAGAGGAGATGTGTGGGGCAAGTTTTTTACACAGAGGGCAATGAGTGTCTGGAATTCGCTGCCAGAGGAGGTGGTGGAAGCAGGTAGGATAGTGGTGTTTGAGAGGCAGCTTGACAAATACATGAATAGGATGGGAATAGAAGGATATGGCCCCTGGAAGTGCAAAATGTTTTAGGTGACGGGCAATATGATTGGCGTAGGTTTGGAGGGCTGAAGGGCCTGTTCCTGTGCTGTACTTTTCCTTGTTGTCGAAAGTCCTGAAGATCAAAGGGACCGTAGTGTGCATATCCACAGATCTCTGATGGTTGCAGGACATGTAGATAAGGTGGTTAAGAAGGCATATGGGATACTTGCCTTTATCAGCCAAGGCATAGAATACAAGAAGAGGGAGGTTATGCTGGAACTGTATAAAATGCTGGTTAGGCCAGAACTGGAGTACTGCATACAGTTCTGGTCACCACTTGTAGGAAATATATGATTGCACTGGAGAGGTGCAGAGGAGATTTACCGGGATGCTGCCTGGGCTGGTGGGTCTGAGCTATGAGGAAAGGTTGGATAGGCTGGGGTTGTTTTCCACGGAGCATCGAAGGTTGAGAGGGGACCTGATAGAGTGCATAAGATTATAAGAGACATAGATAGGGTGGATAGGAAGGCACATTTTCCATTAGAAGAGGGGGCATAGATTTAATGAAAGAGGTAGAAGGCTAAGAGGCGAGTTGAAGAGAAATGTTTTCACCCAGAGGGTGGTGTGAGTCTGGAATTCACTGCCTGAAAGGGTTCTTGAGTCAGAAATTCTCATAATATTTAAGAAGCATTTAGATATTTGCTTGCATTGCCATAGCCTCCAGGTTTATGGGCCAAGTACTGGAAAATGGGATTAGTACAGTTAGATCTTTGTTGACCGGCGCAGACACATTGGACCGAATGGCCTCCTTCTGTGCTGTAGACGTCTATGAGTCTAACTACAGCACAAGAGACCAGGGCAAATGGGTGAAGCTATGGCAAGGTCTACTTAAAATAAGAAAGCAGAGTTCAAAAATTGGAAAGAGTGACATTGAGTGAGGAAGAGTGCAGTGGGGAAGTATACAATCTAAACTAACATTGCATAATATTTAAACATTTAAATTGTGACATTTTCCTTTGGTGCTGTAGACAGACATGTGCAAACTAGAGGTGGGAGGCCTGTCATTACAGGATGTCAAATAACAATGGCTTCTAGTTCTTCCATTGTAAATATTAATGTAGGATTTTTGCTTCATTAGAATTGATAAAAAGTGTAAAGTAATAATTGTGATAAAATAGATAATGATAACATGAACGCAAGTGTAGATTATATATAGAAATGTTAATATATTACAAATAAATATAATAAAAAAATTAGAGCAGCTTTAATGGGATTCAAATATCTATATTGGTGGTTTGCTGTTCAACACCATAAAAATAAAGATATTTCCTTAATGCGACAATCCTAATTAAATATGGCAGCTTCGCATTCAGGTTTGCCATCTCTCTAGTTTCTACTGATCATAAGATACAAAAAACACAGATTTTTATTGACAAATCATCAGTGTAAAAAGGACAATATGCTAAAAGGAGAGACAGTGCTTAATATTTTATTAAAAAGTACAATATGCTAAAAAAACTTACATCTGTGTACTTCTTATTTAGAAAATATACTGCATTCTGAGTTTTAGTCCTTACTTTGTGTGAAATGTTTGCATTGTAAAGTCCCATGTCTAACGTTAGAATGAAACCTCCTATTTAAACTTGTAATGCTGGAATTAAACCTTCCTCTTAGTGGTGGTGCTGCAGCTTCTCAAAATTTTGCATCTCCCAGCTCTTCAGACTCTACTGAACAAACTCCTATGCTTTGAGAAGTCTTCTTCCTTAGATCTCAAATTCTTCTAAGTTTTGTGATTGGACTCACACTTAAGCAACACTTCCATTTTAAAATTCCCATTCTATTTTTCAAATCCCTCTATGGTGTAGTGAAAACATGTTATATATTGAAAATGTTTTTCGAATTTACTGGCTGGAAATCCTAAATTGACAATTTAGTAAAAGCTGAAGCCACATTCCTGTGACTTAGGATCACAGTCAAAAATGGCTACATATTTGCATCACTGTTATTCTGTATTCCAAAGCCATTTAAATGGAGACACCCTGTCTGCAAAACCGCACTAGGAACAACGGCCTTGGAAGAGTATGAATGGGGGCTATCTCCTGTCCCATTAGCAAAGCACCCTGACAATCACCTGGGCATTCAACTGGGTGGAGACAAACCATTAGACATAATCACTTGGATAATGAGACCCTGGTTGGGGCAGAATTTTGACCTTGACGGGCGCGTGGGCTCGACCGACTCAGCGGCGGGCAGCCGACTGCCGCCGTCAAAACAGGCCGCAGCACCACTTTGTGCGGGTGGGCTAATTAAGGCCCGCCCATTGGGTTAGCGACTCCTGTGTAGAACAGAAAAATCGTTGAGGAAGCGGGCATGCTCAGACTGCCAGTTCCAATGCTGAACTGGCAGTCTGTATAAAGAGTGGCCAGGCAGCCTCGTTGAGGCAGTACACCATGGCCACTCGCAGAGAGAGACAGGCTGCTCTCAGCGCACAGGAGCGGGGGGAGTGGGGGGGGTGCGATGCAGGCTGCAGGATAGACCAGCAGGGTGGCAGTGTGCCCCTCGCTTCTCAGATGTCTGCCTTGCTGTCCTCCTTCAAGGTGTCCAGCTGTCAGGATATTTTGTATACAGAGGATGGGAGTAGGAGGGACCCCATGTCACCAAGCAGGTATGGGAGGAGGTGGGTGACGCAGTAAGCGCCCATGACGATGTGCGGTGCACAGGAACACAGTGCCGCAAATGATTCAATGATTTGCTGCACTCTGGAAGGGTGAGTACCATGTCAGCCTTGGCCATTTGACCCAGCAGGTAGCCTTAGCCTTTGAGCCCCCCTCACCCCCTCCCCCCACCCCCCACGTCTTAGTGTTGTTACTGCATTGGGCATTTGGCACACGCTGGGTGGGCAAACAGGTAGTGACCATGCATACATCAGCCTTAGTGGTTCAGGGGAAAATGGGTTCTCCCTGCAGCATATGTTGGTGTTTGCCGCATTTGAGTAGTCTGGGGATAACTTGCAGGGGAGGCAGCTAGACACATACTCAGAACTCCAACACATGACTTATTGATGGTGATGAGAGGGTGAAAGGGGAGCCTCAAGATGTCGTGGCCAAGAGCCATCTGCTGGCCTCAGCGCCACACCCAGTAGCACCTCCTTGCCATGGGAGCTAAGTCCCGTGTGTCATTCAAAGTGATGGAAGCTGAATGTGTCCAAGGTGGCCATTGGGGGAGGGGGTTGGGACCAGCTGTACTATCTTCTGGGGACTGATCACCAGTTGTGTGGACAGGAGCCGCTGGAGGCCCCAGATGGGCCACTGTGGTTGGGGTGCAGCGTGCGTATGCAGAGTACATGAGCGATCAGCTCCAATCAATGCTCTTCTCTGTTTTGCAGGCAAAAACTGAGCACAATCTAGGGGAGCGCCAGAGGACTGATGGTGGGCATGTCATGCTCCAGCGCCTCACCACCTTTGAGGAGCAGGCCATGGAGCTGGGGAGGAGGCAGGCGGCCAGGGTGGCAGGTGTCGGCAAGGCTGGGGTCCGCGGGCAGGTATTTGAGATCCACAGTCCCATCCACTCTGTCTGCACACCATCCAAACCACTGATGGTTGCTGCAATCGTTAATGCAGCGACACTGCTCATTCACAGACTGAGACAGTCTGACGTGTGGGTCATACACAAAAGTCCCTTGTCCCCTTGAGGATGCACATCTCCACCACCTTCCAAAGTCGCCTTATCCCATTTGTGACCACTATCCCCATGGCCTAACATGCCATGGCATCGCTGCTGCACAGCCAAAGACTTTTTGCATCTTAGGAGAGTTGGTACCTTCACCACCCTTTCAGCCAGTGCGTCCCACATTACTTTGTCCAAAAGGTCCTCAGCAACTCACCTGTCAACCTCATGACACTCAACTTAAATAAATGCCACCACGTTACTCATCCTGCGCCAAGGGGAAATGTTACCTTTGGTCCACCTGTTCTATGCACCTCATAATGGTATGAAGGTTAATAATGTGACCTGTCAATCTCCTGTGACCCACGGCAAATATCACAAGTGTTTGCAATGTTTCCTCATCACTGCAACTCTCCGAGCCAGCATGCATCCTGGTCAGGTACCTCTGCACTCTCCCCACTCCAATGGCACATAACATTCCATGTGGCATTCCTGAGGCCATCTGACCAGCCTGTCTATATGTGCGTCTAATGTTTGGGCCTCCTCTTGACTCTTTTCCACCCCACCAATGTTCGTCTCCTTAGGGTCTTGAAGGGAAGCAACTTATAAGGCTGGGGGGAAAGCGATGAATGGTGTTACTGACTGTACGCTTGCTAATGCACTGTCCTTGCTGGTAATTTCAGCATCAAAACCGCATAGCCGCGCCCAATGGCACTGGAGCCACCCCCTCCACACCTGAGGGCCAAGACATGCAACTTGCGGCACATCATTTCAGCCAATCAGGCACCAGCGCAGCCACAAACATTTCGGTGGGGAATTTACCGTTGGCTAGTGTCGTGGGTCACAGTGGAGAGGGCACTTCACAATCACTGGAGGAGATGGCAGGGACAAGGAGTGCCAATGGCGCCAGCAGCCAGAGGGCTGCAGGGGACCAGGCACATGCTGAGTCCGGCACTGATGATGTGCCTCTGGAGATGTCACCAATGCAGCAGCTGCAGGACAAGCGGCAGGAATCGCGTTTGCATCTGGCAGGGTTGAATGAGGATGTGCTTCAGTTGGTCTCTGCAGTGGAGGAGTCCAGGCAGAGTGTAAGTGAAGATATGAGCCTCAGGGCAGAGTTTCACGCTTCCTCCACTGAGAGATTGGCGACTCTCATGGAGAGGGGCTTCGACTGGAAGGAGACTCTTCTGATTGGGATACGCTCTGACCTGCAAGCCATCACAGCGGTAATGGCCCTGGGTGGTCATTCCCAATGTGGGAGATGTTCTGGGCACCAAGTGTCGGCGCTTGGTGCCCATGCATCTGCGGTGAGCAGGGAGGTCCAATGGGACCTCACGTCAGCGCAGCAGCTGCCTGTCATAGCTGTGAGCTCCTCTTAGGGAGCTCCGGATGAGGGCAGCAACTCTGCCAGTCAACATTGAATCCATTGAGGCTGCAACAATTGGGGAGGTGCCAGTTCTGGAACTGGCCACTCCCTCCCAGGCGGGGCCATCACAGGCTCCATAGCCAGAGGACAGCCGCCAAGGTCATCGAGACCAACAGGACAGCAGAGTCAGCAGGCTGTCTCACAAACCGCTCCGAGCGATGGGACAGCACCTAGACGCAGCACCCGCAAACAAAAGCATAAGACATGTTAGGCACTCAATGGGTATGTCACTGGTGATTTTGTATTGGCCTTAGATTAGGGAACAAATAGTTATGTTTGTAAGAGAGATGTTTCTGTTTTATGTTAGACAGAATAAAGTCCATTTTTCTGACCATGGCTGAAGGTATTTCCTTTGTGCTGCATTTGTATGTTTTATAGACATCTCATGAGTGTTTGAGTGGACATTGATGTTTCTGTACTAAGCTCTTAGTTGCAGCTGATGAGGTGGAAGATGTAGCACCTAAGTGCCACATGTGGAAGCACCAGGCAATGCTGATCCTACTGATCGATGTGTGTGGAGCTTGCTGAAAGTTTGTTGGATTAAAATTGTCCTGGGTGTCCCTGCCTCCTTGGTGAAGTAGCAGGTTGGCGTGCTCATCATCGCCCTGTGCTTCCTCAACCTCTGAGCCACTGCTGGATTCACCATGTGCAGCCTCATCCACTGCGTCAAGGTCTTCATCATCAACTGCATCCCCCCTTTCCAGCGCAAGACTGTGCAGAGCACAGCATGTTACCACTATCAGAGAGATGCGATCTGGGGGATACTGGATTGCGCCCCCTGAGCAGTCCAGACAACGGAAGTGCACTTTGAGAAGACTGATGGCTCTCCTCACCACAGCCCTTGTCGAGCCATGGCTCCTATTGTACCGCTGCTCAGCTTCTGCTCTTGGGTGGTGGAGAGGCATCATGGCCCACCTTCTGAGGGGATAGCCCTTGTCACCCAGCAGCCAACCATTCAGCCGAGCTGGAGCATTGAAGAGCCCCGGCACCTGGGAGTCCTTGAGGATGTAGGCGTTGTAGGAGCTGCCTGGGTATCTTGCACAAACTTGCAGAATCAGTAACCTGTGATCACACACTATCTGCATGTTCATGGAGTGGAAGCCCTTCCTGTTGACGAAGGCACTGGATTCACCTGCTGGCGCCTTGATGGCCACATGTGTACAGTCTATAGCATCCTGGACACGGGGGAAGCCAGCAATGGCCACGAAGCCTCTGATCGCTGTGCCTGACTTGCCTGGTTGCAGCGGAAGTTGATGAAGGTCAATGCCCTTCTGAACAGAGCGTCTGTAACCTGCTTGACACAAGTGTGGACAGCTGATTGGGAGACACCGCAAAGATCATCCACCGAGCCCTGGAAGGAGCCAGAGGCATAGAAGTGAAGGGCAATTGTAAGCTTCAGAGCCGCTGGCACAGGATGTCCATCCACACAACTAGGAGAGATCTCAGGGCCAATCATCTGACAGATATAGTTGACTGTCTCTCTTGAGAGATGGAGCCTCCTTCGGCACTGCACCTCAGTCATATTGAGGTAGTTGCTTTGCTGCCTGTATACCCTGGCAGCAGGATAGTGGCGTCTTCTGCGGCTCCTTCCACCTTGAACAACCTCTTGGCCCTGCCCCCCCTTGAGCCTGTGCCTGGCCTCCCAAACGTTGCTCCCCTGGAGGCTGATTGGCCTCCTCCTTATTCTATCCCTCCCTTCTTCCTCAGAGGAGCTGCCTCCAATGGAGATGTCAGAACCCATACCCCCAGGCTAAATGGAGGCCTCTGAAAAGCTGCAGGCCCGATAAAGATTACTGACTGCAGACTGGTTTCAAAGTACACAAAAAGCTCTTGGAAATCAATCTGAACTGGTAACAATCACACAGGCAAGTTTAAAACAATTTCTGCATTTAATACTGCATGAAGAACATGAACAACCCCTCTGAGTCTACATATCCCGCCAATGCATGAGCTTAATAAAAAAAATCACCCGCCTGCCCGTTAGGCCCATGCGCCAAGCCAAAGTTCGCACAGGTCCCTCAAAATTGTCGACGGTTTGCAAATTAAGGTTCTTAACGAGGCCCTTAATTAATGGCGGGCGGCTCTATCGACTTAAATATCGCAATGTCGTGCGGTGACATTGAGACGCTCGCGCGACATTTTAAGCGCTGACGTGTGGGCTCTGCCACCCGCACGTCACCAGAAAATTCTGCCCATTACCTAATTAAGTTATAACTAGAATACACTAACCATGACCATATTTGGTTGTTGGGCAGTTGGAGACAGAAGATCATGTGACAAGTCAGCTAACTTTTGAATGTTTAAGCATCTGATGTTTCTGCAGAACAGGAAAAGCAACTGAGGTGCTGAAGGAACAACATCCTGATTGTGTTCCTTCCCTCCACTCCTTTCTCCCTCTATCTCCATTGACTTGCAAGTTTTGAACCCTGTCTGCTGATTTTGACTACCCAGGCACTGTAGCATGACTTTTTAAGAAGAACTCAAACCAGTGCTGTTGTTTCCA
Organism: Carcharodon carcharias; assembly: GCF_017639515.1. Taxonomy (NCBI): domain Eukaryota; kingdom Metazoa; phylum Chordata; class Chondrichthyes; order Lamniformes; family Lamnidae; genus Carcharodon; species Carcharodon carcharias. The sequence goes on from NC_054477.1 coordinate 110,183,131, forward strand.
GAAGAACAGATAACCCATCTGTCTATATCTTTAAACCATCTCGATGCCAAAAGCAGCAGGATCACTAAGTGAAAGCAACAGGATTACTGAGTTCGGCCTGAAGCCAGCCGAGCCCCTGACTTTCAAGAGCTGTAAACTACTTTAATTTTACTGGACTCTAAATTACTTAGTTCATCGTCCCTGCTCTAAGGTGTGTGACAATCGTCTTTTCTTTTTTAATAAACTTAAGAAAACCTATATGATCATGTATTTGACAGTCATGGCACATCAATAGTTAAACACACACAGAATTGTCAAGTATATCATTTGTTAAAAATATTGTTGTGGTCAAATAAGGAGTTAAGGGAGGGGAGCCATTTGACCCCTCATCACCTGATCATAACAATGGCCTCAGCTGCCCCTTATTTTGCAATCTCCTCCACCAGAACAAGCTTCTGAGATACCTGCACTCCTTCAATTCTGGCCTTTTGAGCATCCCTTATTTTAATCACTCCATCATTGGCAGTCATGCTTTCAGTTGCTAAGACCCTAAGTTCTGAATATCCCTCCCTAAACTTCTCCACTTGTAAGACATTGTTTAAAACCTACATTTTTGACCACAATTTTGGTCACCTGCCTAATAACTCCTTAAGTGGCTTGGTGTCAATTGTGTTTTTATAATGCTCCATTTTATTCCATTAAAGGTAGAAATATAAATAGAAACAGAAATTGTCATTGTTGTTAACTGTAAATAATAGCAAATCAAGTAATATGGAAAAATAAATGCAGAATGTATTCTGTAAATGACGATAGCATTCTTTCTACATGACCTGGTTCAAATACCTCTCTCATTCCACCCCCAACCAACCCTGTAACTTCAATCTTCAAAGCTGAAAACTCTACTTGGTTTTGATTTTGTGTGTGTAACTTCATGGCAGATTGACTAATAGATAAACAAATACGGTGTGGATTTGTGTGACAGTATTTGTCCATTTTGGGTCGATTTATTTTTCTCTTGTTGACAGCAGATATCACAGTGCACAGCAACTGCTTCGGCAATCTTTCTAGTTGTGAAATGATAACACTGTCATTGAAAGATTAATGATGATCATATAATCACAGTAAATTTATCAAGTGGAGGCAACACACTCAGTACGCAATACTTAACAAGTTGCTTTCAGACAGGTTCACGAAAGCTGAAGTTTGTTAAGGAGCTTAAATGTGATTTGCTCCAATTTTTCAGCTGCACAAATTCCGGGAGTTAAACTAAAAATCCTACTAGTTTACTAAATCTCTTGATTTCTTAATCTTGTTATGTGCAGTTTGGTTGTACTGTTACAAGCATCACAACGTGTGTAGTGGTATAATTTGTTAAACATCTAAACTGCACAAATTATAACTCCTGTCCCTCACAGGTTAGTACATCTCTATTACAGATGATTGATCTGTTAATTTTGCATGGGGTTTTGCATGGTTTACTCCTCTGATCTTGACTTTTAAGTTTATTGTTCTAAATCCATTGCTCAGCTTTCACTTTGCTCTTCCTGCTTTCAACCTGTTGCTTTATGTTTCTTTCTCTTTAGTTCCTTTTACAACCTGGATCACATTGTGGAACTCTGCCCTCAGAGTCCACATTTTGTCCACTGCCTTGCTCCATTCAAGCTTGCAGTTGGATTTGGTTCCTAAACTCCCAATACTTTTAAGTTTTATTTTATTTTTTCCCCTTTGTTGCATCTTCCATATCTCATTTCCCTTGATTTCCACAATAATTGTGCATGCCATTTGGCCATCTCCTCCTTTAAAGCTGTTATTATTGAAAAAAAGTTTAAGTTGAAGTACTTTAGTCTTTCTCAAGTGAAGTGGACATTTCAATACTGTCTTGTGATCTCCTTATTTTCCCCTAGCCTGTTTTCCAAAACAGCATATGGCAAAGTAATTAGGCTGCAAAATTTTTAATCATTGATATATCTTTCATCCATACGAGCCAATAACTTAATGAAATAAAAAGCAAAATACTGCAGATGCGGAAATCTTAAATAAAAACAAAGTGCTGGAAAATTCAGCAGATCTGGCAAGATCTGTGGAGAGAGAAACAGAGTTAAGATTTTGAGTCCAATATGACTTCTTCAGAACTGAAGGGAGTTAGAAATATGATGGATTTTATGCTTTTGATAAAGTTCGGGTGGGGGAGGGTCAGATGGAACAAAGGGGAGGGTCAGTGTTGGGTTAGAGGACAGGGGAGATGAAATACCAAAGATGCCATGGAATAAAATTCAAAGGGAGTGGTAGTGGTAATAGTAAAGAATCAAAATGTAGGTTTAGAGTAGGTTTTAATTGCAGAAGAAAAGGTCATCACTGTCTGAAAGCAAAAACAAGATACAGACTGGAACTTAGCGAACAGAATCAAAATGGAGGATGAAGTTCATGGTCTGAAGTTGTTGAACGCAATGTTAAGTTCAGAAGGCTGTAAGGTGCTTCATCGGAAGATGAGGTGCTGTTCCTCTAGACTACATTGGAATTCACTGGTGCATTGTAGCAAGCCGAGGATAGAAATGTGAGCATGAGAGCAAGATGGCGAGTTGAAATGGCAAGCAACTGGAATGTTGGCATCACGCTTGTGGACTGAGCGGAGGTGTTCTGCAAAGTGGTCACCCAGTCGGTGTTTGAATTCCCAATGTAGAGGAGACCACATTGTAAGCAGTGAATATAGGAGATTAATTTGAAAGAAATACAGGTAAATCACTGGTTCACCTGGAAGAATTGTTTGGGGCCCTGGATAGTGAAGAGAGAGGAGTTAAAAAGGGGAGGTACAGCACATCCCACAATTGCATGGGAAGGTGACAGGGGAAGGGGATGAGATTTTGGAGGTTTAAGAGGAGTCGTCCAGGGTTTAGTGAAGGGAACAGTCCCTTTGGACTGCTTACAGTCATGGATTTGGAAGGTTCTGTCGAAGGAGCCTTGGTGAGTTGCTGCAGTGCATCTTGTATGTGCAGACACTGCTGCTGCTGTATGTCGGCGATGGAGGAATTCAATGTTTAAGGTGGTAGATGGGGTGCCAATCAAGCGGGCTGCTTTGTCATGAATGGATCTCATTACAGTATTCGTCCAAATATGGACAAAAGAGCTAAACTTATGAAGTGAGGTGAGAGTGACTGCCTTTGACATCAAGACAACATTTGACTGAGTGTGGCAACTAGAAGCCCTAGCTAAATCCCCATATACAATGATGGGGGAGACCAGAACATCAGTGAAAAAGATAAGGCTGAAGCATTTGCAACAAACTTCAGTCAGAAGTGCCGAGTGGCAGATCCATCTTGGGCTCCTCTGGAGGTCCCCAGCATATTGTATGTCAGTCTTCAGCCAATTTGACTCACCCCATGTGATATCAAGAAACGGCTGAAGGCACCGGATACAGCAAAGACTATGGGCCCCGACAATATTCCGGTAATAGTACAGGAGACTTGCGCTCCAGAACTTGCTAGATCCCTAACTAAGCTGTTCCAGTACAGCTACAATACTGGCATCTCCCCAGCTATGTGGAAAATTATTCAGGTATGTCCTCTACAAAAAAAATCAGGACAAATCCAACCCAGCCAATTACCATCCCATGAGTCTACTCTCGATCATGTGTAAAGTGATGGAAAGGGTCATCAGCAGTGCTATTAAGCTGTACTTGCTTAGCAATAATCTGCTCACTGATGCTCAGCCTGGGATTCGCCAGGGTCACTCAGCTCCTGACCTCATTACAGACTTAGTTCAAACATGGACAAAAGACCTGAACTCCAGAGGCGAGGTGAGAGTGACGGCCCGTGACAGCATTTGAAAGAATTTGGCCTCAAGGAGCCCTGGCAAAACTGGAGGCAAAGGGAATCAGTGGAAAGATCTCTGCTGATTGGAGTCATACCTAGCACAAAGGAAAATGGTTGTGGTTGTTGGAGGTCAATCATCTCGATTCCAGGACATCACTGCAGGAGTTCCTCAGTGTAGTGTCATGGCCCAACTGTCTTCAGCTGCTTCATCAATGACTTTCTTTCGATCATAAGGCTGTTTGCTAATGATTATACAATGTTCAGCACCATTCACAGCACCTCAGATACTGAAGCAGTCCATGCCCAAATGCAGCAAGATCTGAACAATATCAAGGCTTGGGCTGACAAGTGGTAAGTAATATTCACACCACACAAGTGTCAGGCAATGACCATCTCCAACAAGAGAGAATCTAACCATCTCCCCTTGAATTCAATAGCATTGCCATTGCTGAATCCCCCAATATCAATACCCTCGGGGTTACCATTGACCCGAAACTGAACTGGACTACCCATATAGATACTGTGGCTACAAGAGCAGATCAGAGGCTAGGAATCCTGTGGTGAGTAACTCAACTCCTGACTCCCCAAAGCCTGTCCACCATCTACAAAGCACAAGTCACAAAAGTGATGAAATACTCCCCACTTGCCTAGATGAGTGCAGTTCCAACAACACTCAAGAAGCTTGACACCATTCACGACAAAGCAGCCCGCTTAATTGGCAACACATCCACCACCACTGAATTCCTCGACCACGGATGCATAGCAGCAGCAGTGTCTGCACATACAAGATGCACTGCAGCAACTCACCAAGGCTCCTCTGACAGCACCTGAGAAATCCATGACCTCCACATAGAGAAAAACAAGGGGAGCAAGGGCATGGGAACACCACCACCTCTAAGTTTCTCTCCAGGCCACACACCATCCTGACTTGGAACTATATTGCTGTTCCTTCACTGTTGCAAGGTCAAAACCTGGAACTCCATTCCTGACAGTACTGTAGGACAGGATTTTATGCCTCCTCCGGTGGGATATTACAGTCCTGCCAAACTGAATTGAGATTTAAATGGTTCACCGCATCCGCCGATGGGGAGACACGCTACGGCATGGCAGTAAAATCCTGGCTCAGATGCATTACAGTGGTTCAAAAAGGTGGCTCACTGCTATCTTCTCAAGGTCAATTTGGGTTGAGCAACAAATGCTGGCCTTGCCAGTGACGCTCACATTCCAGGAAATAATAAAAATTAGGTCCTCAGTTGTTGGTCTTCTTACATACAGGGCCAGAAAGGAGTCTGGCACATATTGTACGAACTCCATTCCATTATCTGTTACCTACTTCTTCTGGCCATATCATTTTGGGTCAGTTACAATCCTCCATGATTATAATTCGATGTTTTTTGCTCATTTACTTTACTTTTTCACAAATGATGCTATTCATCAGAACTGTACTTGAAAAGTCTGTTTCAAACCAATTCAAATGAATGTATTACTCAGAATTTAAATTGTCAGAACATTAAGCCTATTCTCAACCTAGATAAGAATTCTAGATTAGGGAAGATGAATCGTGATGGCTGAAAGTCACAGATAGTCTAAACGCTAGAAGAGTCCAATTCCAGGTGTGACGGAGTAACGGAAGTGCTCAAATTGACAGGACCTCAAGTTAGTAAGTAAATGAATACAATATAGGACTTTTAGAAACATGGCTAGGTCATTTAGCTCCTTGGATCTGCTCTGCCATTCAGTTAGACCATGGCTGATCTGTACCTCAATTCCATTTACCCACCTTTGATGAATATCCTTTGATATCCCTGCCAACAAAAAATCTGTCATATTTGTCTGGAAGGCTCCGATTATATCAGCATCCATAGCCTTCTAAGATAGAGAATTCCAAATTTCCACCATCCTTTGTCTGTATAACTTCTTTCTAATTTCACTCCTGAGTGGCTTAATTCAAAATTTAAGGTTCTAAAATATGAAACTGCCACTGCCATATAAAAGACAATGGTACATGAGAAAGTATCAAGAAAGGTGAAACAGCAACTGTTGGGCAACCAGGCATGAAAATCCAGAAAATGGGAGTTGGGCAGGCAGTGGGCCTGTGAGGAAGCAACCTAGAGTGAGACAGCATAAACTGAGGCTTGAAGTCTATACTTACCTGGGAGCCAGAGAGGCGCTGGGACCAGTTAACTGCTCGGATCCAGCCCACGCCGAGTTCAAAAGGAGAGTGAGAGAATGACATCATAGGAAAGCCATAAGTTCATTGGTTGGTAAGAAACTGCTGTTAGGGACTGTCTTGTAAATTAGTAAAGCATATTATTTTTAAAGAAATAGCTATGCTTGGATTTAGATGAGAAACACCAGAAATAAGGGAAAGTCAGGGCCAATATAATGAAGTAATATAAATAAACCAAAGCAAAATAAAGTTAAGACATTGCAGGACATGTTGAGTGGAATGTGTGTCCTGTAAAATGTGGTAAGTAAAGGATGCTACCAGTGTCCTAGATGACCATATGTGCAGGAAGTGCTGCCAGCTGCAGAACCTTGAGCTCCAGGTTTCAGAGCTCGAGCAGCAGCTGGAGTCACGATGGCACATCTGTGAGTCTCAGAGCTATGTGGATAGCACATTCAGAGAGGTGGTCACACCGCAGCTTATGAGCCTAGAGGCAAAAAAGGAAATGGGTGACTGCTAGGCAGTCCAAGAGAACCAGGCAGGTAGTGCAGGAGTCCCTTGAGGTCCCGCTCGCAAATTGGTTTTCCGTTTTGGAAGTTGGTGAAGGTGCTGGTTCCTTAGAGGAGTCAGTGCCAAGTTTGTGGCACCATGAACGGCTCGGCTGGACAAGAGGGGAGGAAGAAGAAAGGAAGAGCAATAGTGATAGGGGATTCATTAGTTAGGAGAATAGGCATTCCTGCAGCCTTAGACATGACTCCAAGATGGTATGTTGCCTCCCTGCTGCCAGGGTCAAGTATGTCACCAAGAGGCTGCAGGGTATTCTTTTCGGGGAGGTTGATCAGCCAGAGGTCATGGACCACATTGCCAACAATGACTTAGGTAGGAAGAGGGATGTGGCCCTGCAGTCAGAATTTAGGGAGTTAGTCAAAAATTAGCAAGCAGGACCTCAAAAGTAGTAATCTCCGAATTACCAGTGCCACTTGCAAGTGAGTACAGAAATAGGAGGATAAGGCAGATGAAGGCATGGCGGGAACGATGATGCAGAGGGAGGGCTTTAGATTCCTAGGACACTGGGACAGGCTCTGGGGAAGATAGCACCTGTACAAGCCGGATGGGTTGCACCTATACAGAGCCAGTACTGAACTCCTGGCGCGTCGTTTTGCTAGTACTGTTGGGAGGGCTTTAAACTAACTCGGCAGGGGTGTGGGAACCAGCAGAGAATATTAGAGAGAAATACCAAGGTGCACAAAATACTGGGAGAAACAGATAGCACCAGCATCGAGAATAGTACTTTAATAGGTGGACTTGGAGTAAGGGAGAAAGTAATGAAGTCTAAATCAGGGTTGCTGTGCATGTACGTGAATGCACGGAGTATATTAACAAGTTTTTTTTAAATTCATTCTCGGGATGTGGACGCTGATGGCTGGGCCAGCACTTATTGCACATTCCTAGTTGCCCTTGAGAAGGTGGTGGTGAGCTGCCTTCTTGAACTGCTGCAGTCCATGTGGTGTAGGTTCACCCACAGTTCTGTTAGGGAGGGAGTTCCAGTATTCTGACCTAGCAATAGTGAAGGAATGGCAATATATTTCAAAGTCAGGATGGTGAGTGACTTAGAGGGGAACTTCCAGGTGGTGATGTTCCCATCTATCTATTGCCCTTGTCCTTCTACATGGTAATCATTGTGGGTTTGGAAGGGGTTGTCTAAGGAGCCTTGGTGAATTTCTGCAGTGCATCTTGTAGATGGTACACACTGCTGCTACTGTGCGTCGGTGGTGGAGGGAGTGACTGTTTGTGGATGTGGTGTCAATCAAGCGGGCTGCTTTGTCCTGGACGGTGTCAAGCTTCTTGCGTGTTACGGGAGCTGTGCTCATCCAGGAAAGTGAGGAGTATTCCATCACACTCCTGACTTATGCCTTGTAGATGGTGGACCGGCTTTGGGGAGCTAGGGGGTGAGATACTCTTCGCAGGATTCTTAGACTCTGATCTGCTCTTGTGGCCACAGTATTTATAATGGCTAGTCCAGTTCAGTATCTGGACAACAGTAACCCCAGGATGTTGATAATGGGGGATTCAGTATGGTAATGCCATTGAATGTCAAGAGGCAATGGTTAGATTCTCTCTCATTGGAAATGGGTCTTTACCTAGTGCTTGTATGGCATGAAAGTTACTTGCCACTTGTCAGCCCAAGCCCGGATATTGTCCAGGTCTTGCTGCATTTGGACATGGACTGCTTCAGTATCTGAGGAGTCATGAATGGTGCTGAACATTGTGCAATCATCAGCGAACATCCGCGCTTCTGACCTTATGATGGAAGGAAGGTCATTGATGAAGCAGATGAAGATGGTTGGGCCTAGGGCACTACCCTGAGGAACTCCTGCAGTGATGTCCTGGAACTGAGGTGCTTGACCTCCAACAACCACAATCAACTTTCTTTGTGCTAAGTATGACTTCAACCAGCGGAGAGTTTTCTCCCTAATTCCCATTGGGCCCAGTTTTGCTAGGGCTCCTTGATGCGACACTTGGTCAAATGCGGCCTTGGTTTCAAGGGTAGTCACTCTCACCTCACCTCGGGATTTCAGCTGTTTTGTCCATGTTTGAGCCAAGGCTGCAATGAGGTCAGGAGCTGAGTGGCCCTGGGAGAACCCAAACTGGATATCAGTGAGCAGGTTATTGCTAAGCAAGTGCTGCCTGATGGCACTGTTGATGACCCCTTCCATTAATTTATTGATGATTATGAGTAGACTGATTGGGCAGAAATTGGCTGGGTTGGATTTGTCCTGTAGTTTGTGTACAGGGCATAGTTTCCACATAACAGGGTAGATGCCAGTGTTGTAACTGTATGGGAACAGCTTGGCTAGGGGCACAGCATGTTCTGGAGCACAAGTCTTCAGTACTGTTGTCAGAATATTGTCAGGGCACATAGCCTTTGCACTATCCAGTGCCTTCAGCCGTTTCTTGATATCACATGGAGTGAATCGAATTGGCTGAAGACTGGCATCTGTGACACAGGGGACCTCCGGAGGAGGCCAAGATGGAACATCCACTCGGCACTTCTGGCTGAAGATTGTAGCAAATGCTTTAGCCTTATTTTTTGCGCTGATGTGCTGGGCTCCTCCATCGTTGAGGATGGGGATATTTCTGGAGCATCCTCCTCCAGTGAGTGGTTTAATTGTCCACCACCATTCATGACTGGATAGGGCAGGACTGCAGAGCTTAGATCTGATCTGTTGGTTGTGGAATCGCTTAGCTCTGTTTATCAATTGCTGTTTATGCTGTTTGGCACACAAGTTGTCCCGTGTTATAGCTTCACCAGGTTGACACCTCATGTTTAGGTATGCCTGGTGCTGCCCCTGGCATGCCCTCCTGCACTCTTCATTGAACCAGGGTTGATCCCCTGACTTGATGGTAATGGTAGAGTGGGGGATATGCCGGGCCATGAGGTTACATATTGTGTTCGAGTGCAATTCTGCTGCTGCTGATGGCCCACAGTGCCTCATGGTTGCCCATTCATGATTTGCTGGATCTGTTCGAAACATATCCCATTTAGCACAGTGGTCGTGCCACACAACACGATGGTGGGTATACTCAACGTGAAGGTGGGACTTCGTCTCCACAACAACTGTGTGGTGGTCACTCCTACCGATACTGTCATGGGCAGATGCATCTGCGGCAGGCAGGTCAAGTATGTTTTTCCCTCTTGTTGCTTCCCTCACCACCTCCCGCAGACCCATATAAGACTCAGCTAGCTCACCCAAAGCACATTCTGCATCTTTGCCACCCTCAGTGCTTCCTCCAGGTGGTGCTCAACATGGAGGAGCACTGATTCATCAGCTGAAGGAAGGTGGTACATGGTAATCAGCAGGTGGTTTCCTTGCCCATGTTTGACCTGATGCCATGAGGTTTCATGGATTCTGGAGTCGATGTTGAGGACTCCCATGGCAATTCCCTCCCAACAACATACCACCCTACCGCCACCTTTGCTGATCTGTCCTGCTGGTGGCACAGGACATACCCAGGAATGGTGATGATGGTGTCTGGGACATTACCTGTAAGGTATGATTCCGTGAGGATGACTATGTCAAACTGTTTCTTGACTCGTCTGTGAGACAGCTCTCCCAATCTTGGCATTAGACCCCAGATGTTAGTAAGGAAGATTTGCAAGGGTTTGCCGTTGTCTTTTGTGTTGCCTAGGTCGATGCCGGGCGGTCCATCTGATTCATGACTGGAGAACAGATTTCCTTCCCTAAAGGGCAGTAGTGAACCAGATGTGATTTTACAACAAACGACAATGGTTTCACCATTAGGCTTTTAATTCCAGATTTTTATTGAATTCAAATTCCACCATCTGCCATGGTGGGATTCAAACCCAGGTCCCTAGAACATTATCCTGGGTCTCTGGATTACTAGTCCAGAAACAATACCACTACACCAAACACAGATTGCCATTTGGAACTCCGATGTTGTGGTGATAACAGACACCTGGCTCAAGGATGGACGGGGCATTGGGTGTTAAATATTCCTGGGTACAAAATGCTCAGAAAAGATAGGAAAGGAAGAAAAGGAGGAGGGGTGATGGTATTGGTTAAGGAGAGCATCGCAGTGCTGGAGAAAGAGGATGTCTCGGAGGGTTCAAGGACAGAATCACTTTGGCTAGGGCTACAGAACAAATAGGGTGCAACTACAATGTTTGGTGTAGGCTATAGACCGCCAGCTAGTGGGAAAGATATAGACGAACAAATCTGCAGGGAAATTACAGAGAAATGCAAACATTATTAGCATGGGGGGGGCTACAATTACCTGAATGTAAACTGGGACAGTGGTAGTGTAAAGGGTGGAGAGGGACAAGAGTTCCTAGATTGTGTTCAGGGGAATTTTCTACAGTGGTATGTGTACAGACAACAAGAAAGGACGCACTGTTGGACCTGGTTCTTGGATATTAGGTGGGCCAAGTAGAACAAGTGTCAGTGGGGGAACATTTAGGAGACAGTGATTATAGTGTCATAAGGTTTAGGATGACGGTAGAAAAGAACACTGGACAATCCAGAGTAAGAATAATTAACTGGGGGAGAGACAACTTCAACGGGGCAAGAACGGAGATGGGCCAGATAGATTGAAATCAAAGGTTGACAGGAAATACTGTAGCTGAACAATGGGCTATCTTCAAAGAAGAAATGGTTCAGGCACAGTCAAAATGGGAAGGTAGAGCAAACAAATCCAGAGCTGCCTGGATGAATAGGGAGATAGAAATTAAGGTAAAGAATAAAAAGGTGTGCTTATCACAGGTGTCAGGTAGAAATTACAATTGAGGACCAAGTAGAATACCAAAGGTTCAGGGGAGAGGTGAAAAAGCAAATAAGAGAAGCAAAGTGGAATTATGAGAAAAGACTGGCAGCCAACATAAAGGGGGACCCCAAAGTCTTCCATGGACACAAAAATAGTAAGAGGGCAGTAAAAAGGGTAATGCCAATTAGGGACCAAAAAGGGGATTTCCACATGGAGGCAGGGGGCATGGTTGAGGTGTTAAATGAATACGTTGCATCTGTCTTTACCAAGGAAGCAGATGCTACCAAGGCCGTGGTGACAGAGGAGGAAACCTTGTCACTAGAAGGGTTCAAAATTGATAAGGAGGAAGCGTTGGATAAACTGTTGGTACTTAAAGTTGACAAGGCACCAGGACCAAATGAGATGCATCCAAGGATATTGAAGGAAATGACAGTGGAAGTTGCAGGGGCAATGGCAATAATCTTCCAGCCTTCCCTAGATGCAGGGAAGGTGCCAGAGGACTGGAGAATTGCAAACTTTACACCCTTGTTCAAAAAAGGTTGTAAGGATATGCCCAGCAATTACAGACCAGTCAGTTTAACTTCAATGGTGGTGAAGCTTCTAGAAACAATTATTCGGGATAGAATTAGTAGTCACATGGAAAAATATGGGTTGATTAGGAAGAGTCAGCATGGATTTCTAAAGGAGAAATCATGTTTAACTAACTTGCTGGAGTTTTCTGAAGAGGTAACAGAGAGGATTGATGAGGGTGATGCTGTTGATGTGGTGTCCATGGGTTTTCAAAAGGCATTTGATACGGTGCCACACAACAGACTTGTGAGAAATGTTATAGCTCATGGAATAAAAGGAACAGTAGCAACTTGGATACAAAATTGCCTGAGTAATAGGAACCAGAGGGTAATGATCAATGGATATCTTTCAGGCTGGAGGAAGTATGGAGTGGAGGTTCCCAGGGGTCGGCATTGGGACCTTTTTTTTTCAAGATATATATTAATGATCTAGATCTCGATGTACAGGGGACAGTTTCAAAGTTTGTGGTTGATAGAAACTTGGAAGCATTGTAAACTGTGAGAAGGACAGTGTAAAACTTCAAAAGGACGTAGACAAGCTGGTGGAGTGGGTAGATCGGTGGCAGGTGAAGTTCAGTGTGGAGAAGTGTGAGGTGATGCATTTTGGTAATAACAACATGAAGAGACAATATAAAATAAGGGGTACAATTCTTAACAGGAGCAGAGGGACCTGGGTGTATATGTGCATAGATCATTGAAGGTGGCAGGACAGGTGGAAGGAGCAGTTAATAAAGCAGACAGTATCCTGGGCATTATTAATAGTGGCATAGAGTACAAGAGCAAGGAGGTTATACTGAGCTTATATAAGACACTAGTCAGACCTCAGCTGGAGTACCGCGTGCAGCTCTGGGCGTCACACTATAGGGAGGATGTGAACACATTGGAGAGAGTGCAGAAGAGGTTTACAAGAATAGTTCCAGGGATGAGAAACTTCAGTTATGAAGATAGATTGAAGAGGTTGGACTGTTCTCCTTGGAGAGGAGAAGGCTAAGAGGAGGTTTGATAGAGATGTTCAAAATCATGAGTGGGTAGAGCAGATAGGGAGAAACTGTTCTCTCTTGTAAAAAGGATCAAGAATGCGAGGGCATAGATATAAAGTGATTTGCAAAAGATGCAAATGTGACATGAGAAAAAACTTTTTTACACTGCCCGGAAGTGTGGTGGAAGCAGGTTTAACCAAGGCATTTAAGAGGGCATTAGATGATTATTTAAACAAAAGTAACGTGCAAGGTACAGGGAAAAGGCAGGAGAATGGCACTAAGTCATAACACTCATTTGGTGAGTCAGTGCACACACGATGGGTTGAGAGGCGACCTTCTGCACTGTAACAATTCTGTGATTCTGTGATAGCTCTGTTGGAGTAAGCTATTTATGTAAGGCCATTATGTAACCAAAGTCGGTAGATGGAGTAAAACACTGATCAGCCATGATTGAATTGAATGGTGGGACAGACTAGAGGGGCTGAATGTCCTACTCCTGATCCTTTGTTCCTTTTATATCACAAAATAAGGAAACAGACATTAGATTTTGAACAAATAGTTGTAAAATAAAAAATCAGAATTACAAGTCACAAGGTGCAGAATAGGGGAAGAAAATGCTGAAAACTGCAGCCTGAGCTCTAGGGATTTAATTAGTGGTGGAAAGAGATGTCAAAATACAAGAAAGATCAGAGATGAGCTTGAATAATAAAACCACATGGTGGCATCCAGCAGTAACTATTAAATCTAGGTCATTGATAGCTCTGTTGGAGTGAGCTACTTGAAAGTACTGTTAAGTTTGACTGAAAGAAAATCACTTAATTACAATGGGCAGAAATTTTCGTTCCGTGGGCAGGTGCCCGCCCGAGCCGAACGGGAGTGAAATAACGTGTGGTAGCATCAGCTCAGCATCCCAACATCATCGCACACTCACGTTCTTTCGGTCGGCGAGCTTGTGCGAGAGGTGGCAGCGCACCCATCGACAATTAAGAGGCCTCGTAAGGTCCATAAGCAATTAATTAAGTTGCATTTTTCACCGCTCGCTTAACCATTTGGTTCATGCGTGGAAGAATAGGCCAGGCGGAGTTTGCATTTTTCACAAAACCTCATTCATGGGCGGGAGGTTTATAACGGTTACTGATAAAACAGTAAAAAAATTTTAACATGCTTTTTTACATGTCCCTCTTCATGGCCAGGATTTTCCCCCCCTGTTGGGTGGGGGGAGGGGAAGAACAGGAACAGGAACGGGCAGGTGCGCCTCCGATCAGCACCCCTGATCGGGGGCGCGCCACCATTTTACGTGGGTGGGCCAATTAAGGCCCACCCAGCGCGACGTCCGCATGGAAGCGAGGGGTGGAATACCTAAACCCAAGAGTGCGCTCTTTCGCGCATGCACAGAAAAGAGCACACTCATCTCCCTGAGGCTAAGTGCTGCCTCAGGGAGATCGGCTCTAAAGTAAAAAATATTTAAAATAGAGAAAAAAAAATTCCCTGACATGTCCCCTCATGTGAATTGGGACATGTCCATAACTTTTAAAAACACTTTAATTAAATTTTTTTAAACCTACATGAAACCTCATCCTGCCCATCTATTTTTTTTTTTCAGATGAAATTACATTGTTTCATGATTTTAACCATTGTGAGGTTTGAACTCTTGATCTTAGGGTTACAAACCCAGTACCATAACCACTTGGCTATTTAGGCCAAGCCTCATCCTGCCCATGGTGCCTGCCAGGGCTCCTGGTCCATTAATTACTTTAATGATCCTGTCAATGGCCTCAATTGGCCATTGACAGGTCAGCAGGCGCACAGCTGATTTTGCTGAGCCCCCGTCTACCTGAAAATTTAAATGGGGCGCGGTGACGACAGGAGTTCCGCCCAACGTCACCGCGTGGGCCCCTCCCACCCCCCGGCTCACAGACCGGGAAATCCTGGCCCATGTGAGTAAAAGGGACATGTTTATATCATCTCTAAAACGGTTATTTTTGTATTTAAAATTCTTCAACTTCCTGAGGGAGCTCTGTGCCTTCAGGGAACTTTCAATGAGCGCTGCCCCAGGCATACACACACTTCAGTGCTTGTGCTCTTCCTACCCCCACCCTGGCAGCGCTGAGGCTCTTTACACATGTTTCAGGCTGGCTGGTCGTTAATTGACCAGCCAGTGTGAAATCGCAGTCAGAGCCCAATCGTGGGCGGTGGTCAGTCTCACGGCCGTTCCCAGGCCCACCCGCAAAGCCCGCCCGACGAGGGCAAAATCCTGCCCAATGCATCTTTAGGTTACTTTCAACTGCTATTCTTGAAATAATAAAATATAAGTCTTGGAGTATATTTAATTTTTTCTAATTGGGTTTGTCATCAATATGAAATTAAAAATGATCGGGAGTTGCAAGGTATTCTAGTCCCTTGGAACACACGGTGAAATTAAGGTCGATATCCCTGAATTTGAAATTGCATTTCAATTCTATCATAGAATCAAAAGGAAAGAAGGTGCATCTAAATATTACCTTTCACATCATCAGGATGTTCTAAAGCGAATTACAATCACTGAATTACTGAAGTTATGAAGGTAAACATCACAGCCAATCTCCATTTACCACCCTCCCTAAACACCAAATAAATGAATGACCCAATGTCTACTTTTGCTGGTAAGCTTATTATCCAATGCTTTTCACCATGACACATGCTGTATGGTTCTGTAATAGATGTTGACCCTGCAATGGACCATGTCATATGTATCAATGGTGTCCAGTGGTTAGAGATACTTCAATAGAGGGTTGAAGGACTGGTCGGGACGGTGATCAAGATCATTAGTGCATTGATGGAGGAGGGGGTGGGTTGGAAGGGCAGTAGTAAATGAAATGAATCAATCAGTGTTTGAGCTGTGCAGACTCCATTGGCTCTCCCTATTGCACTGCAGATTCATGCAGAATGCATCTGACAGCCCCAATGCAAAAGCCATTCAGATCTGTTCAGACAGGGGAAGTATTTGAGCTGCCCAATAGGATGCTTGATGATGGCTCAGGTTTTATCTCTATTTGTGTATGTTAGAGAGGAGTCATGAGCCTGGTGTGAAAAGGTTAGCCCCCCTCTCCAAGCAGCAGGCTCCTAATTCGCTGTGCTGGGTCAAAGAGTGGGGAATGGAGGCTCGTTCCAGTGCTGGGCATCATGATATCTGCCAGAAAAATGAGGCACAGCCCTGCATGTTGTTCTGCAATGATTGCTCACCAATTATAAATGAAGTGAGTTGGAGGAGGAATTTTGATAGATTCACAATCAAACTATTGTTAGGGGAAGCTTGCTCCATTTGCAAAAGCTATAGCCCTTTCCTGCTGGCTCCTGGTGTCCATGCAGAATGTGATATACTAGTTGGTTTTTTGATGGAGGCATCAGTGGCTTGCTTAATTCATGGATGAACTGCAGACTAAACAATGGGTGAGATCTTCCTTTCAGTGTGGGCATGTAAATCAATGTTTTATCCGCCGGCCTCAATGGCGGGTTTTCTTCTGCTTCCTACCTCATTAAATATGTGCACACAGGAAACACACTGGGTTGTTGGTGGGTGGTCTCTGATTCGCCCATCCCTTTGTGAGCTCCGGGCGCCATAGTTAATGTGTAGCCGTGCACAGCATTCTCAATGTCTGCAGCCCAGGACTGCTCCACTGAAGATACGGCCCTGAAAGCCAAGGAGATGGCAGACCCCAAGTTCAGTGATACCTCATTGTAACGCCTTTTGGATGCAGTCAAGGCCCGCCATGATGTCCTCTACCCTGCTCTTGGCTGCAGGGGGTCCAGCAAGCTCACCAGTCCGGCTTGGGAGGCAGTGGCACCGGTGGTCAGTATAAATGTTTCACGGAAGAGGTCAGGCACCCAGTTCAGAAAGAAGATGAATTATCTCATCTGTCCCGTCAGGCAACCATCTCATCACTTTCAATGTACACACTCATAAGCCCATCACAAATTCACTGGTATCTCACTCTGCCAACTCAAGGGACATCGCCACTCACTCTCACATGCATACCCTCACACCTTCATCTGGGCCCATTGCCTCTGAAGAACGCATCCTCATCCCATTCATGGCTCGCATCACCACACACACACATGCCAAGTGTCCTTATCATCTGCCCTGGCTTGCATCTTGGTCACACTCTCTCCACTTGTCTTAATGCAGGGCAGGATCACACACATTCCCAGGGAGAGGTTCCAGACTGAGGGTGGAGTGCCAGAACTCAAGGTCCTCTCTCAGTTCAAAATCCAAGCCATTGAGCTGGCCGGAGAGGAGGTGGACTGCGCCTGCTACAATGGTGAAGTTTGGGGCAACCACCCATGTGAGGATCCTGCAATAGCTCATCCATCAGACAACCACCTGTGACATGTTTTAGAGTCATCTGCCATGGACTAATTATCTCTTCTTCTTTCACAGGAACCTCACCAAGTGCCCAATGGCCTCAACCAGCCAGGCCCTTGGATGAGGATTCTGAACATACCACAGGAGAAGACCCATCACAGCGCTCACCCACACCCCTCCACTAGTGCAGACACACACCCTTGGTGGGACCCAGTCCTAGAGAAGGCTCGAGGTCACAATATGGTGAGCGTAACACACATTCTGGGCCACAGCAAGCGGAGGCAGGGACAACCAAGGTCGCCGGCACTTGGAGGACTGCTGGAGGCCAGGATTCTGCTGAGTCTGAATCAGATGATGAGCCTCCAGATTCGGTCCTAAGTCAGTTGCTGGAGCTGCAGTGATAGTCACGGGAACATCAGGAAGGAAAAGTGCATACACCTGAAGGATTCGCTTTTGGTAGTCACACACCACTTGGACGTTGATTGGGTAAAACCCCTTTCTTTTAATAAAGGTCACAGGCTGCTCCCAGAGAGCTTTGATTGCCACATGGGTGCAATGGAAAAAACCTTGCGCATATGGGAAGCTTGGACTAGCCCCTGATCCCACAGATCTCTCTGCCTAACTTTCAGGGCTAGCGCTGTATTGTACAAGCTCTCCATCCCTCGAGCATGGCATTTGTTACTTCCTTGATACAGCGATGAACTGCTACCAGGAAAAACCCACACGTCCATAGCAAATCACTGAAAGGAACTGGTTCTTCAGAAGTTTAAGGCCGTGTGACTTTCAGAACGCAAGGCATTGAGCTCTGTCCAAGTCCCATGGGTCACAGGTTGTCCTGCAGCATAGTGCACATATCTGTGACAGCCTCCTGAGACAGCTGCAAACTTTGTTGATGTTTTGACATTTGAAGATAATTCATTGTGAGAGCAGTGAACTCTGGAACGCTGCACCTATCATCGTCTAACCCACTCATGATTGCATCCCTCTTATCTCTCGTTGGCATTTTGTCCTGTTGCAAGCTGAACCCTTGCTGATGCTCTTCCAGCATTGGTGCCTCTGACACCAGATCCACTCTCCCTTTACGCTGCTCCTCCTCCACTCGGGGCTCCAGGAAGGCTGGGTGGAAGAGAACAATGGCTGCTCCAATGACAATTTAATGGTCAATGCTCTGGTCGGAGTTGTCCTTCACTGTGTCCCGACCTTTTCAATGCATCTGACACCTGTGTGCAATGTGCCTTTTCTAGCCTTGCTAAGTTCCTGCAGCCAGTTAAATCTGCCCATCAGCCTCACTGCAATATTCCTCAGCCTCCCCTCAATGACCCTCAAATTCCTGTCCCCTCTCGGGAGAAATTATCAGGGTTCTGGCAAGCAGCTCAAAATAGCTTACCTGTTCATCACTAACTCTAAATGCTGGGGAGCTGACAACCATTGATCCTATGCCCCTCACACTGAGATTGAAAGGTACCATTAGATTTCAAAAACCTTTATGTAAGTGTGTTATAATGATATGCTAAATGGCTTCAATTACCTTCCTGCCCTGTTTGTCTGGCACTGCCATCAGTGATCGGACATGGTGCCTCCTGTGTGATTCAATTACCTTTCCCCAACCTTGTCGCCCACTCCCTCGGCTGACATTAAATTCCACCCTGATTTACAACACTGGAGATTGGAAAGAAAACGTAGTGTCACATTACAAGTATGCCAGCTAAACAAATCAGGAGGCAGCTTTTCTTGAACTATTTCATAGATTTTGTATTGTCACTGAATTATTTTGATTTTTAGGTACAGCTGATGAAGCTTTTTGGTCTTTTTGTGCTTTTTAAAGAAATTAATCTTTAGCTGTATACTTTTCACAGCACAGACCCCCAAGACAGCAATTAGTTTTGGAAAATAAAGGAATTTATTGCATGATGAATGAATCCCCACTTGGATGTGTACCTGAGTATTAACAGCTGAAAGGATGAAATGATGCTCACTGATAGTATGCCAAGGTAACTGGCCTTTTTGATTTCTTTCCCAGTTTCCCCTTGGCTCTGTTTTCTCCTTTCTTTGCTCTCCATCTTTGTTTTCAGTTTTTCAGAAATATTTCCTTTATGTCTTACAAAAATTCATGTTTTGCTTTTCTATCCTCTATCATGTTTCCTTATCAGTGCTTTACCTATCATTTTTCTGTATCTTTTCTTTTCAAATGTGTCAGTTTGGAGCACTCTTGGTCAGAAGGTCAGAAGTTCAAGATCTACTCCAAGATATGTGCTCTTAATAAAAGGTGCTACTCGATTACAGAGCTGAGAAATGCATTACGTTGATGCAGGAGCTGACCTTCAGATAAGACATTATACTGACAACTTATCCATCATTTCAGGTGAATGCTAACGATGCATGACATAAATTGAAAACATGCAAGAAATTGTCTAGGGCAACATTCCTCTTTGAATCAACTAGCAGAAGTATCCCAGCTATGCACAAAGTGCAGTAGCGGGTGAGAAAAAAGTCATTTTACCCACTGGCTGCAATGGAGAGTTTTTGTGCTGTAACGTCCCATTCCCGCTTCTTTAATTATACAGCCGCAGGAAGCATGCTGTCTCATTGGTGTGTGGTCTCTGATTTGCCCACCGTTCCATTAGCTTGTGCTTCCTCACGCAGGGCACTATATTTAAATTGCAGCTACGCACAGCTCTCAATGCTTGCAGTCCAGGATTGCTCTGGCGAAGAAATGGCCCCAAAAGCCAAGAGGATGCAACCCCCCAATTCAGTGACGCATCCCTAGGATACCTTCTGGACACTGTGGAGGCCCACTGCGATGTCTTCTACCCCCACTTTGACCACAGGAGGCTCACAATCTTATCAATCCAGCTTGGGAGGCAGTGGTAAAGGTGGTCAGTGCCAATACTGCACACAAGAAGTTGGCCATCCATTGCAGAAAATGGATGAATGATCTCATCCGTACCACCTGGAAAGGCAACCATTTTATCACATTAAACTCAGAAACTGACAAGGCCATCATACATTCACTGGCATCTCACTCACTGCCAGCTCTCTCACACATGTCCTCACATCTCCATCTGTCTCATCTCCTCTGGAGAGTGTTTCCTCAGCCCTCACCATCTTGAGGGCACTTGCACAGATCAAAATATACTCCCACATACACACTGGGATACCCCCCTTTCCTAGTACAGACCTCGCCCTGCAGCCTCTTCCCTTGCCTGAGGCGACTTCTCCCCTTTCCCCAATCAGGCCCTAGCCCTGCAGCCATTGAAAGGCTACCCTCTGTCTTACAGCTGATCTGGTAGATAGAGATCTGTCCATGAGACGCCCCGTAAAAGTGATGTGGTGCTGCCTGCGAAGCCTGGTGCTGAAGGCTGCGAATGCTGCCTGAAGCAAGGTGCTCAAACAAACCTCAAAGTCCTGAGCGAAGTACAGCTCGCCAGGTTCACGTCTCTTACGCACAGTTGTGAAATAAGTCAGCATGCAATCAGACAAATGCCCAAATGACCTAGTGCTCCTCCCCCGCCCCCCCAAAACCCCCCCCCCCGCCACCCCCCCCACCCCCCACCGGCCCGTCATGACATCCAACACCAACAGTGCTGGAAAATTCCAACCAACATGTCAAAAAACAGATTCATTGATCATCTGTCTAATTTCTGCATGCTGAATCCTGCTATGTTCTGTGTTTGCCTACATAACAACACTACTAAATGAGTTAGCTGTGCTGTGTTAAGGTGCTATATGAATGAAAATTGTCTTTTCTTATAAATGTTAGTCTTTCTTTCTCATATTATGTTCTTCTTGTTCTCCTTGGTATTTTTCTCATTCTTCCTTTCTGTGATTTTCCCCTCAGTGTCTAGTTTGATTGTCTGCATTTTTTTTGCTCCACCATCTTTTCTCCACCATCCTGCCTTGGTCCTCAGACACGATGGCCAGAACTGGAAAAAGTGACACTTCAATTAAGGACCACATTTTCGAGTCTGTATGACCCTTCATCAGAACTAAGACATACAGAAATTAGATGAAATATAAGCTGGTAGAAGGGGGTGGGACAGCAGAGCTCAATAGGGAGCCAGTGATAGGTGGAGGCCAAGAAGACAATGCCAAAGATGTCATAGACAAAAGGACAAAGAGGTGTTGACGGTGGTGATATTATCTAAAGGATGTGCTAATGGGGACATTAAAGGAAGCAAGCTAGTGTCAGGTGGCCCTAGTGCTGGTGGGGTGGGGGGAAGGGATCAAAATAGGCTAAAAGGTGGAGATGAAACAACAGATCGAAATAAGTTTAAAAATAGGAGGGAAAAGAAAAAATACATAGTTGTAAAAAAATTATAAATTATTGGAAAAGGGGGGGATCGGAAAGTGGGTGGGGATGGAGGAGAGAGTCCAGATCTGAAATTGTTGAACTCAATATTAAGTCTGCAAGACTGTAAAGTGTCTAGTCGGAAGATGAGGTGCTGTTCCTCCAGTTTGCATTGATTTTCACTGGAATATTGCAGCAGGCCAAGGATGGACATGTGGGCAAGAGAGCAGGGTGGTGTGTTGAAATGGCAAGCAACAGGGAGGTCTGGGTCATGCTTGTGGACAGACCGAAGGTGTTCTGCAAAGCGGTCACCCAGAATGCGTTTGTTCTCTCCAATGTAGAGGAGACCGCATTGGGAGCAACAAAATTGAGGGAAGTGCAAGTGTAGTGCTGCTTCACTTGAAAGGAGTGTTTGGGCCCTTGGACAGTGAGGAGAGGGGAAGTAAAGGGGCAGGTGTTGCATCTTCTGCGATTGCATGGGAAGGTGCCATGGGAGGGGGCTGAGGTGTCGCGGGTGATGGAGGAGTGGACCAGGGTGTCCTGAAGGGAACGATCCCCCAGCAGAAAGCTGATTGGGGTGGGGGGGGGAGGTGAAGGGATGATGTATTTGGTAGTGGCATCATGCTGGAGTTGGCGGAAATGGCAGAGGATGAGTCTTTGAATGCGGAGGCTGGTAGGGTGATAGGTGAGGACAAGGGGGACCCTATCATGGTTCTGGGAGGGAGAGGAAGGTGTGAGGGCAGATGCGTGGGAGATGGGCCGGACACGGTTGAGGGCCCTGTCAACCACTGTGGGTGGAAAACCTTTGATTAAGGAAGAAGGACGACATGTCAGAGGAACTGTTTTGGAAAGTGGCATCATCAGAACAGATGCGACATTAGCCCATTTTGATCCCTTCCCCCCACCCCACCAGCACTAGGGCCATCTGCCACTAGCTTGCTTCCCTTAATGGCCCCATTAGCACATCCTTTAGATAATATCACCACCGTCAACATCCCTTTGTCCTTTTGTCTATGACATCTTTGGCAGTCTCTTCTTGGCCTCCACCTATCACTGGCCCCCGATCGAGCTCTGCTGCCCCACCTCCTTCTACCAGTTTATATTTCATCTCATGTCTTAGTTCTGATGAAGGGACATACGGACTCGAAACGTCAACTGTATCCCTCTCCGCAGATGCTGTCAGACCTGCTGAGTTTTTCCAGGTATTTTTTTTTTCCATGAAAATTTAACCAGAAACTGTCAAAGACGTACAAAACAACTAGTCACACAGTATTGTTTCAATTTGAGATATGCCTCTCTCCACTTTGAAACTGAGAAAACTTAGCAAATTGGGCAAGATTTTGCTGGAATAATAACATAATACTGATGAATATAAAATAAAAGCAAAATACTACAGATGCTGGAAATATGAAACTAAAACAGAGCTCTGAAGAAGAGTCATACAGACTGGAAATGTAAACTCTGTTTTTCCCTCCACAGATGCTGTCAGCCCTGCTGAGCTTTTCCAGTAATTTCTGCTGTTACTGATGAATGTTATTAATATGCAAATCAGCCAGCAATCTCATAAGATTAAGAGCTACGCCATGAGTTGCAAATCTCTCACACTTGATCGATTTATGCTGATCCACCATTTAATTTGCACCAAAAGCAGCTCGTCCTCAGTCTCCCTGTTATATTTAAGGCCTTGCTGGGCTTTCACATTAATTGTCCATTAAATTCATCACAGAATGCTAACTCTGGTAATTAAGAGCATTGATACGTTTTTAACAATATAATAATTGCCAATAGAATGCTAGCCAACCTCAGGCTCAGAATGGGGACAATTTAGCATGTTCAATTTCATTTCTGCTTGTAAGTAATTATTGTTGGAGGTTTTAAAAATGTTAAATTATTTTAAAACTTTTTATTACTTGTCCTTTCTTCTCTTTTTGTTCTTTCTCATGATCCAGTCTTTGTTTTCCTCTCTTTCTGTAGCTGATTGGAGTCTAATATACATTCCTATTCTACTGTTGCTCTGTTTCATTCTCAATCCTGAAATCTTATTGGTTAAGGGGAATCACCGTTGGCCTCATCAATCACCAAGGTCCCTACTGCCCCATTAACAGTTCCCACAATCAACAAGTTATGGCACAAAAACCTTTGAGCTGAAGGGTACAGAGAAAAGGTGATGGCATGTGGCATAAAATGCTCACTCCAGTAAAATCTGGCTCATTATAATGATATATGATTGATACAAGAGTCTGGTGAATTGGCTGTTAGGTTCCTTGGGAGCAAATTTGCTGCTGGTTTCTTCTATTACTGCGACTGTAACTTCAGTTTATATGTTTAAGTAATATTATTGCAGCAGAGCAGGAGGATCCCCAAAGTGATCCATTCTCCTTATGTGTTAGAGCTGAGTGTAAGCAAATAGGCACCGAACAAGTCCCAGAAAATCATGCTTTATTTTTGCCTTTGATTTTTCCCTTATCTCCCATGGCAGTTGATGCAGGATCCCTCTGCTAATCCAAATGCCACATCAAGAACTTTCTGAACAGCAACAGTTTTGTCACAGTTAATCATTTATAACAAATTTGAATATTTATGTTCAAATTGTATTAAAAAGTATGTTAAAAGTAAAAATGGATCAAGGTTTGTCTCAGAGATCTTTTTTAAAAATTCATTCACGAGATGTGGACTTCACTGGCTGGGCCAGCATTTATTACCCATCCCTAGCTGCCCTTGAGAAGGTAGTGATGAGCTGTTCTTGAACTGCTGCAGTCCATGTGGTGTAGGTACAGCTACAGTACTGTTAGGGAGGGAGTTCCAGGATTTTGACCAAGCGACAGCGAAGGAACTGCGATATATTTCCAAGTCAGGATGGTGAGTGATTTGGAGGGGAACTTCGAGGTGGTGGTGTTCCCATCAATCTGCTGCCCTTGTCCTTCTAGATGGTAGTCGTCGTGGGTTTGGAAAGTGTCAAAAGAGCCTTGCTGAATTCCTGCAGTGTATCTTGTGGATGGTACACACTGCAGCTACTGTGCATTGATGGTGGAGGGAGTGAACGTTAGTGGATCTGCTCTTGTATTTATATGACTAGTCCAGTTTAGTTCCTGGTCAATGGTAACCCCCAGGATGTTGATAGTGGGGGATTCAATGATGGTAATGACATTCAACATCAAGGGGCGATGGATGGATTCTCTCTTGTAGGAGATGGTCATTGCTTGACACTTGTGTGGCGTAAATGTTACTTGCCACTTGTCAGTCCATGTCTGGATATTGTCCAGGTCTTGCTGCAGTTGGACATAGACTGCTTCAGTATCTGAGGAGTCACAAATGATGCTGAACATTGTGCAATCGGCTGTGAACATCCCCATTTCTGACCTTATGATGGAAGGAAGATCATTGATGAAGCAGCTGAAGATGGTTGCACCGAGGACACTACCCTGAGGAACTCCTACAGTGATGTCCTGGAGCTGAGATGACTGACGTCCAACAATCACAACCATCCTCCTTTGGGCTAGGTATAACTCCAACTAATGGAGAGTTTTCTCCCTGATTCCCATTAACTCCAGTTTTGCTAGGGGTCCTTGATGCCACACTCGGTCAAATGCTGTCTTGATATCAAAAGCAGTTACTCTCACCTCACCTTGGGAGTTCAGCTCTTCTGTCTATGTTTGAACCAAGGCTGTAATGAGGTCAGGAGCTGAGTGGCCCTGGTGGAACCCAAACTGGGCATCAGTGAGCAAGTTATTGTTAAGCAAATGCCGCTTGATAGCACAGTTGTTGACCTGTTCCATTACTTTACCGATGATCAAGAGTGCACTGATGGGGGGTGATTGGCCGGTTTTGATTTGTCCTGGGCAATTTTCCACATATCCGGGTAGATGCCAGTGTTGTAGCTGTACTGTAACAGCTTGGCTAGAGGCACAGCACATTCTGGAGTACAAATGCTGGAATATTGGCAGAGCCCACAGCCTTTGCAGTATCCGGTGCCTTCAGCCATTTCTTGCTATCACATGGAGTGAATCGAATTGGCTGCAGGCTGGCATCTATGATGCTGGGGACCTCTGGAGGAGGGCGAGGTAGATCATCCACTCAACAATTCTGGCTGAAGATTGTAGCAAATGCTTCAGCCTTATCTTCTGCCCTGGTGTGCTGGGCTCCTCCAGCATTAAGGATGGGGATATTTATGGAGTCTCCTCTTCCAGTTGTTTAATTGTCCACAACCATTCACGACTGGATGTGGCAGGACCTCAGAGCTTAGATCTGATCTGTTGGTTGTGGGATCGCTTAGCCCTGTCCATCACTTGTTGCTTTTGCTGTTTGGCAAGCAAGTAGTCTGAAGCTATAGCTTCACCAGGTTGACATCTCATTTTTAGGTATGCCTGGTGCTGCTCCTGGCATGCCCTCTTCCATTCTTCATTGAACCAGCATTGATTCCCTGGCTGGATGGTAATGGTAGAGTGGGGGTTATTCCGGGCCATGAGGTTACAGATTGTGGTTGAATGCATCATCTGTTCAATGCAATTGCTTAATTTGAAGAGAAACTGATTATTTAAGAAATAATTCTTATAGGTGGTTTTGCTTTAGTCTGTTGCATTTTACTATTCACAGATGTGTTACAATCCCCTTGGAGACCAATAACACTTGAGAAGAAATTTGAACTTCTAATGAATAACTGAAAGGATGACATGACAATATCTCACATTTTAAGAATTTTACTCTAACAAACAAAATAAAAGCACTTTTGACTAAGCACTATTTCAATAGGCAACATATACTTTAAACTACAGAACAGAACTTTCCCCTTTCACTTTAAGCACGACCAAAATCTCATTCTATGATTATACTTTACACTGTCAGTTAAGCATACATTCAATCCTTCTAGAACCAATCCAAGTGATTCTCAGCATCCGAGGTTTATTTTTGTTCTTTTCCTTTCTAAGCCTGGGTTTTTCCTAGAGATTCTCTGTAGTAATTATGGTTTTATTTAGTGTAATGTACCTTCAAGAATAATTAATGTTAGGAGAGATCACATGCTCTTTCCAATAGGAGGGTGCATGGGCTACCTCATTAGTGTAGAGATAGAGTTGGAGTTGAAAGCACA
This sequence comes from Carcharodon carcharias, assembly GCF_017639515.1. Lineage (NCBI taxonomy): Eukaryota > Metazoa > Chordata > Chondrichthyes > Lamniformes > Lamnidae > Carcharodon > Carcharodon carcharias. Next base: position 110,209,634 of record NC_054477.1, read on the forward strand.
TAGGTAGTTGTTGTTGAATATAATGTAAAAAAAACTTAATGTTTCAACACAAAATGTCTGCAGTTCAACTCTATCAATAATAGCAACTCAGCCACCCTTACAAAAAACTGGCAATAAGGATAAAACAGGGTTGAACAGAAGAAATCAAGTTAAAAAGAAATTGGCACTGTACCTCGCCCACTGATTTTAAGTAGCAAGCTCCATTAGAATTGAAGAACTTATCCCCTCTCAAAATGCCATAATTTGGGAGAATTGATCCTTTTGAACCAGCCACAGATGATTGGTCTCGATACATAGATGCCTCACATCATTTATCAAGCAAACTAGGTTACAGGGGGAAAAGAAGACGCGAGCGATCTTCTTAAACACTTGTGGGAGTAACACCTACAGCCTGATTCAAAGTTTGATGGCACCCAGTACCCCATATTTGAACATTTTTGATGAATAGGTGGGCCTTGAGAAGGGTCATTATCAACCAAAACCCTCATTCATAATGCAAAGGTTCAGGTTTAATTCATGAAATGGAGCCCCTGGTGAAACAATTGCATGCTACGTGGAAAACTTGAAGCAGCTCACAGAACATTGTGAGCTCAGCATGTCTCTAAATGACATGCTCAGAGTTCATTTAGTGTGTGGCATAAATGAGGACACTATTCAGAAAAGATTATTGTCCAAAGTGAATTTGGATTTCAAGAAGGTGCTAGTGATAGCGCTGGCCATGGAAAATGCAGTAAGAGTTTTAAAAGCCACACAGCGCACGCAAAATGGCACCGTCCTCCACATTAGGTGGGAAACCCCAACAAAAAGGGTACGAAAAAGCAAGACTCTGCCAAGAAGTGAGAAACAGCCCCGCTAGCCGAAGAATAAAGAAAAATAACTTAGCAGTGAAACCAAAGCATAATTTTAGTCAAGGTAGAAACAAGCAGTCTTTTAGCGATTGGCAGTTTTAAAAAATTGAATGCTATTGTTGTCACAGAAATGGACTTATGATAAGGCAGTGCAAGGAAAGTCTCAAGCAGGCTTGTAAACTAAAGAAGAAGCCCAATGAAATTTACAATTTAGAAACAACAAATTCAGACATTTACTCATTGTTTAATCTGAAAGTTGGAAAGGCAGAACCAATATGTGTCACAGTGAAAGTAAATGGCAAACCTGTTAGAATGGAAGTGGACACGGGAGCTTCCACTACAGTAACTGGGGAACATACCATCAGATATTTGAATAATGATGAATATCAAATAAGTTTAGAAGAAACAGCCGCGAAACTAAAAACATGCAAGGTGAAGACATTTAAGTAAAGGGCATAAGCAGAGTAACAGTCCATTATGGAAGCCAATTGGCAAAGCAACCCTTGATAGTGGTAGCAGGTGAAGGGCCAAGCCTTCCGGGGCTAAATTGGTTAAAGGAGATTAAGTTGGAATTGTCTGAAATTTTCCTGTTGAGAGAAAGTGGGTTACCAGAGCTACTTTGAAAGTACGCCACCATTTTCAAGGACGAACTTGGGAAAATCCAGGGGCTATAGGCAAAAATTCATGTGGATACAGAAGCAACTCCTTTCTTCATGAAGGCTAGACCAATACCATACGCACTGTGAAAAAAAGTCGACACTGAACTGGACAGACTAGAGACAATGGGCATTATACAACCTGTGCAATTCTCAGAATGGCCAGCACCCATAGTCCCTGTCCTCAAACCCGACCAAAGCGCTTGAATTTGTGCAGTCTACAAATTGACGGTTAATAAAGTAGCTAAGCTAGACAGGCACCCCATTCCAAAAATCAAAGACCTGTATGCAGAGCTGGCAGGAGGGGCTACCTACACATAGCTTGATATGAGTCATGCTTATCAACAACTAGAATTGGATAATGCTTCCTGGAATTTGTCACAATTAATACCCACAAAGGGTTGTACTAATACACACGATTGCCTTTTGGTGTCTCCTCAGCTTGTGCCATCTTTCAGAGAACAGTTGAAAGCTTACTGCAGGGACTGCCCCAGGTCAAGAATGCTTACCACAGCGGAAAAGGGATACTTGCAGATAGAGAAAGAAAGCCTGTCCATCATCTTTGGTGTCAATAAATTTAATCACTATGTACATTGCTGCGATTTTTCAATCATTACAGACCACAAACCATTGCTAGGATTGTTTAGTGAGGACAAAGCTATAACACCTTAGCCTCAGCAAGAATATAACAATGGGCTTTAATTCTGGCTGCATACGAATACACTTTCGTACGTAGGCCTGACAATCAAATTGCAAATGCCGATGACCTTAGTCGTTTGCTGTTACAAGAAAATGATGAGCATGTCGCAGTTCCGCAGGAACTCGTTTTGCTGTTATATTTCTTAGATTCCTAGCTGGTATGTGATCGACAGATCAGAGACATGGATGAGTCGGGACCCAGTCCTATCTCAAAGACAAGAACCAGTGCTACATAGTTGGGTCACAGGAGATTATATTTGATGAAATGAAACCATATTTCAACAGAAGACATGAAATAACCAGCCAGGATGGCATCTTATTGTGGGGTGCATGAGTGATAGTTCCTACAAAGGGAAGGGAGCTTCTTTTAATTGAACGACATGGTGCACATCCAGGAATTTCCTGAATGAAGACCATAGCACACAGCTACCTATGATGGCCTGCGATGGATGGAGTAATAGAGAGTTTAGTGAAGCATTGTGTGCAATGTCAGCAACTGCAAAAGTTGCCAGTGACAGCTCCATTACACCTTTGGGAGTGGCCAGGTAGACCCTGGGTGTGGTTGTACATTGACTACGTGGGACCTTTCCTGGGAGCAATGTTTCTATCATTGTCGATGCCCATTCAAAATGGTTGGACATGTATGAGATGAAGTCAGCAATATCAGCTGCTACAATTGAGAAACTATGTCAAAGTTTTGCCATACACGGACTACCAGAAGTAATCATTTCCAATAACGGCATGACATTTACGAGTGCTGAGTTTCAATGGTTTATCAGCCTCAACAGTATCACGCATGTAAAAACTGCATCGTACCAGCCTTCCTCAAATGGACTGGCTGAAAGGGCGGTTCAAATATTCAAGGCAGGCATGAAAAAATGAACTGGAGATTCCTTAGCCATCAAACTAGCACGCTTTCTTTTTCATTACAGGACGATCCCTCATACAACAACCGGTCTCACACCTGCTGAGTTATTGTTGAAACATCAGGATGAGATTGAGCTTAATATTGCCAAATTCAGAGGGGAAGATGGAAAGGAGAAACAAGTAAACTAGACACAACTGGCATAGTCGTGAGAGGAAGTTTACCGCGGGAGAGATGGTAAATGTGAAAAATTTTGGGGAAGGACCAAAGTGGTTACCGGGTGAAATAAGTGCGGTGACTGGACATCTATCTTACCATGTGGAGGTGGAAGGCTGGATCATCTGGAAACATGTGAGCCATTTCAGGAGGTGAGAGACAAGTCACTAAGATTTGGTTCCACCAATGAACATGACTGGATCTGTGTTTCATGTTGAGAATACACTGACATGTCTGATGTTCCTGTAAGAGTTGAGGACTGCAAGTGACCACTGAAGCACCTGATGTTCAGGCAACTCCGGAAAAGGAGGTTCCTGACAAAGAATCTGAAGTTGTGGAGCTGTGACGTTCCACGCGTACCAGGAGAGCCACCTTGAAGATTGAAGTTGAAAATTCTTTACCCTGTGTAAATATTTTGTTGTCTTGAAAAATATGTACTTGTAAATATATGTATAGCTGAGTTAAAGGGGGAGGAATGTAGTAATTATGGTTTTATTTAGTGTGTAATGTATCTTTAAGAATAATACTTGCTGGGAAAGATCACATGATCTGTAGTAACCAATAGGAGAGTGGCGTGGGCTACCTCAGCGCACAGTGTAGAGACAGAGTTGAAGCTGAAAGCACACGTGTAGTAGCTGTTGAGTAAATAAGCTTAATGGGCAGGATTTTCCCCCCTATCAGGGGTGAAGTTGAATTGCAGTTGCGCACAGGCACCCCTCCGATCGGCACCCCTGATTGGAGGCGCGGTGCCATTTTACGTGAATTGGCCAATTAAGGCCCGCCCAGCGCGATGTCTGCACGGAGGCGCTATGCGCTCCCTATGCGAGTGGGGGGAATCCCTAAATCGAGAGTGTGCTCTTTTGTGCATGCGCACGAAACAGCGCATTCATCTCCCTGAGGCTAAGTTCTGCCTCAGGGAGATCGGCTGTTCTGTGACAAATATTAAGAATAGAAAAAAAAAATCCTGACATGTGACACTGTAACATGAGTTGGGACATATCCATAATTTTTACAAAAACTTTAATAACATTTTTTAAAACCTACATGAAACGTCATCCTGCCCGTGGATGAGGTTTCATGCTTTTTCTAATTCCTGCCGGGGCTCCTGGCCTGCCTGCCAACCTTAAGGTCCATTCATTAGCTAAATGACTCTGTCAATGGCCTCAATTGGCCATTGACAAGTTGGCAGGCACACAGCTGATTTTGCTACACCCTCGCCTACTGGAAAATTTAAATGGGGCACAGTGACACCAAGAGTCCCACCCGACATCACCGCATGTCATTTTACATGTCGGCAAGCGACTCCCCCTCCCCCCACCGCTCGCTGATGGGAAAGTCCTGTCCAATGTTTCTATCCAAGAAGTGTCTTGCAGTTCAACTCTATCAATAGTAGCAACTCAGCCACTCTTACAACATTCCCCCTCTAGCTCAAGCTAGGTGAATCTTCCAGCTTCATCCTAAATCCTCACGAATTTGGTCTTTTCAGTTCAAGTGCAGGCTCCCATACACATTCCTGGGCATTGAACCATAGAGTCTGGCTGCCTCTAGATGACTCTCTCGCTCTCTCTCGGATCCAGAACTTTTGGAAAGCCTATTGCCCAATCCTACATATGGCTTCCTATGGACCCTTCCCCACTGAAAGCTCATCTCCATGGGAAGGTGAATCACATAGGTCTTCGAATTGCTAATTAGCTATTCTTTAGACTCCGAACTCCATTCTAACTGTTTACAAAACCTGACATCCTTAACACCTTCCTGGATCTTTGGAGACAAATAGCCTACCCACTGTCAGCAAAAATGCTTTTGCCATTGCCTACAAGTGTGAATGCCTTGCACTTTCTTCCCAGTAAAACAACCTGGACCTCTCTTTGATCTTTAATAATCAAACCACCCAGGTTTACTGTCAGCAGGATTCGGAACAGATCACATGACCTCCTTCATTCCTCAATTTTACTCTAAATTAAAGATACAGTGCAAAAACAAAATTTTATAACTTTTCTATTTCTACCAGATAAGCCAACTGACATAAAATAATTCCAAGTTTGTCTGGAAACTATTGGGACTAAAAAAATATCTGGCTTGACTGTTTTTTTAAAATTCGATAGTATTGGTGAGAGTAGTTTAAAACTGAAGAAATCGCTTACTACTTATTTTACCAAAATAAAATAAATATAATCAAGTATTGTGTTCATGTTGTAGAAATGCTTTACTGAAAGTGCTCAGGATTTCAGAACTCTGGAATCTTTTCCCAGTACAAATTAAACATTTTGTTCAATGTTATCCATTACCAAAAGGCAGAGCAGCACAAGGTCTAGTGATAGGATGCAGCAGTGCACACCTTCCTTCAAGCAATACACTTTGCAACAGATGTCGAAAGTACATTCACACTATTGGTTTCTGACATATGGCTGGGCTCAGAGGATATAACTTCACTGTCAGATGATAGTGCTACAGATGGTTGGATTTCCGGAGACTGAGAGAACGAGTGAACATTTTTATCCATCTTCTCTTTCCCATTGCCAGCTCTTTGACTGAGCTCTTAGAACAAATAATAACAAATTCACCGTCCTGCTCCAGCCCCACAGCCTTCACTTAAAATATGCAATGCTGTCTGCCTCAAACTTCTTTTATCTTTTTTCATTCTCTTAATGACAAATTTAAAGTTGGTAACTCCCTCATTTCTAACTCCCCAACCACACAAAATTCTTTCCCATTCACTCTCGCAAAATCTTTTGTAATTCTAAATTGTTATTTCAATAAGACATGAAAGAAATCCAAGCTGTGTACATCAGAATTTATTCTTTATTTGCTATTTTTAAAATGGACTTCTGCTGAACCCAACATAATGGTTGCTACAAGTCACATGATCACTGAATTGGCCATTTGTTTTGGATGCTTCCAACAGAAGTTACAAAAGCAAAATAAACCTCCTCTCATCACTGCGGCATCTCACCCCCAATTGTAAAGGCATTATAATCACAAAACCAGGGGACTGGCAGATTGAAACTCATTATTCTTGTAGAGTTGTTAACAAACCCATCTCACACCTGGGACTGTCCAGGTCCACTTCAAAAGGGGACCATTGAGCAGATAATGGATGTAATTTGCATCTTGATAAACATAGCTCTCCAGCGGTAGAGGTACAATGGCTCCCAACCCAAGATCCTCAACGTGGATGGTGACTCATTCAAAGCTAATGGCAGGGATATCATCAGCTCCAAAAATAAAGCCTGTTCCAGGCGTTAGATAAACATCCCTTTTGAAATAACTGTGGCGAAAGAAGGTCACATGACTTGAGTGACCATTTTGAAATCTCTACATTCCTTTGAAACCAATAAGCGTTAAGCAGACGTCAGGCAAAGCATTTTCACCTTACAAATTCCAAATGAAGTTCCTCTCAGTTTGGTTCCTTTGCAGACAGTTGTAGGCTTACAGCTGCTTTGATGTTGCATGCCTCTGCCTTTCGCACACAAACTCCCTTCTGTTATACCCAGCACTTCTCTTTTAATATATATGCTCATTTTATCACCAGGCCCTTTGAACTTCTTTCATAGTTTCAATTTTATCAGTAATATAAACATTGCTTAGTGTCTCCTAGCTAGGTGCAAGATTTCACTCCCACTCCTCCTTTCTTTCACTCCCCTTCTTGAATGCTCTATTCAACAAAATGCAAATGTACCTCTACCTCTGTTTACATCTCAAAACTACTATACATCAAAGCACCCAGACTAGCTAGCTTTAATCCAATTAAGACACATACAGACATACTGACATGCTAAACCTTTAGTTAAGAAAAAATTTAAATGACATTATATACGTTAATAGCTTTGTGACAGATATTCAAAACTTCAAATTGTGAAATGTATTCTAAATGTGATCAAATTTTGCCCTGTACAATCATATGGTAATGTCATTGCCCTTGTACTCGTTGCTAGCATGAAAATTGAAAAATGCTAATACCATTCTTTTGTTGCTCTATCTACCTGCATTCATACATAATAGATAAGGATTATAGGTTTAAACCCTAAGTCCCACTGTTCTTCCACACCTTTCAACATCTTTCCAATGAGTGCACATTCTCATTCCTTGCCTCTTAAAAATTAGGAACTCATGTGTCTCCATCTTAAATCGTATCTGCCATCTGCCTGCCCATGCAGATAACTTATCAATATCTTCCTGATTTTTTTACTTGCTTCTCCCCATTCATTAAAAGCACTTTTTTTTCTTCAGCAGATTTCACAATAGTGTTCCCTATGTCCTTGCCTAAATAATCTACAGATACCGAGAACAAAAGTGGAACCAACACTGTTCTTGACCTATATCAATTCCAATTCTTCTTTAATCTGTGCAGCACTGATGTTGCTTAACTTGCTTTCATGTTGCTATATTTCTATTTCCAACACAAAACAGAATCTTCCCCGAGTGAGTGTCCATCCAAAATGAGTCAGCAAACAAAGAATATCCTGATCTTTTCTCATTTCCACTGGAACAAAGAGTTTTGGCCTACTAGATGTGCTGGCACAGGCTATGCTCTGCTTCCTGTATCTCCTGGGATGCCCCAGAAACCCAAGCAAAATAAGATACTTTGCCAGTTCTATGCCATGGCAAAATGCGGTTGGCAGTATTAAAGGGACATTGATGGGCCATTTATGTGGTGCAATTGGCCTCTGAGTGGAAGGGCCATCCTTAGTTTTCGCCACCTCTGGCAGAATGCCATGGCAGCGGGAAGGTGATGGGCACACCACCTTTACTCTCTATCCTGATTTTTCGGCCCAGTCTCCCCTCCCAGCCTTCTGATACTGGTCCCATAAAATTCAGCTCATTGGGAGGGCACAGCAAACCCCTGTCCCAAGCCTTCTCCTATTGAAAATTACCACCCAAAATCCACACTAATACAATCTAGTTGCACTTTTTAATAGGGAAAATAAGAAGCTGTTAAATGCTCAGATCTAGCCGATATGTAATTATAATTGGGAGGGTGGCCTTTTGTACTTTGTACTCATTTTTCCATTTGTTGGGGATGGTGGCTTTACATGGAAGCCTTAATATTTCCTCTTGCTGGTTCTAAAGCTTCAGCACACAAGTTAGGTAAATGTCATATCACACTGGCTATTATGTTACAGAGAGAACTTTGAATTGATTGGGCAGTCAGGAGTCATTTTAAAATATAAGGAAGGAATGAAATTTCTCTTAGTTCTTGATTCCGTCCCACCACTGCTTCAGTTAGACAGCCTTCTTGTTTGAGTCATATAGTTCAGACAATAAGAACAACAGCTTACGTTTCTGGTGCCTTTAACATAATAAAATGTCTCAAGGCACTTCGAAGAGCATTATAAAATAAAATATGGCACCAAGCTATGTAAGGTGATATTAGGTCAGATGGCCAAAAGCTTGGAAATGAGGTAGGTTTTAAGGAGTGCCTTAAAGGATGAAACATAGTATAGAGGCGGAGAGGTGTTGGGAGAAAATTCCAGAGCTTAGGGACCAGACAACTGAAACTATGACCACTAATGATGGAGCAATTAAAATCGGGGGTGCTCAAGATTCATAATTAGATGAGCACAGATATCTCGGAGGGTTGTGGGGCTTCAGAAGATCACAGAGATAGGGAGAGGTGAAGCCATGGAGGGATTTGGAAAAAGGATGAAAATTTTCAAATCAAGATGTAGCTTGACCAGGAGCTAATGTTGGTCAGCGAGCACAGGGGATAAAGGTGAATAAGACTTGGTGCGATTTAAAACACAGGCAGCAGCATATAATCCAGCTTGACACTTCAATTCATTCATGAGGGAGCATTGCACTGTCAGTGGTGGCATTGTTTGCATGAGATATTAACCAGGAGGCTCTATCTGCCCTCTCAAGATAATGCAAACAATCCCATGGCACTATTCCACGAAGACAAGGCATGTTCACCTGATGTCCTTGCCAACATTTATCCCTCAATCAAACATAACGAAAACAGATTATGTGCTGATTATCTGGAACCTTGCTTTGTATAGGTATGCTGCTGCAATTCCCTACAGTAAAACTTTATTGGCTGCAAATTGATTTGTGACATCTATTCATCCTGACCTTGCTGCCCGTATCTTAGCGTAGATTCTCGATATGCATTCTTGGATATTGGCATGTTGCACCAGGCATGCAAAACTGTGAAGCCAACCTTCAGTGTCCATGTAGAGTAGCATCCACCAAGGCCAGAGCATGGAATTGAACTGCAGGTGACCTCCCAAGCTCCCCTTCCTCAACAATGGCCTGACTGTGTCCTGTTGCAGTGACCTGCCTTCCTCAGCAGCGCCCATATCATACAGTGGGGCTGCTGAATGTACTTTGCTGTGAGCCCTCTGATTGGGCCTTCCACTTCCCCGGTCCACATGGAGTCCTTGATTGGACAGGGCTCCCAGAGGAAGCTTTTTAATTGGCCACCTCAGGGAAAATCGCAAGTGCTGTCACATCACAACCACTCCCCAGTTTCTGACCCTGAATTGAGGCTGACATTGGGATTGTGGCCCAACCAGGAAAATTCAAGCCATTTGTTTCTTCCCTCTAATTTGTAGTTCCAAATGGCACAATGTCATCACAGCTTCTCAATCTGCTCCTCCTTTCTGGTTACCTATTGTAATATAATTTGTGCTTTTCTACATTTCACCCGAACAATACTTTACATTTGGTTACTTCGCAAAGGCTTTTACTTCTTCACTCACCAGCATCACGCAACTAGCTCCTGAATCATGAATCTTGGAATTGTGGAAACTATTCCTTCAAATCAATGAATCACGACATGAATTGTTACAATCCCAAAAGAGACTGGCAACATTTAAAGAAAAATCCAAACACCTAGTATTTAATTGAAAGAACTACACCACAAGGTTTCAGGTTCTTAATCATATACAAACTTTATTGTATATATAAAAATAACATAAAGAAAGCAAGCATTACTGACTTAACAATATAGTTTATAACTATGTATGCTTGGAATCCAGTTTCAGTTTTTCTCCCCCACAACATTTCCCTTATCTGAAGAAATCTTGAAGGTTCATTCACTTCTTCCAAGACCAACCCAAAAGTGCACCACAGCCCACGAGAGTTCACTTTGATTTCTCCTCAGTTTCCCAGTCTGGCACTTAGACTTCTAGAGCTCTTTCTCTCTGTGAGGGTTCCACTGCCTTCTTGCCCTGACTTTGGACTGACAGACTGCTTTTTCCCAGTCTGCTCTCATAGCTTCTTTACAGCTCTTTTTCAGCTCAGTGTTCAAGCTGACTGCTTTTTGCCACAAGATTAAGTGTCTTTTACTGTGAAGGTCACTGTGGATTTCTTCTTCTAGGTCCAAGTGAGCCAGCTTCTTGTCCCGTCATGAATCCCAAGGGAACTGCAACCTGCATAAAACCAAATCTGTAACTGCCTTCTGTGAGAAAAACCCAGAGAAATTAAACAAAAGAACCTTCCAACTCCCATAGATCAGTTCCATGACAATGTGGCATGCCTGGGATGTTCCAAACAGAATTACAAACTGATTATCTTGCCTTCAAAACAACAGCTTTGACTTTGTGGCCCATACGAATAACTTATATCTCTAATGCTGCTTATGACTTTCTTTCTGAGAATGACTAGTCCAACCAAGAAACTCCCTTGCTGACCAACATTTTTAGCTTCTTTTCATCTGGGAATTACATCTTTAAATCTTTTATCAAATTAAGTGTAGACTTTCAGGCTCCATTACATTCTCAGAGATTGTTTTCATTGTTTTCTCACTACTCACTCATATGAACAAGGAGCAGGAGTAGGCCATTCGGCTCCTCAGCCCTGCTCTGCCATTCAATAAGATCATGTCTGATCTGATAGAAACCTCAAATCTGCATCCCATCCACTCCCAACAACATATCACCCCCTCACTTACCAAGAATCTATCCACCTCTGTCTTAAAAATATTCAAAGGATGGAATCGTCCCAGATTTACATTAAGTGTGGTAAGTGGGCAGGTAAAATGATGTTTTAGTATGCCGGCCGCAATGGCAGCTTTTCGCACCATATCGTTCCATACCTGCCACATTAATTATGCATTCCCAGGAAGCACGCCATCACCTCACCGCTTCATCACACCAGGCGCCATATTTAAAGTCCAGCTGTGTGCACACCTCTCAGTGCTTCCAGCCCATGACTGCTGGAAAGAAGATGGGATGGCCCCAAAAGGTAAAAAGACTGCAGCGCCCAAGTTCAATGATGCGTCTCTCCAGTGCATTTTGGATGCAGTGGAGGCTCGCCGTGATGTCCTCTACCCCTGCTCTGGCCACAGGATGGGCAGCAACCTCACTAATCTGGTTTGGGAGTGATTGATTGGATGGTCAGCATCAATGCCCTGCAAAAGAGGACAGCCACCCAGTGCTGTTACAGGGTGAACGGTCTCACTCTTCTCGTCAATCTCAACACACATATTCACAAATCTATCACGCATCCACAGGGATCTCACACCTCAAGGGGCAACACCACTAACTCTCACACACACCCTCCGATCTCCATCAGGCTCATACCCGCTCAATCTCGTGTCCTCATCCTGTCCACGGCTCCGCTCACCACACAAACATTCCATGCAGTGCCATGTGTCCTGCGCACACTCTCTCCATCTGTTTTCATGCAGGAGAAGCCTGCTCACATCAGCAGGAAGAGGTCTCAGGCCAGGGGTGGAGTGACCCACAATGGGACCCTCACTCACTTTGAGGAGTGTGCCATCACGCTGACTGGTGAGGACATGGACCATGCCTGTGGTAATGGCGAATTTGGCGGTGGACACCCTCGTAAGGCTTCTGCACCACATCATCCCTCTCTCAATGCAAATGTAAATGCTCTCTCTCCTGCTTTTGACTCTGCTGCCAAGCACGAATTTTGATTCACAGGGAGCTCTGTCAAACGACTGACACTCTCAGCCAGCCAGTCCCTCAGCTCCATCCAGGTCCTCACCTCCAACCAAGAGGACTCCTCCATTAAAGAGCTGGAAATAAGCAGCCTGGAAGATCCATCACAGTGCTTACCCACACCTTCCACCAGCGCAGAGACACACACCTCAGTGGGATCTAGATCTAGAGGAGGCTTGGGTTCACAATCGTGTCCACAGAAGCAGGAGGCAGGATCATATGAGCACCCTGGCACTCGGAGGGCTGCTGGGAATCAGGCATCTCTGAGGTTCGAGTCAGATGACAAGCCTCTAGATTTGGCCTTCCAACTCATTGTGGAGAGTCAGGAGAAGGTGGAGGAACATCACACAAAGCTGTTGGAAGACCTCAGCAGAATGGCACTTGAGTCAAAGGAGTGCGTCTGCCTGCTCTCTGATGAAGTGGTGCCCACAAGTGCGTGTATGGAGGTTCCGATGGAGAGGATGGCGGATGCCATGGAGACCTTGGTCCAGCAGAACTTGGAGATGTTTGCACATCTGTACTCCATCGCTGGAACCATGGGTGAGTTCCTGCAGTGGCAATGCGAGAGGGAAATGAGGCACCTCGACATTCCTCCAGGTGCTCCTTCCCCTCAAGGAGTCAGGCCAGGGTCCCTGGGCCCCCAAAGGGAGGAGGAGGGGCAGCTGGACACCCCTGAGTCATCCATTCAGGGCTCAGAGACTGTCCTCTCCCTCCAAGTCCCCTTTGCCTGTGACCCCCTCAACTTCAACCTCTATCACCGTAGAGGGAGCAGCTGGCCAATGAGTGATTATGGAGTTGCGAGCACTCCCCCATCTTATCCCCTCTCCCAGTCACCCATTTCCTTTACCTCATCACGGTGACCACCCCCCCCTTCCCGACTTCTTCCTCCACCCTTATCTCTTCCTCCACCCTTACTCCCTCCTCTCCCCTTGGACTCCCTTCCCTCTCCGTACTCCGCACTCCTTCCTTCCCCCAGACTCCCTTCCTTCTCCTGATTCCTTCTTCCCCCTGGACTCCCTCCCTGATCTGCATTCCTTCCCTTCTCCGCACTTGTTCCCCCCCTACCAACTCCTTCCCTTACACTTTCCAACCCCCCCCCTTACACCTAACTCCTCAGTTATCCCCTCCTCCTCCCCGTACTCCTTCCCCTCTCCCAAACCTCACCCCCTGTGACAACTTCATTTCCCCCCCTCCCAACATCACCACCCTGACTCCTTCATTCCCCCCTCCAACCTCACCCCACCAATTCCTCTTCCTCTCTCAGTCGATCCTAGACCTTCCTCTCCCACCCCCTTGACCATCATCCACTATGAGCATCAAAGGTGACTTTCCAACTTCCATGAGCTGATTTGCAGCAGGGCCATGTCCATGAGAATGCACCCACCATTCCACAGACGTTCCTCTAGGATCCCGTTGCTGTCGGGCTTCAGCATCCCCTGCTCCTCAGATGTCCATGATGTGAGCAAGACCCTAGCGGTAAGTCCCAACTTTTGTATGTCACAGTTGTCAAGGCGCCTTCTGCACTGGCATGTTTTCCTGCCGACATAGACGGACGATGTGGGGGGGAATGCTGCTGGGGGGCCGGTGGTGGAATCCGGCAGGCTGGCCTCACAATGATGTACTAGTGCATCACTATTACTTTCCCAATGTTCGATGGCGTGGAACGTGGGCTGCCATTGACAGACAGAGCACATGATCGCAAACTGCTTTAATGACCTTGTGAAACTGATTTTTGGCCTTCTCGCCATATTTTCCACTCACACCACCAAACATGCCCGATGCCAGCGAGCAAGGAAAATTCCGGGCAAAGAATCTGCTTCCACCGCCTTTTCAGGAAGAGAGTTCTAAAGACTCACGGGCCTCTGAGCAAAGACATTTCACCTAATCTCGTTTAAAAGGGTGATTCCTTATCTTTAAACAGCAACCCCTAGTTCTAGATTCTCCCACAGCAGAAACATCCTCTCCACATTCATCCTGACAAGACCCCTCAGGATCTTATGTGTTTCAATCAAGTTGCCTCTTACTCTTCTAAACTCCAGCAGATACAAATGAATACTGTCCAACCTTTCCTCATAAGACAACCTGCTCATTCCGGGTATTTGCCTGGTAAACCTCCTCTGATCTGGTTCCAATGCATTTACATCCTTCTTTAATTAAGGTGACTAATACTGTACACGGTCCTCAAGATGAGGTCTCACTAGTGCTCTTCAGCTGAAGCATAACCTCCCTACTTTTATAGTCAAATCCCCTCACAATAAATGATAACATTCTATTAGCTTTCCTAAGTTGCTGTACCTGCATACTAGCCTTTTGTGATTCAAGCACTAGGACACCCAGGTCTCTCTGAAACTCAGAGCTCTGCAATCTCTCACCATTTCGATAATATGCTTCTCTTTTATTCTTTCTGCCAAAATAGACAATTTCACACTTTTCCCATATTATACTCCATCTGCCAGATCTTTGCCCACTCACTTAACCTATCTATATCTGTTTGTAGCCTCCTTATGTCCTCTTCACAACTTAATTTCCTACCTATCTTTATGTCATCAGCAAATTTGGCAACAATCCCGTCCATCCCTTCACCCATCACTTATATAAATTGTAAACAGATGAGGTCCCAGCACTGATCCCTGTGACACACCACTCATTACATCTTGCCAACCTGAAAAAACTCATTTATGCATACTCTCTGCTTCCTGTTAGTTAGCCAATCTTCTATCCATGCAAATATTTACCCCATACCATTACCTTTTATATTATGCAATAGCCTCTGATGTGGCACTTTATCAAATGCCTTCTGGAAATCTAACTACAGTACATCCACTGCTTCCCCTTTATCTATAACACATGTTACTTCCTCAAAGAATTCTAATAAGTTGTTTAAATCTAATTTCCCTTTCACAAAACCATGCTGACTCTGCCTGATTACTTTGAACTTATTCAAGTACCCTGCTATAGCTTCTTTAGCAATAACTTCTAGCATTTTCCCTATGACAGATGTTAAGCTGACTGGCCCATAGTTTCCCGCTTTCTGTCTCCCTCCCATCTGCTATCTTCCAATCTAATGGGATCTCCCCCGAATCTAGGGAAATTAAATCCAATATGTCAACTATCTCACAGCAACTTCTTTTCAGACCGGAGGATGAAGTCCATCAGGACCTGTCATACTCTGGCCTTATAAGATGAATATAGGTTACCTTTTAACTGTAATTAACCCAGACTTGTTTGACTTGCATTTAGATTAGAGTTGTTTATCAGTTTTTTCATCAGGCTTTTCCATTTATCCACATTAAAACATTTCAATTCCTAATACTAAAATTTATATTCCAAAATATATGAATTATGAAACTAGATCTTCGCAACTGAATGGAATTCCTCTGTTGGCCAATTTTAATTGATTATTTAACACAATTGCCCCAAATTCTTGCATGCACCATTTTACCTAAAATATAAAGCTATTAAATAAGAGGCTCGGCCCTCAGATAGGAAAATTAAGGACTGTACATCACAGCCAAGAAGATACATTGAATAGAGGCATTAAAATTATATTTCAATCTCAGTCCACAAAAATTGCGGCTCGTTTTTAAAAAAATATTCTTTCATGGGATATGGGCATCACTGGCAAGGCCAGTGTATGTGCCCTTGAACTGAATGGCTTGCTTGGCCATTTCAGAGGGCAGTTAAGAGTCAACCACATTGCATTGGGTCTGGAGTCACATGTAGGCTAGACCAGGTAAGGATGGCAGATTGCTTCCCTAAAGGGCATTAGTGAACCAGATGAATTTTTATAACAATCAAGGATAGTTACATTGTCACCTTAATGAGACTAGCTTTATAATCCAGATTTATTATTTGAATTTAAATTCCACCAGCTGCTGTAGTGGGATTTAAACCCATGTCCCTCGAACATTAGCCTGTGCTCCATCATTGTTAAATCTTATGTTGTTTCATCAGCCATGAAACTACACAGATGAAATTAATTAACCCTTTGACTGATGGAGAGATTGTCTAGTTGCAAATGAACGAGAATTATTTGCAACTGTCCAAGATTATGCAGATGGCCTGACTGGGCCACATCACAGATTCTTTTAACAGGAAGCAATTGCACACCTCAAAGACTAATCTCTCTTTCAGATCTTTAATAATGTCCCTCTGATCTAAACACAAGTTCCAGTAATGCAGCAGTAAGCAGCTATTTGTCAACCAGTAACACAGATACAGCACATCATGTGTTTCACTGCAATTCCAGATAGAATCTCCTGCTGAAGTGTTGTATATAATTCTGATTATTTCACTGAAATCCCCTGCTACTGAAGCTTCACATTCTAAATATAGGATAAAATTTCCAGCATGGACCATTACAAGGATAAGTTTCCTTATGTGGTGCAATACCATCAAATGGACAAATATTTGCAATACCATGCTATCCTTCCAGATCTCTGAGCAAATGGTATTGATGTCCATTGCAGTGTGGACTGCTTGCCCTAATCCTTGGTCAAAAGATGGTATGTGAAAATAAAAATGAAACAAAAGCATTATGTTTACAGAACAGCAACCTCAGTTCCATAAACCAAATTGTTAAACTAAAAAGGAAACAAATGAATGCAGAACGAAATATTCCCTGATTATGATTCACTGATCATCAATAGATTGATAATCAGGTTGAAACAAACACATTGAAATATTTCTGACACCCTTTATTGTCCAATGTCTAATCGTGGTTAGTTTTTTTCATAATCCATTACGTTTACGTAGACATAGGGTAGTATGTTCCATTCTGGAATATAAGTTGAGTGGTGGGAGGAGAAATGAGAGTGACTCTTGTTTGGGGACAGGACAGCTGACCACAAGCAAGTAGGAAAAGATAGATCAAGAAGTTTTTAAGGCACACAGGTGGCATGGGTGTGCAATCAATGGAAATAATTTTGACACTTGTAAATATTTGTTCGCTTGCACTGTTTGGAAGTTTCCTGGGTTCTCTTCTTGCTGCTCATTACTTCAATGGTTGCGGGCATTTAAGGGCGTTGAACTTGGTTTCCCATCAGAGTCTGATAATGTCCTCCTAGAGAGTCACTTTTCTCATATTATCAACATTATGATTACTGAATGCTCCAACATGAGGCTGCTTAAGCACTGGTCATCATTTGTGAGTGTGCAACCTGGGAACATGTTATGCAATCCATTACCTGCAGTTCACCAAGTTCTGAGCTCTGAAAATGACGTCAGTGCAGAGTGTGCAGCGAAGTCATTGCATCTCCTTTTTTCTATTCCTTCACGGGATGTGGGCTTTGCTGGCTGGACCAGCATTTATTGCCCATTCCTAATTGCCCTTGAGGAGGGTGGTGGTGAACGGCCTTCTTGAACCGCTGCAGTACACTGTGCTATTAGGAAGGGAGTACCAGGATTTTGACCCAGTGACAGTGAAGGAACAGCGATATATTTCCAAGTCCAGATGGTGAGTGACTTGGAGAGGAACTTCCAGGTGCTGGTGTTCCCATCTATCTGATGCCCTTGTCCTTCTGGGTGGGTATTGATTGTTGGTTTGGAAGGTGCTGTCGAAGGAGCCTTGGTCAGCGGGTAGCTTTGTCCTGGACGGTGTCAAGCTTCTTGAGTGTTGTGGGAGCTGCACTCATCCAGGCAAGTAGGGAGTGTTCCACCTTCCTGACTTGTGCCTTGTAGATGGTGGACAAGCTTTGAAGAGTCAGGAGGTGAGTTACTCCTCGCAGGATTCCTAGCCTCTTACCTGCTTTTGTGGCCACAGTATTTATATGGCTAGTTCAGTTCAGTTTCTTGTCAATGGTAACCCCCAGGATGTTGATAGTGGGGGATTCAGTGATGGTAATGATATTCAACATCAAGGGGCGATGGCTGGATTCTCTCTTTGGATTCTCTCTTGTTGGAGATGGTCATTGACTGACACCTGTGTGGCACAAACGTTACTTGCCACTTGTCAGCACAAGCCTAGATATTGTCCAGGGCTTGCTGCATTTGGACATGGACTGCTTCAGTAACTGAGGAGTCGCGAATGGTGCTGAACATCGTGCAATCACCAGTGAACAACCCCACTTCTGAC
This sequence comes from Carcharodon carcharias, assembly GCF_017639515.1. Classification (NCBI taxonomy): domain Eukaryota; kingdom Metazoa; phylum Chordata; class Chondrichthyes; order Lamniformes; family Lamnidae; genus Carcharodon; species Carcharodon carcharias. The sequence goes on from NC_054477.1 coordinate 110,227,897, forward strand.
CATATGATGGAAGGAAGGCCATTGATGAAGCAGCTGAAGATGGTTGGGCTGAGGACACTACCCTGAGGAACTCCTATGGTGATGCCCTGGAGCTGAGATGGCTGACCTCCAACAACTACAACCACCTTCCTTTGTGCTAGGTATGAATCCAACCAGCGGAGAGTTTTCCCCCTGATTCCCATTGACTCCAATTTTACTAGGGCTCCTTGATGCCACACTCTGTCAAATGTGGCCTTGATGTCAAGGGTAGTCACTCTCACCTCACCTCGGGAGTTCAGCTCTTTTGTCCATGTTGAGCCAAGGCTGTAATGATGTCAGGAGCTGAGTGGCCCTGTGGAACCCAAACTGGGTGTCACTGAGCAGGTTGTTGCAAAGCAAATGCTACTTGTTAACACCGTTGATGACCTCTTCCATTACTTAACTGATGATGGAGAGTAGACTGATGGGGCGGATTGGATTTGTCCTGCTTTTTGTGTACAGGACATACCTGGGCCACTTTCCACATAGCCGGGTAGATGCCAATGTTGTAGCTGTACTGGAACAGCTTGGCTAGGGCCGCAGCAAGTTCTGGAGCACAAGTCTTCCGTACTATTGCCGGAATATTGTCAAGGCACATAGCCTTTGCACTATCCAGTGTCTTCAGTTGTTTCTTGATATCACATGGGGTGAATGGAATTGGCTGAAGACTGGCATCTGTGATGCTGGGGACCTCTGAAGGATGTTGAGATGGATTATCCACTTGGCACTTCTGGCTAAAGATTGCAGCGAATGCTTCAGCCTTACCTTTTGCACTGATGTGCTGGGTTCTTCCATCATTGAGGATGGGGATATTTGTGGAGCCTCCTCCTCCAGTGAGTTGTTTTATTGTCCACCACCATTCACGACTGGATGTGCCAGGACTGCAGGGCTTAGATCTGATCCGTAGGTTGTGGGATTGCTTAGCCCTGTCTATCATTTGCTGCTAATGCTGTTTGGCACGCAAGTAGTCCTGTTTTATAGCTTCACCAGGTTGACACCTCATTTTCAGGTCTGCCTGGCGCTGCTCCTGGCATGCCCTCCTGCACTCTTCATTGAACCAGGGTTGATCCGCTGGCTTGATGGTAATGGTAGAGTTTGGGATGTGCCAGGCCATGAAGTTACAGATTGTGTCCATGAAGTTACAGAGTATGTTCAAGTACAATTCTGCTGCTGCTGATGGCCCACAGCGCCTCTTGGATGCCCAATCTTGAGTTGCCATGATCCGTTCGAAATCTATCCCATTTAGCATGGTGGTTGTGCCACACAGCGCGATGGAGAGTATCCTCAATGTGAAGGCGGGACTTCATCTCCACAATGACTGTGAGGTGATCACTCCTACTGATACTGTCATGGACAGATGCATCTGTGGCAGGCAAGTTGGTAAGGATGAGGTCACGTATGTTTTTCCCTCTTGTTGGTTCCCTCACCACCTGCCGCAGACTGAGTCTAGCAGCCATGTTAAGCTGCTGTTGCCCTGATGTGAAATGTAGCTCGATGCAAAGGGGTCTCAAGGCGAGTTAAACTGGCTATGTGAGTGGCAAGGGACACTGTAGGTGCAGTGAGAGGGTTAAAAGAGTGAAGCTCCCCGCTTGGTCTGAACTATAGAAAACTAGAGGCTTCCCTAGATGTTAGGAGAATGATGGGGTGTGCGTATCCAAACGTTCCTGGCTGCCCCTGTTCAATTGTAATGATGAGCTAACATGCAGCTTAAGGCTGCAAGTAAGGAGGCAATGGGCAAGTTAGCCGTGCCTGCAAGAGGGATTGAATGTAGGATTAAAGAGGTGTGTGTGCAGTTGACTGCAGCTTTTGTGTGACCTCACATGGAGAGTTGTTTGGCTGGCTCATCTCCCTATTAACGGTAGGATTAGATATCGCATAAATGGATTGCAACTGAAGTGCAACAGACATCATTGAAGGACTGGAGTTTTATCCCATGACGTGAGAGAATGCCCCCAGTCAGCCTGTAAGGATGGGCCTGTGTGTTGGACTGTGCCGATGACTGAGAGGCTATCCATGTGAAGCATTTAGAACTCTTATAGGAGTCTGCAGGGTCCATGCAGGAAAGATGTTTAAGCTAGCTGGTGTGCATAGAATGATGGAACACAATCTGACATTAATAGTAAGGCCATCTTGGACTGAGGTTTGTAGGGCTTTCTGCCTTTCTGTATGGGGAGTGGTAGGCCCTCCACACCTCATAGTGCAGTTGACGTGCAGTTATTGAGTGGAATCCAAAGTTCCTTCAATAATTGTAGGGATGATAAAGATGTCAAAGGATATGGGGTTACTGTGGATGAGTTGTGACCTGAGACTAGTAACACAAACTTCCCTGATCAAGGTGCATGGAGGAGCAATTTCAAGGTGCCAAATGGTCGACTGATGCTGTTCTTTCCTGTGCACCCATGTTTCTAGTTCAGCCTGAAAGCTCTCTGCAAGGTCTATTCCCCACTGGGAGCAGGTATGAGGGTGACATGAGTGCATTCCTGCTGAGGTAAGATTTCATGTTGCTCTCAATGTGCCATGCATACAGACTTTGAGGGCATGGGAAAAATCTAATTTCTACTTACAGGTGCCCGAGGTCAGGGGAGAACAGAGTGCTCTGCAGGTCCCAATGTTTTCATTTGGCGCAAACGCTCTGTATATCAGCACAGTTTAACACATGCAAAGAATCAAACCACTAGCAGGGCAGACTTAAAGTAGTGCAATTTAATTCAGCTATTATACATCAAGGCACATAAGAGCAAAGTGTAATGTCACAAAAATGAATCAGGGTCTGCAGCAGATAGAAAACTAAATAGTAAAGGACATGTATCAACAGGTTACTCTGCTTGGAATCTGTTTGCTATTAGATTGTCACGGGCCTGTCGGCTGCCTAACATGTCATACCTTTGGAAGGGCCTCTGCATGCATCTCCGTGACAACAGCCCTTGTCATTATCATCCCCTTCCCCATCCTCATCATCAGAGGAGACATCAAGGTCCTCCACGTCCCTCTTAGTCTATACATCCAAAGCTGTGCAGGATGCAGCAGAAAGTGATGATCCATGACACTCTCTGTGAGGAATATTGGAGTTCACTACCAAACATCTAAGCCTCATCTTTTTTTTAAGAGGCATATCACCTGCTCATTGGTGGCCCTTGAGGAGGCATTTGCGGCATTGTAGCTCTCCTTGGCAGAACAACGCAGACGGTGAGCTGGCCGTCAACAGGGGCAGATGGTGGTATAGTGGTAACCTTGTTGGACTAGTAATAATCTAGTGACCCAGACTAATGATCTGAAGACATGAGTGGAATCGTCCCAGATTTGCACTCAGTGTGGTAACGGGTAGGCAAAATGACGTTTTACCCATCAGACGCGTTGATGGATTTTCACGTCGTTTCAACCCAAAACCGCCCCATTACTTATGCATTCCCAGGAAGCCTGCCGTTTCCATGGCAGGCAGGCTCTCATTAGCCCGTCGCACCATCACCTCGCTGTTTCAGCATGCTGGGCATCATATTAAGTGCAGTCGCATGCACACATCTCAGTCTTCCAGACCAAGACTGCTGCAGGGATGATGTCTACGAAAGATAAAAAGACTGCAGCCCCCAAGTTAGCGACACATCACTGGAACTCCTTTGGGGTCTGTGGAGTCCCACTGCGATGAGCTCCACACCTGGCCAAAGGATGGGCAATGGCATGGCCAGCTTGGCTTGGGAGGCAGTGGCAGCTGTGGTCAGCGCAAATGCCCTTCAAAAGAGGACAGACTCCCAGTGCCACAAGAGGATGAATGATCTCCTCTGCTCCACCAGGGTAAGTCACTCTTCTCACACTCTGAACTCACACACCCATCACACATCCACAGGGATCTCACTCAGTGCCAGTTCAACGGACATCACCATTCACTCTCTCATATATACACCATCATTGTCCTCATCCTGTCCATGGATCCACTCAACACTCATGTGCCAGGCATAATTACCATGTGGCCTGGCAGGTATCCTCCTTACACTCTCCATCTCTATTCAAGTAGGACAAGCTGGCACACAACAAGGGGGAGAGGTCGCAGACTGTGGAGGAAAGCCTGAAATCAAGATTCTCATAGACGTTGAAAACAAAACCATTCAGCAGGACTATTTGTGTGCTGACATCCATCAGGCAACCATGTTGTAAGTGATGTGTCCTGTTTCACAGGCCACTGCTAGGCACCAATTATCTCTTTCAACTCTTTCTTGGACTCGAACTCAAGTTCTGTCGAAGGGTCATGAGGACTCGAAACGTCAACTCTTTTCTTCTCCGCCGATGCTGCCAGACCTGCTGAGTTTTTCCAGGTAATTCTGTTTTTGTTACCAATTATCTCTTCTTGCTTCCGCAGGCACATCTTGGAAACAGCCCACAGAGTCCAAGATCCAGGGCCTCCAACCAAGCCCTGAAGAAACCTCTGAAGAGGAATCTGCAGACACCCTCCCTTAAGTCCCATCACAGCACCACCCACATCCTCCACCAGCACAAAGACACACACCTTGGTGGGAGCTAGCTTTAGAATAGCCTCGGGATCACAATCTGGTGAGCACATCGCACTGTTTGATCCACAGCAGGCAGCAGCAGGGGCTTCCCAGATGTCTGGCACTTGGAGAACTGCTGGAGGCCAGATATTTGCTGAGTCTGAGTCAGATGATGAGTCTTTGGGACTTGGTCATGTTACAGTTGCTGGAGCTGCAAAGGCAAGTTTGGGAATATCAGGAAGGGATGTCCGCTGCACTCGTCAAATTGCAAGGCACGATGGAGGAATCCATCTGCCTTCAGGCTGAGGTGACAGCGCTGGCATGCCAACGCACCGAGGTCAACACTGGTAGGGTGCAGCCCACATGGGGGCCTTGACCCAGGACATCACTCCTGCAATGCTGTGCGGGCTGAACTCCATCACTAATGCCATAGATGGCTGCCAACAGTTTGTATGCAAGAGGGGTGTGAGGCAGCTTGACCTCACTCCAGTTATCTTTTCTCCTCAAGGAGTCAGCCAGCGGCACTTGGGCACTCATAGGGAGGAGGATCAACAGGTGTAACCAACTCCCGGGGCCAGCCATCCAGGTGATTCTGGGAGTGTCCAGCCCATCCAAAACCCCTATTGCTGTGACCCCAGAAACTCCAGCTCCACAGGCTGAGGAGGGTGCCACCGCCACACAACAGGACCCTGAAAGCAGGCCGGGGCCCTCCGTCCACCAAGTTCATCACAGACAGGGTGCAGCAGTCAGCAGGCTGCCTCCACCTCCGCTGTCGATACCTGGGGAGCACCAAGACATAGCGGCAGGGTTAGGAAGGTTAAGAAGTTACAGTTTCACAGCCTGGGCATGCGTGTTAATCACTTATACACACTGTTCACTATTGTCAATAAACTCCCAAGAATGTCTCCCTGCCTATGGCTCCTTGTTCTGATGAGCAGTGTTTGTGTCACTCAGATGTGAAACCTTTCTGCACAAGGTAAAGGCAGGTGTCTCAGTCCACGGCCTCTTTCCAGTGCTTTGTGCAGCCTTGAGACCGAAGTGATGGTCTGGCCTCACACTCCCTGGACACATTACTGATGTCTGCACCTGGATGGTGCTTGTCATTGCTGCCAGAATGTAGTGGGCAGGCATCATAGAGTTCAGTCCTTCCCTCTGAGTGCTCTCAGCACCTTTAAGTTGGGGCTGGCCCCCATCTTTTCAGCATCAGTGATCAGTGACACTGTGCTCCTGAAGGGGTCAGGTGCTGAAGGCAGATAAAGGATCAGATGCTTTTAAAGTTTCATGGCTGCTTCTCCAAGATATGACCCTGATCACAGGGTGCAAGTGAGCTGTCTTTGGCCAGACAGGAGTCAAACATTGTCAGAGGCTATGTGAAGATTTACGAGTGTCCTCACTGCATGTCGTCATCATCCTCCTGCAATCAAGCGACTATTAGGGCATCCGCTGCATCTCCATGACAGGAGCATTCTCACAAAATGTATGTGCATTGCCTTAAGCCAGACTGGAGTCAAACATTCACAGATGAAATGTGAGGATCTATGCACGTCGACATCATCCCCCACAAATCTAGCAGCTATGAGGGCCTCCCGAGCACACCTGCCTCGTCTGGCCAGTGCAAGGGCTGCATCGCTGTCATTGTCGCTTTCGAGGACCTCCTCATCCTCATCTCCATCGATGTCCTCCTCATCCAAGGAGACCTCCAGCTGCTCCCTCTCTTCCTCATTACTCTTCTCTCCCCATTGTAGAACCAGGTTGTAAAAGGCGCAGCAGGAGATGATAAGGTGTGACACCCTCTGCGGACTGTACCGTAGGGCTCCACCAGACCGGTCCACCCACCAGGACCTGATTCTCAGCATCCCGATGGTTTGCTCCACCAAGTTTGGGTTGCAGCATGAGTCTCATTATAGCGTCACTCTGCTGCAGTCAGAGGCCACTGCATGGGTGTAATCAGCCACGCCCTCTGCGGGTAGTCCTTGTCCCCGAGGAGCTATCCATTGGCTCCTGTGGACCCTGGAACACGCCAGCAATTTGTGGCCGACTGAGGATGTAGGAGTCATGCACACTCCCTGGAAACCGTGCGCGCACCTGCAGGATGTGTTTCTGGTGGTCGCATACCAGCTGCACATTCAGCGAATGGAAGCCCCTGCAGTTGATGTAGTCCATTGTGTGTTGCGATGGAGGTCTGAGCACCACATGACTGCAGTAATTGGCACCCTGCACGTGTGGGAAACCCAAGATCTGGGCAAATCCAATCGCTCTTGCATTCTGGCTGTTCTGGTCCCTGGTGAAATGCACAAGTTGTGTGCCCTCACAAAGATAACATCCATGATCTCATTTGTGGGCGGAGGCATGAGCGGACAATATGGCGTGATTAGTTTCACGATGGCGTGAAACCAGCTTGTGATCGTCTGCTCAGCCTGCTGATGGCGGGCCGCGTTTCCCGCCATTGGACTTTGGGAGCCTCATTGTAATACATCTGCATATCATTATTTGGCCTACACCCCAGAATCATCCCACTCCACTGGGCTGTCTGCCCACATCAGCGTGATTGCACACCAATGTCATATAAAAGGCGTGCACTTATCGGGCTGTACTTTGAGGGGAACTCGAAAGTGAGTGCACAGTAATTTTGCACAGCGCTCACCAGGGTTGCCTGTTGGGCTTCAGGCTTGAAGCACATTGTGGTGGGAGGGGGGTGCAGCAAGGGCTGCCCTGCAGCTGGGTGCAGCGTACAAGCATTCATTATGGACAGTAGGGTGGGCGTGGGAAACGACCACGCATTAGGAAAACCTATATAAAGTGACCATTCCTCCGCAACTGAAACAGTTCAGGCACAGCCATTGATATGATTGGAGTCGGGCTGCCAACTTATCTGCCAACTCAAGCAACGCAGAGACATCAAAGTGCCACCAAGCGCTCCAGAGCTTTTCACGACTCGAGCACAGACTGCAGACTAATTTTAGTGGACTGCAGAACAGTTAAGGATGACTGGGCATGTTGTTAAAGCTGGCCATGGAGCAGTCACTGCTGGAGGTCCTCACAGCCTCATGCAATGCCATCACCCCGGTTTGGACCAGTCTCCCCCATGGTTCAAGTTAACAGTGCAGCCTTGCACCACGTGTTAGGAGAATATCTGTGCCTCAGCTGAGAGCACAGCATGCAGTCCGATGGGCAAATCTGCTGCCAATCCGATCGGGTGGAGTGGGGAGGAGGTGGGTCGGGTTTCAGATAGCCAGGCAGCGCATTAATATCTGGCCATCCAAGTAGTGGCCAGCACTCGCCGGGATGCATTAAGGGGCCTTCACACTTAACCAGGAAATGTTCTTAGTCCACCCAAGCTAACTCACATGTCTCTCTCTTTCAGCCTGCAGGAGGAATACATCAGGATCATGGGGACTGGAGAACTACCTGTATACCTCGTGGCATACAGAGAGCGAAGACGACGGAGGAGAAAGCAACTGAGGCTCCTGGCTGCACAGAGGGAGGAGCAGCACCCTCAGGAGGAAGGGGAAGCTAGGACTCCTGCACACGCCACCGAAGAGCCACAGCGAGCTGTCGCTGGTTGGAGCTTGGCGACCCCAGGGTCTATGGACATTGCCTTTCAATCCTGCAGATGACCGAGAGCCAGTGTCGCCGAAGACTGCGCTTATCTAGGGAAATGGTCGGTCACATCTGCCATCTGCTGCAGGATTTGGCACCACGGGGACATGGAGGGCATCCACTGCCAGTGGCTGTGAAAGTGACTGTGGTGCTCAATTTCTACACCAGTGGCTCCTTTCAGGGCTCCACAGGTGACCTCTGTGCGATTTCACAAGCCTCCACCCACAAATGCATCCATGAGGTTCGGATGCCAGCTTTGTGAGGGCACACAACTTTGTGAATTTTGCCCGGGACCAGTTAAGAATGCAAAAGCAATTGGATTTCCCCAGATCTCGAGTTCCCCACAGGTGCAGGGTGTCATCGACTGCACTCATGTGGTGCTCAGACCTCAGTCACAATACACGGTGGCCCATGTCAACCGCAAAGAATTCCATTCGCTGAATGTGCAGCTGGTGTGCGACCACCACAAACACATCCTGCAGGTCTGTGCACAGTTTTCAGAGAGTGTGCATGACTTCTACATTCTCAGTCAGTCACAGATCCCTGGAGTCTTCCAGGGCTCGCAGAAGCTGTAGGGATGTCTCCTTGGAGAGAAGGGCTACCTGCAGAGCATGTGAATGATGACACCTGTGCAGCAGCCTCAGACTGTAGCAGAGCGAAGGTATAATGAGGCTGATGCTGCAACTTGCAACTTGGTGGAGCTAACCATCTGGATGCTGAAAATGAAGTTCTGGTGCCTGGACTGGTCGGGTGGAGCCCTGAGATACAGTCCACAGAGGGTGTCACGCATCATCATCATCATCTGCTGTGCCTTTTACAACCTGGCACTGCAACGGACAGAGGAGCTGGCTGAGGAGGAGATGGAGGAGCTGGAGGTCTCCTCTGATGAGGAGGACGCTGATGGGGATGAGGGTGAGGAAGACCTCAAAAGCGACGATTCTGGCGATGAGACTCTCACACTGGCCAGATGAGGCAGGCGCGCTAGGGAGGCCCTCATAGCTGTTAGATTTGTGGAGGATGATGACGACATGCAGTGAGGAGACACCATTGATCCTCACATTTCATCTATGAACATTTGAATCCAGTCTGGCTTATGTCAACACACATACCCTCTGTGATAACGCTCCTGTCATGGAGATACAGGAGATCCTGATAGTCGCTCGGTTGCAGGGGGATGGTGATGACATGCAGTGAGAACACCCCATAGATCTTCATACAGCCTCTGAGAATGTCTGACTCCTGTCTGGCCGAGGGCATCTCACTTGCACTCTGTGATCATATAATAGAAACACAGCCATGAAACTTTCAAAGCATCTGATCCTTTGTATGCCTTCAGCACCTGGCCCCTTCAGGAGCACAGCGTCACTGGTCACAGATGCTAAAGAGATGGTGGCCCGCCCCACCTTTAAAGGTGCTGAGAGCACACAGAGAGAATGATGGAAACCTGTGACACCTGCCCACAACATTCTGGCAGCAACAACAAGCACCAATGAGGTGCAGGTATCAGTAATGTGTCCAGGCTGTACTAAGAACAAGGAAGAGGCCCTGGGCTGAGATGCCTGCCTTTACCTTGTGCAGAAAGGTTTCACACCTAAGTGTGAACAAGGAGCCATAGGCAGGGAGACATTCTTGGGAGTTTCTTGACAATAGTGAACTGTATGTACAAGTAATTAATACCCATGCCCCAGAAATGCAACTGCATCTTCTTAACCTCCCTAACCCTGCAGCTATATCTTGATGATCCCCGGACATCCACAGCAGAGGCAGCCTGCTGACTGTTACGCCCTGTCTGTTATGACCTTGGCAGGCATCCTCTGGAGGGCCGAGACCTGGAGGGCCCTGGCCTGCTTTTGGAGTCCTGCTGTGTGGCAGTGGCACCTTTCTCGGCCTGTGGAGTTCGAGCTGCTGAGGTCATAGGAGAGGGCATTCGGATTGGCTGGACACTCCCAGAGTCATATGGCTGTTTGGCCCTGGAGGGGCATACCTGCTGGTCCTCCTACCTATGGGTGCCCAAAGGCCCCTGGCTGACTCCTTCAGGAGAAGGGGTAGCTGGAGTGCTATCGAGCTGCCTAGCACCCCACTCGCGTACACAATGTTGGAGGCCAATTATGATGTCAGCTATGGGGTTGAGACCCTGCAGCAGTGTAGGACCGATGTCCTGGATCAGGGTGTCCATGGCAGCTGCCATCCTACCAGTGTTGACCTCGGTGCATTGGCATGCCGGCGCTATCGCCACAGCCTGAAGGCAGATGGATTCTCCATTGTGCCTTGCAATCTGTGGAGTGCAGCGGACATCACTTGCTGATGTTCCCTAACTTGCCTTTGCAGCTCCAGCAATTGTGACATGGCCGAGCCCGGAAGTTCATCATCTGACTCAGACTCAGCAAATTCCAAGCCTCCAGCAGTACTCCAAGTGCTGGACACCTGGTAAGTCGATGCCACCGCCTGCTGTGGATCAGACAGTGCAATGTCACCAGATTGTGATCCCAAGGCTACTGTAAAGCTAGATCCAACTGAGGTGCGTGTCTCTGCACTGGTGGAGGGTGTGGGTGAGCGCTGTGATGGGACTTCAAGGAGGGTGGGTCCAGGTTCCTCATCAGAGGTTTCTTTGGGGCTTGATTGGAGGCCCTGGGTCATGGGCTCTGTTGGCTGTTTCCCAGATGTGCCTGTGGAAGCAAGGAGAGATAATTAGTGCATGGTAGCATCCTAAGAAACAGGCACATCACTCATAGCATGGTTGTTTGATGGATATTGCACTGCTAGATCCACGCCTGGTAGAGCACTACTGACCTCACCGTCAGAACAGGATGGTCCAGATTGTTGCCAGCCAGATGGAAGGCTTTGTTTTCATAACTCTTGGGGGCCGTGATTTCAGTCATTCCTCCACCCATCTGCGACATCTCCCTCTAGTTGTGTGCCATCTTGACTTGCATGAATATAGATGGAAAGAGTGTAAGCTTTACACCTGCCATGCCAGGTGATAAGTATGCCTGGCATGTGTGGGTGGTATGTGATCCCATGGATGGGATGAGAACAATGAAGGTGTGTGTGGGAGAGTGAATAGTGATGCCCCTTGAACTGGCTGTGAGTGACAGCCCTGTAGATGTGTGATGGGTTTGTGAGTGTGAGAGCTGAGAGTGTGAGGAGAGTGGCTTACGCTGGGGGAACACAGAAGATCATTCATCCTCTTGCAGCACTAGTTGGCTGCCCTCTTTTGAAGGATGTTGGTGCTGACTACCGCTGCCACTGCCTCCCAAGTCTAGTTGGTTAGGCTACTGCCCTTCCTGTGGCCAGAGCAGGAGTGGACGATATCACAGTGGGTTTCCACGGCATCCAGAATGCATTCTAGTGACATATCATTAAACCTGGGGGCTGCAGTCTTTTTCCCTTTTGTGGACATCTTCTCTGCAGTCATCCTGGGCTGAAATGTGTGTGCGCGGCTGGACTTTAAATATGGCGCCCAGTGTGATGAAGCAGCGAGGCGATGGCGTAGTGGATGAATGAAAGCCCGCCCACCATGGCAATGGCGTGTTTCCCAGGAACGCATAAATAATGCGACTGGTTTGGGATGATCTGGCGTGAAAAGCCGCCATTGCAGCCGACCGGTAAATTGTCGTTTTACCCTTCCGCTATCACATTTAGTGCAAATCTGGGACAATTCCAACCAATGTCATTGAACAATAGAAATTAATATTGAGAAGATTTTAAAATGCATTTTAATCTACAATACAGTAACAGGATCAAATAAGCCCCAAAACTGGAATATATTATTAGATGACATTTATCAAATTAATGATACCTTTGAACTACAGATTAAGCAAATAATTTTTCTGTTCATGACATCCTTTTCAGTTGCTCCCTCCATTTCCCCCTTGCACCTTTTGAGACTTGCTCTCTCCATCTCCAGTCCACTATTGGCCCGATGCTTTCTAGTTTTGCTCTCCTGTCTGTGCTTTGTTGATCAAAGGATTCTGTTGCTCAGTTTCTAACTCATAGTCATTCTTCCCAGGAATCAAACTACTGACAGGAGCTCATGCCACTCACCATACTCTGTTGTATATTCAACATTCCAAAGCACTAAGTGCAGTCAATATATGGTCAGAAGATATTGCATTAGCGCGAGCACCACATGCACATTACAAGACAAAAGGGCTCAGAGATTTACATGGAAATCCCAAAAGCACTCAACTAAATTCACAAATCTCAGTTACTGCAGCGGCTTTTATGTTTGTACTTGACGTCATTTTGTGGTTCAATTTTCATTAAACTACAGTCATGTCTTATAATCTGTCAATTATGATTATCATGGTTTAACAGACCAATTTCACTACACAGATTTTAACTGTAAAATGCCTTTTCTGTCGATTAAACTCTGCTGCATAATTCGAGAGTGAAGGCAGCCAGATCCAATGGGTTATTTTGACCAAAGCTAGATGGGTGCTGTGCTAATTGGGCACACCTTTTTGAAAATTTAGATTTAAGCACATAACTTTTGGGCTAACTGTTGATAATCAGGATTTGATCTTGTATGCTGGCTCCAGAAAAGCTGCAGACATAACCCATAGGAAAGACCTTCGGCTGACTGGAATCTGAGAACAATACCAAATAAATCTGCTAATAAAGTTCTCCTTTGGCACCAAATGCAAATCAATTTCTGTCTGACATAGAACTTTCCTCCACAGCTACCGTTTGGAGTCTCCTTTATTCAACGTTACATAACTTGTGCCTCACATCATTCTACTGATTTCTCAACAATAAAAATAAAAGTTAGTGAAAATACATTCAATATCCTTTCTATTGCTTAAAAGCATCATACTCCCCTAATCCCTGCTTTCCTAGCGTCTTAATTTCCATCTAGTGGCATCAAGTGCTAAACTGATTAGCTGCTGATTTTAGCAGGAGCCTTAGGGCTTTGAGGTGCTACATTCTTGTCTTTGGTTGTTGACTATTTCCGCTTTAAGAAGAAAGCAGAGAGTGAAGACATTCTGCATATCATTGTTTACAATTTAGCCCTTGTTTCGGAAGACATTCCTTAATGAGGGTGAGAACAGGTGGTGGAAATGAAATGCCAGTCATGTGAATCTTCTGACTTCCTGATGTGTTTAGCTGTGAGTAAAGGAACATTTGCAGGGAAAGAAAGTGGTTCTGGAGGGTGTTATGAACCTGTTGCATGTTACTGGTAAATTGCAAGTGGTACTGAACACATTGAGAGCCAGGTGGCTGCAACAGGGAAACATGCTTATGTTACCAACAAGGGATGAGAGATAAACAATTCCCTTCCCTTCTGTCTGTAATCAGTGTGGTTTATTTTTGAAAAGGTGTGTGTTCCCAAACCTTGTTAATGCACAGTCAATTTAAAAATCAATGGCAGCAGACTTTGTGGGTTTAAACAAAGAGGATTACTTATTCACACAAAAACAGAAATACCTGGAAAAATTCAGCAGGTCTGGCAGCATCGGCGGAGATGAGCACAGTTGACATTTCAAGTCCTCAAGACCCTTCAACAGAACTAAGTAAAAATAGGAAAGGGGTGAAATATAAGATGGTTTAATGGGTGGGAGCATTGTTGGGACCAGCAGCCAGTAATAGGTGGAGATAACAAAAAGATGTCACAGACAAATGGACAAAGAGGTGTTGAAGGTGGTGATATTATCTAAAGGAATGTGCTAATTAAGAGTAGAAAGCAGGATAGACAAGGTACAGATAGCTCTAGTGGGGGTGGAGTGGGGTGAAGTAATACTAAAAGGGCTAAAAGGTAGAGATAAACAATGGATGGAAATACATTGAAAAATAATGGAAATAGGTGGGAAAAGAAAAATCTATATAAATTATTGGAAAAAACAAAAAGGAGGGGGAAGAAATGGAAAGGGGGTGGGGATGGAGGAGAGAGTTTAAGATCTAAAATTGTTGAACTCAATATTCAGTCTGGAAGGCTGTAAAGTGCCTAGTCAGAAGATGAGGTGTTGTTCCTCCAGTTTGCATTGAGCTTCATTGGAAAAATGCAGCAAGCCAAGGACAGACATGTGGACATGAGAGCAGGGTGGATTGTTGAAATGGCATACGACAGGGAGGTCTGGGTAATGCTTGCAGACAGACCAAAGGTGTTCTGCAAGCGGTCAGCCAGACTGCGTTTGGTCTCTCCAATGTAGAGGAAACCACATTGGGAGTAACGCATGCAGTAGACTAAGTTGAGGGAAGTGCAAGTGAAATGTTGCTTCACTTGAAAGGAGTGTTTGGGCCTTGGACGGTGAGGAGAGAGGAAGTGAAGGGACAGGTGTTGCATCTTCTGCTGTTGCATGGGAAGGTGCCGTGGGAGGGGATTGAGGAGTAGGGGGTGATGGAGGAGTGGACCAGGATGTCACGGAGGGAACAAACCCTATGGAATGCTGCCGGGGGGGTGAAGGGAAGATGTGTTTGGTGGTGGCATCATGCTGGAGTTGGCAGAAATGGCGGAGGATGATCCTTTGAATGCGGAGGCTGGTGGGGTGATAAGTGAGGACAAGGGGGACCCTATCATGTTTCTGGGAGGGAGGAGAAGGCGTGAGGATGGATGCGCGGGAGATGGACCGGGCACGGTTGAGGGCCCTGTCAACCACCGTGGGTGAAAAACCTGGGTTAAGGAAGAAGGAGGACATGTCAGAGGAACTGTTTTTGAAAGTGGCATCATCAGAACAGATGCGACGGAGGCAATGGAACTGAAAGAATGAGATGGAGTCCTTACAGGGAGCGGGGTGTGAGGAGCTGTATGAGAGGTAGCTGTGGGAGTTGGTAGGCTTGTAATGGATATTGGTGGACAGTCTATCACCAGAAATTGAGACGGAGAGGTCAAGGAAGAGAAGGGAAGTGTCAGAGATGGACCATGTGTAAATGATGGAGGGGTGGAGATTGGAAGCAAAATTAATAAATTTTTCCAGGTCCCGACGAGAGCATGAAGCAGCACCGAAGTAATCATCGATGTACCGGAGAGGGTTGTGGGAGGGGGCCGGAGTAGGACTGGAACAAGGAATATTCCACATACCCCGTAAAGAGCCAGGCATAGCTGGGGCCCATGTGGGTACACATAGCCACGCCTTTTATTTGGAGGAAGTGAGAGGAGTTAAAGGAGAAATTGTTCAGTGTGAGAACAAGTTCAGCCAGACGGAGGAGAGTAGTGGTAGATGGGGATTGTTCGGGATGCAGACCAATCGTGTCAGCTTGTACCTGCCCCACGGAACTCATTTCTTGCTATCTTGACTCCCTTCTCTCTCCCCTTGTCCAGTCCCTTCCCACCTACATCCGTGATTCCTCTGACACCTTACATCATATCAATTTCCAGTTCCCTGGCCTCAACCGCCTCCTCTTTACCATGGACGTCCATTCCCTCTACACCTCCATCCCCCACCAGGATGGTCTGAGGGCTCTCTGCTTCTTCCTCGAACAGGGGCCCGAACAATCCCCATCCACCACTACTCCCCTCCGTCTGGCTGAACTTGTTCTCATAATGAACAATTTCTTTTTTAACTCCTCTCACTTCCTCCAAATAAAAGGTGTGGCTATGGGTACCCACATGGGCACCAGCTATGCCAGTCTCTTTATGAGGTATGTGGAACATTCCTTGTTCCAGTCCTACTCCGGCCCCCTCCCACAATTCTTTCTCCGGTACATCAATGATTACTTCGGTGCTGCTTCATGCTCTCATCGGGACCTGGAAAAATTTATTAATTTTGCTTCCAATCTCCACCCCTCCATCATTTTCACATGGTCCATCTCTGACACTTCCTTGACCTCTCTGTCTCAATTTCTAGTGATAGACCGTCCACCAATATCCATTACAAGCCGACCAACTCCTACAGCTACCTCGCCTACAGCTCCTCACACCCCGCTTCCTGTAAGGACTACATCCCATTCTCTCAGTTCCTTTGACTCCATCGCATCAGTTCTGATGCTGCCACATTCAAAAACAGTTCCTCTGACATGTCCTCCTTCTTCCTTAACCGAGGTTTTCCACCCACGGTGGTTGACAGGGCCCTCATCCGTGTCTGGCCCATCTCCCGCGCATCCGCCTTCACGCCTTCTCCTCCCTTCCAGAAACACGATAAGGTCCCCTTGTCCTCACTTATCACCCCACCAGCCTCCGCTTTCAAAGGATCATCCTCCGCCATTTCCGCCAACTCCAGCATGATGCCACCACCAAACACATTACCCTTCACCCCTCCTGGCGGCATTCCGTAGGGATTGTTCCCTCCGTGACATCCTGGTCCACTCCTCCATCACCCCCTACTCCTCAACCCCCTCCCACGGCACCTTCCATTGCAACCGCAGAAGGTGCAACACCTGCCCCTTCACTTCCTCTCTCCTCACCTTCCAAGGACCCAAACACTCCTTTCAAGTGAAGCAGCATTTCACTTGCACTTCCCTCCAACTTAGTCTACTGCATTTGTTGCTCCCAGTGTGGTTTCCTCTACATTGGAGAGACCAAACACAGACTGGCTGACTGCTTTGCAGAACACCTTTTGTCTGTCTGCAAGCATTACCCAGACCTCCCTGTCGTTTGCCATTTCAACACTCCACCCTGCTCTCATGCCCACATGTCTGTCCTTGGCTTGCTGCATTGTTCCAGTGAAGCTCAACGCAAACTGGAGGAACAACACCTCATCTTCTGACTAGGCACTTTACAGCCTTCCAGACTGAATATTGAGTTCAACAATTTTAGATCTTGAACTCTCGCCTCCATCCCCATTCCCTTTCCGTTTCTTCCCCCTCCTTTTTGTTTTTTCCAATAATTTATATAGATTTTTCTTTTCCCACCTATTTCCATTATTTTTCAATGTATTTCCATCCATTGTTTATCTCTACCTTTTAGCTCTTTTAGTATTCCTTCGCCCCACCTCCACTAGAGCTATCTGTACCTTGTCTGTCCTGCTTTCTACTCTTAATTAGCACATTCCTTTAGATAATATCACCATCTTCAACACCTCTTTGTCCTTTTGTCTGTGACATCTTTTTGTTATCTCCATCTATTACTGGCTGCTTGTCCCAACAACCCCTGCCCCCTCACCAGTTTATATTTCACCCCTTTCCTATTTTTACTTAGTTCTGTTGAAGGGTCATGAGGACTCGAAATGTCAAATGTGCTCTTCTCCGTCGATGCTACCAGACCTGCTGAGTTTTTCCAGGTATTTTTGTTTCTGTTTTTGTTTTGGATTTCCAGCATCCGCAGTTCTTTGCTTTTATACTTATTCACACACTTGCCTCGAAAATCTAAACACTGTCACTCATACATTCACTCAAAAAAGATACAATGAAAGAAGGTAGTGCTTTCCAAGTATCAAACCGACAGAATAGTTAACAGTTCACATGCACTTGAGAGTCTAGTGAGTGAGTTTTTTTCCCACTCTGGAATTGTATGTAGTTCAGGTAATTTCAGATTACTGGAATCAGATTTAGATTAACTGTAGATTTCCTTCAAAGTGATGTTAGAATCATATGCCTCAAAGCTGAAGTTTTCTTTTACAAAATGGAAGGACTGGCATGATTTGGTCATTTGGATGCTAACCTGTGATTTTTTTTTAAAAAAGGGTCAACAAGCAGGCCTCTTCCAAGAAATTACCTGTCCTATATGGTACTTGAGAAGGAGTTGTTTGTTTGTGCTGAACTGCACTTTAATTAATGAAGCTGGGAGACAAAAATGTAATCACATGGGAGAGAGGAAAACATCTTAAGTTGTGAACCTACTTGATTTGACAGCAGTCTTGTTGGAGAAAAGCTGAGGAAAGAAGGCTTCCTTGCCTGACTCCCTCAACCTACCTTGCCGAAAACTGTGTGTGGCTATCAATCTGTAGCCAGAGAATCCTCATCTGAGTGTAACCAGTCTCCATTTGGGCCTGTAAAGCTGAGACCAGTGGTGAGAACTTCCAGACATCCGCCAGGACCAGTGGCCCATCCTCACATGAGGGAACACCAAGTCGACGGCGTCAAGACCCTGTAGCCTTTATCCTTTATTATATAATGCCCATCATCCAAAGCCCAATTCTGCAGAGAGACTCTATCTGCTTGTCCTTTGTGTGTCTGTGTGTGTGCTGGGGGAATTATTTCTTTAGGAAGAGATAAATAGTTATACTTCCCAATTACAATTGTGTGTTAATCAGTACTTGCAACTTGTTAAAAGAAGTTTTGTTTTAAAATAAATTTATCATTCTGAGTTTTTGGAAGAAGCCTGGTCAGAGTCTCTTTTCGTTTGGGTACTAGAGGTATAGGCACACAATTGGCCATATTGGTGAGAAAATTATACATTTAAATTAATGGTGCTGCCTGTGAGGTAGTGGGGATTGAAAATTTCACACTCCTCCCATCTCGGTCGTAACAGTGAAGACTGTTCAACAGGTCATATCGACAGGGACCCAGGGCTGTTGTATGAGGAGGTCCAATTTCTTTACAGGTGAACTTGAAGCTTTTGGAATCAGGCTAAGGAGGCATTTGAAAAAATACTTAAGTCTTGCAGTTCTTGAAAAGTGAAGATGGCACAGCCTTTCTCTGCAGTTGTGGTCTTGTTGCTCTTATTCTGAAGATTGCACAGGCCTCTTGACTTTTTTTGGGATAAATGGGTTTCAGTATCAGACAACCAGTTTCAATCACATGATTAGTGGCAATTGATATACAATACAAAGCAGATGGTGGTCTTTTGCATTTAATTTGTGGATAACTGGCCTCGTCAGCTTTCCTTTGTTTATAATGCAAACATGGAGATATAGACTCTAGGGCATTGATTTTCACCAAGTCGGGATGACTCAGAAGCCATTTGAAAATGGTAGAGAGGTCATGATTCCAAGCTCCCCAATCTCATTTCTGGGGGTTCTGATTTTTCAGCAGTGCCTTTTAAGGGAGTGGGCTGGTTCAAATTAAAAGCTCACACCCTGCGCTCCTGGCTGGCTCCATTGAGCAGATAGGCATGTTCTAGTCCTCTGCAAATTTCATTGAGTCGGGCCAACTTTTCAAAGAGTTGTGGTTCATGATACCTCAGAAGTGTTGTGCACCATAGTCTGCTGCTTGGATTTTCATTCTCAAGGGGGCTAGTGGGAGTCAGGCTTGCCCTGTCTATCTTGGGAGAAAGTGTCTGCAAGGATGAGCTTTTATTGTGAGTGGATGGGTGTTGGCTTCAGTTGGCCATTCGACCCGGAAAAAAGTTTGGAGCGAGCCACAGGCTGCTGGGTATGGAAGCAGGCTGCTTAAAAGACTTTGTCCCAAAAATAATAAAAACAGGCCATCTAGCTCTCACCCTTCGCATCCCCTCATTCCCTACACACTTCCCATGCCAACTCATTCCCCCACCCATCCCTATGGCTCATCATACCTCCATGCCCAGGCATGCCCTCCAAACAACCCCTACGGCTCCTCATAGACTCTATGCCAAGCTGCGGCATTTTCATGTCCATTCGCCCACTGTACACTATAACAAAGCAAGGAAAATAGTGGGAATAGGATGCATAAAAAAGCTGTAAAAAAACTCATTTATGAAAAAAAGCTTTTATCACAGTCCAATTAAAGTGTCAATCAACCAAACCCTTTAAAATTTCAATAGAAGAAAGAGCAAACACTTTAAATCTCTTTATCTTGTATAAATAAACATTGTGAAATTGACAAAAGAAATCAGAAAGCCAGAGCCATCAATCAAGCAATATTTTATCTGGGGCTTAGGTGATTTAATACTCGAATGGATGTCTGGACTCTAAGCCAAGAACACATAATGAGGCTTGGCTGAGAGCCTATGAATCCATTAGCCTGTTGAAACCACAACTCACAACCTGCCCAGTTGACCCTGCAAAGTCCTCCTTACTAGCAGCTGGGACTTGCACTAAAATTAGGAGAACTGCCCCAACAGATTAGTTAAGCATGGTTTACATATTATCATTTGCAACTCCTCAGATACTGAAGCAGTCCATGTCCACATACAGCAAGACCTGGACAGCATTCAGACTAGGGCTGATGAGCAGCATTAATGCCTCACAAGTGACAGGCAATGGTTATTTCCAGGAAGAAATCTAACCACCTCCCAATGATGTTCAACCACATTACCACTGAGTCCCCCACTATCAACATTGTGGGGGGTAACCTTAACTAGAAGCCTAACTGGACCAGCCTATAAATTCTTTGCCTACAAGAGCAGGTCAGGGGCTGGGGATTCTCTATTGAGTAACTTGCCTCCTGGCTCTTCAAAACCTTTCCACCATCTACAAGGCACAAGTCTGGAGTGTGATGGAATACTCATAGGAACATGGGACCATAGAACCAGGAAATACTCAGCAAGTCTGGCAGCACCTGGGGTGAGAGAGAAAGAGTTAACCTTTTTAGTCTTTATGAATCTTCTTCAGAGCTGAAGATAGGTCGAAATGTAATGGGTTTTATACTGTTGAAGAGAGGGGGTGGAGCAAAATAGAATGACAGGAATAAGTGGGAGCTCAGGAGAAATTGGCCAAAGATGTCATGGATACAACAAAGGGACTCATAATGATGGTGCTAAAGTCGAAGGCAGGTGCTAGGTGGGAGTCTGACCTTTATGCCACTATTAACACCTACCTCAGTCTTTAACAGTATCATTACCATTCCCTTTGTCTTGTGTCAATGATATCTTTGTTTGATTTCTCATGAGTTCCCACCTATCCCTGACCTATTTTGCACCACTCCCTCTCTTCAACAGTATAAAACCCATTACATTTCTTCCTCTCTTCATCTCTATAGAAGAGTCATATGGACGCAAAACATTAACGCTGTTCCTCTCTCTACAGATGTTGTTAGATCTATTGAGTTCTTCCAGCATTTTGTGTTTTATTTCAGATTTCCAGCATCCAGTATTTTCCTTTCATTAATGTAGGACTAGACCATTCGGCACCTTGAGCCTGCACTGCCATTTAACTAGATCATGTCTGATCTTCTACCTCAATGCCACCTTCCTGCACTATACCTATATCCCTGGATGTCACTGGTATCTAGAAATCTATTGACCTCTGCTTTAAACATAGTCTCTACTTGCCTGGATGAGTGCAGCTTCAATAACACTCAATCAGCTTGACACCATCCAGGATAAAGCAACCCACTTGATTAGCACTCCTTCCGCCACCAAAGCACAGTGACAGCAGTGAGTACCATCCAAAAAATACACTGCAGAAACTTGCCAAGACTCCATCTGTACCCAAATTCCTGACCTCTTATCATCTATAAGAACAAGGGCAGTAGATGCATGGGAGTTCCCCTCCATGTCACAGATCATCCTGACTTGATACTATATTGCCACTCCTTGCCAGGGCCACTCAAATCCCATGAACAAATATAATTTAATAAAAACAATTAAACTGAATTTGCTACATCTCTCCAGAATGTTGAACCAAAATGGCTTGACAGAAGAACATCTATTGCATAAAAGTTAGCTTGTATCCTATTCAATATTCTGACTGACAGCAAAACTGGTAATGAATTTGTGGAGTTACCGAATGTTCATAGTCATGTAAAACACATCCACACTGTATGTGCAAAAACAATGACATAAGTGTTCTCCTCTGACAGCACAAATCAGCCTGCAAAACTGCTCACTTAGGCAGTTACTTCAGTGCAATCTGCATCCCCTCAAAGCCTTATTAATGCAATAAAAGCAGAGCTGGAAAATTTATGGTTTTCAGTGACATTGGCTTCTCTAAGTTTCCAGGCAGGTTTTTAAAAAATATTGCTTTCTTTATGCTGAAATGTTGCAGGGACTTCACCTCAAACAATTGGATGTTTTCTTTTAAATATATGCAAAAAACTGGACTTCTTTATGGAGACGTACTGCACAGCAAAGCCAGGAGCAGCTTTTTTCAAAAAATACTGTTAGGAAATAGAGATAGTTTAAGTAAGTTATATTGGTACTTGTAGATGTGAGGAATGAGTTTTAGCTTTAAAGTTTAAGTTTAATTTTTATTTCTGTATCTGTGTGTTAAGAAATGCCAAATTGAGTTATAGTGTCACTTTAAAAAGGTGCCTGCATTTCTAATGAGGTTTTTATGAATGTAAGCTAAGTAGGACAAACAAGAGTAGAATAAAGTGCAACAGGGGTCCAGAGTGACAGGTCCCTCCCACAGATGCACACACACAGAAGATAAACAGCAGTTTCATTTTGGAAGTTGTTTGAGTTCAGTTGGTTTTGAAAGTAGCTGCCAGGAGAGACTTGAGTAAAAGGGACAGATAGCCAGTTCCAAGCTAAAGAAAAAACTCAAAAAATCCAGGGGAGTGGAACAGGAGGAAGTCCTAAATGGACCTTCTAGACAAAGGAAGGACAGGAGTCTGGAAAAAGTCCTGTTAAGTGAAGTTAAGAGTGAGGGGCAGAGAAAGGCTTCAAGTTTCAAGTTTCAAGCTGCAGAAAGCAGATTTTAAGTGAGAATATCTTGCAAGAGGCAAGAATGTCCAAAGATACGGCAGAAGGTCTATAATTCTTTGCTATGAGCATGTGAATCAATGGTACTGTTGGTGGCTGAGTCAGTGAGAGTGAGTGTGTGAAAGGCAGTTTGAATGCATGTGGTGACCCAGGGAAGAGGAACATCAGAAAGAGAGCTTGAAACTCTGGAGGTAAACCCTTACAGAAGGATTCTGCAAGAAAGCGTCGGTTTGGGAGAAGATCTCAATGCGAGGTCTTGGAGAATGGAGATTGAAAACCCTGACATAAAAGGCGGAGTGTAGTGAGACCGGTTGGCTCACGGTGTGACAAGCATCTGGGGGGAGTTGAGGGGAGATCCACCTCTGGTTGAGGTGGCACCTGTCACTTAGTTTCGGAGTGTGGTGTGTCTGACCACAGGATGCCCATTGGTACATGGACAGTGTACTTACTGTGTACATGAGAGTAAAAGATAGCTTTTGTAACTTGTGTTATCCTTACAAATCCTCATATATCTGTAAAGGTATAATTGCAGGTGAAGGAGTATTGTAATATAGTTCAACTTTTCTTGTTGAATAAATGTTTTATTCTTTTGTTAAAAGTTCATCAGCTGACACCTGTGACTCTGTTCAGTCACTACTCTCCATATATCTAAACAAACAAATAAAAGTTAGGATCTATCAAGCTGGGTTCCACTCTGGGATCAGGCTTGTCCACGGGTAACCTCAGCTGAGCTCATAACAATACCATCACAAACATGTTTTTTTTCTCAGTCAATCTGACAGAACATTTGTTGTAAAGATGCATTTGGTGTCTAACTAAGAAGTCTGGAGCCTTGTGTGGAAACATAAGCCTTTATTGTTAACCTATAGCTGCTGCCTCCATCCAGACTCCACTTCCAGTCTCCCAGTGGGAAAAAACAATTTGGACCAGTACTCTTATTTCTCATATTTTCTGGTGTTCCATTTCAAGGTATACAAGACCAGTTCGGACCAGTATTCTTACTTCCCAGTTTTTACTGTTTTTTGCTTCTACAATATACTCTTCACAACATAGCGCAAGTGGTACTGTTCTCCAGTTCCACATTAACCTTTGCTCTGAAGATCATCTTTATACTACAATGGCATGCTGCTATCCCTTAAAGGCATATACCTAGTCTAGTTGCAGCATGCAGATCTCTATAACTGTTCACTCAAGAAATCCATCCAGTCACTGAGAATCAATCCACTTATTCCTGCCAATGTTACAGCAGTTAATCTGAGCAGTAGCCCAGTGTTATTACTGCTTCTGTTTTGCTGCTATGAAAACATCAAGAATAGTGACCCATTCCAATCGATTGTAACAATTTTCATTAGCTGATTAACCGCTGAATCAAGCAATCTACCACAGTAGAAGTTACTCTATTGCATAATGATCTTTATTCTGCTGTCATTACCATCTGTCCCCCAAAGAGGTAAACCAACATAGTAACTAGGACCAGGCCTGAGGCAACAGTTACTGATTATGGTGAGCGGCCATTACAGCCTTCAGAGATCCACAAATTTAAATCAAATCTTTTGACCAACAAAGATCTAAATTGTACCAATTGTCTCCAAGAATTCTTCCATTTACATTTTTCTAGGAAAGACTCTGAATTTGAGATGATTGATATCAAACGTTCCCTATACCAAAACTGTAATAGTTTGTTATACTCCTGGACAGAAATACTAATTCTTATTGGCTGAAGAATCCACATAAGTTCTGATAAACTGCGGTGCACTACTGCCTGTTAAATGACTTCAAATTTCAGTGAGTGATTTCAGCACAGTCACTGATCAATTCTGGGTCATAATGTTTTAAAATAATATTTAATCCTTTGGCAGTACTACTTCATATCTTTACTTACTGTTGGATTTTGTGACTACAACGGTTCCTTCATCGCCACTGGGTTAAAATATTGGAAATCTCTACCTAACAGTAATGTGAGAGAACCTTCATCAGATGGACTGTAGTGGTTCAAGAAGAACACCCACCACCATCATAGGCTCATAGACTCATGGATGTCTACAGTACAGAAGGAGGCCATTCAGCCCATCATGTCCACACTAGTCAACAAAGATCTGACTACGCTAATCCCATTCTCCAGCATTTGGCCCATAGCCCTGAAGGCTATGGTAACGCAAGTGAATATCTAACTACTTCTTAAATGTTACGAGGGTTTGGTTGGGGGTGGGAGTGAGAGGGGTATTTGAACAAGGTCACGTAAAAAGGATGCTATCCTCATTTACATGTGTTCCTGTGTTTATTTTTGAATATTATTTGATTAATTGTTATTTACAGTTAACAACAATGACAATTTCAATTACTATAGTACCTTTAATGTAGTAAAATGGAGCATTACAAAGTACAATTGACACAAAGCCTCTTAAGGAGTTATTAGGGCAGGTGACCAAAAACATGGTCAAAATGTAGGTTCTAAACAACGTCTTACAAGTGGAAAAGTGGAGAAGTTTAGAAAGAGATATTCAGAACTTAGTGTCTTAGCAACTGAAGGCATGACTGCCAATGACGGGGTGATTAAAATAAGGGATGCTGAAAAGGCCAGAATTACAGGAGTGCAGGTATCTCAGAAGGTTGTATTGGCAGAGGAGATTGCAAAATGAGGGACAGCTGATCAGGTTATGATCAGATGATGAGGGGTCAAATGGCTCCCTTCTTTTACCTATCCTCATTTGACGCAACAATTTTTTAAAAATAAAAGATACACTTGCCAAATCTGTGTGTGTGTGTGTATGTATAATTGTTTATGTGCCATGACCATCCAGATAGGTTTTCTGGAGTTTATTACAAAAGAAAAGAGGATTGTTTTTATTGTACTAAACCTGTCGAAATAAAATGCTTAAAACATTCTGACTTTCACACACACACAAACACACGCACACGTCCTAGAGTGGGGAGGATAAATTAAGTAATTTAAAGTCCAGTAAAATTAAAATAGTATACGGCTCTTGAAAGTCAGGGGCTCGGCTGGCTTCAGCTTGAACTCGATAATCCTGCTGCTTTCACTTGGCAATCCTGCTGCTTTTGGCATCAAGGTGGTTTAAAGATATAGAGAGATGGGTTCTCTGTTCTTCTGGAAACAATAGCACTGGTTTGAGTCTTTTTAAAATGTCTTGCTACAGTACCTGGATAGTCAAAAGGTTCAAAACTTGCAAGTCAATGGAGAAAGAGGGATAAAGGAGTGGGGGGAAGTAACACAATCAGGATGTTGTTCCTTCAGCACCTCAGTTGCTTGTCCTGTTCTGCAGAAACATCAGATGCTTAAACACACATGGTTAGATAGCCCCCATTCAGACTCTTCCAAGGCCATTGTTCCGAGTGTGGCTTTGCAGGCAGTGTGTCTCCATTTAAATGGTTTTGGAATGCAGAATAATAGATGTAGCCATTTTTGACTGTGATCCCAAGTCACAGGAATGTGGCTTCAGCTCTTTTTAAACATTCAATTCAGGGTTTCCAGCCAGTAAATTCAAAAATTATTTCGATATAAAGTATAGTTTCACTATACCATGAAGGGATTTGAGAACCATAATTGGAATTTTAAAATCGAAGTATTGCTTAAGTGTGAGTTAAATCACAAAATGTAGAAGAGTTTGGGATCTAGGGTAGTAGAATTCTCAAAACATAGCAGTTTGTTCAGTAGAGTCTGAAGAGCTGGGAAGTGCAAAATTGAGAAGCTGCAGCACCACCACTGAAAGGAAGGTTTAATTCCAGCATGACAAGTTTAAATAGGAGGTTTCATTCTAACGTTAGACATAGGACTTTACAATGCAAACATTTCACACAAAATTAGGACTAAAACTCAGAAGGCAGTATATTTTCTAAATAAGAAGTACACAGGTGTAAGATTTTTTTTTTTAGCATATTATACTTTCTAACAAAATATTAAGTGCTGTCTTTCCTTTTAGAATATTGCCCTTTTTACACTGATGATTTGTCAACAAAAATCGTGTTTTTTTAATCATATGATAAGGAGAAACCAGGGAGACGGCAAACCGAAATGTGTAGCTGCCATATTTAATCAGAATTGTCACATTAAGGAAATATCTTTATTTTTGTTGTGTTGAAAAGCAAACCACCAATATAATTATTTGAATCCCATTAAAGTTGCTCTAATAACTTTTCAAATATTTATTTGTAATATATTAACATTTCTATATATGATCCACACTTGCGTTCATGTTATCATTATCTATTTTATCACACTTCTTACATTACACTTTTTATCAATTCTAAAGAAGCAAAAATCCTACATTAATATTTATGATGGGAGAACTAGAAGCCATTGTTATCTGGGCTCCTGTAATGACAGGCTTTCCACCTCTAGTTTGCACATGTCTGTCCAAAGCATCAAAAGGAAAAATGTCACAATTAACCCCCAAAAAAATTTAAATGTTATTCAATGTTAATTTAGATTGTATGCTTCCCCACTGCACTCTTCTTCACTCAATGTCACTCTTGGCAATTTTTTTCTGATTTTAAGTAGACCTTGTCACAGCTTCACCCATTTGCTCTGGTCTCTTGTGCTGTAGTTAGACTCAGAAGTTTACAGCACAGAAGGAGGCCATTTGGCCCAACGTGTCTGCACCAGTCAACAAAGATCTGACTACACTAATCCCATTTTCCAGCACTTGGCCCATAGACCTGGAGGCTATGGCAATGCAAGCGAATAACTAAATACTTCTTAACTGTTACAAGAGTTTCTGACTCAACCACCCTTTCAGACTCCCAATACCCTCTGTGTGAAAAACATTCTTCTCAACCCCAGTCTTAGCCTTCTACCTCTTACCTTAAAACTATGCCCCCTGGTTATTGACCCCTCCACTAATGGAAAAAGTGCCTTCATATCCAACCTATCTGTGCCCCTCATAATCTTATACACCTCTATCAGGTCTCCTCTCAATCTTCGCTGTTCCAAGGAAAACAACCCCAGTCTATCCAATCATTCCTCATAACTCAGACCCTCCAGCCCAGGCAGCATCCTGGTAAATCTACTCTGCACCCTCTCCAATGCAAACACATCCTTCCTATAAAGTGGTGACCAGAACTGTATGCAGTACTCCAGTTGTGGCCTAACCAGTATTTTATACAGTTCCTCCCTGGTTTATACATAACCTCCCTGCTCTTGTATTCTATGCCTTGGCTAATAAACCCTATATGCCTTCTTAGCCACCTGAGCTAGCTGCCATGCTACCCTCGCAGAACTATGGATATGCACACCAAGGTCCCTCTGATCTTCAGTGCTTTCCAGGTTCCTACCATTCATAGTGTAATCCCTTGCCTTGTTAGCCCTCCCCAAGTGCATTACCTCACACTTTTCTGGGTTGAATTCCATTTGCCACTGCTCTGCCCACCTGACCAGTTCATTAATATCCTCCTGCACTTTACAGCTATCCTCCTTACTATTTACCACCCTACCAATTCTTGTGTCATCCGTGAACATCTTGATCATAACCCCTACACTTAAGTCCAAATCATTTATGTACACCAGAAACACCAAGGGCCCCAGCACTGAGCTCTGCAGAACCCCACTGGAAACAGAATTCCGGTCACAGAAATATCCCTCTACCATCACCCTCTGCTTTCTGCCCCTCAGCCAATTTTGGATCCAATGTGCCACTTTACCTTGGAACCCTTGGGCTCTTAATTTCTTGCCCAGTCTGCCATGAAGGACCTTATCAAAAGCCTTGCTAAAATCCATGCAGAGCACATCAAATGCATTACCCTCATCAGCAGTCCTGGCTACTTCCTCAAAAAATTCAATCAGATTTGTCAAACACGACCTTCCCTTAAATCCATGCTGACTATCCCTGAATAATCCATGACTTTCCAAGTGCAGATATATTTAGTCCCTGAGAATTCTTTTTACTAACTTCCCCACCAACGAGAGTTAGACTGACTGGCCTGCAATTTCCTGGTTTATCCCTTCCTCCCTTTTTTAACAATGAAACAATGTTAGCAGTCCTCCGGTCCTCTGACACCCCACCTGTGTCCAGAGAGGTTTGAAAATTACTTACAGAGCCCCTGATATCTCTTCCCTTGCCTCCATCCCCTGATATCTCTTCCCTTGCCTCCATCAACAGCTTGGGATTCATCTCATCCAGGCCTGCAGATATATCCACTTTTAAGGCTGCTAAACCTGCTAGTACCTCCTCTCTATGTTAATTTCCTCTAATATTTTGCACTCCTCCGCCCTGATGTCTATACCTTCATCATCCTTTTGCATTGTGAAGACTGATGCTAAGTATTCATTGAGGATTGCACTCACGTCTTCCGGATCCACACACAGTTTACCTCTATGGTCCCTTATTGGCCCTACTCTTTCCCTAGATGTTCTCTTGCTTTTTATATATTTTTTAAAAACCCTTTGGGTTTTCTTTTTTCTACCCATCAATGCTTTCTCATGCACCCTTAGTTTCCTAATTTCCATTTTAAGTTCCCCTCTGCACTCTTTATACTCGTCTAAGGGCTCTGCCGTAGTGAGGCCTCAATATTTGCCATAAACTTCTCTTTTTTATGCAATCCTAACCTTTATGTCCCTTGATGTCCAGTGTTCTCTGTACTTGGTCTCCCCATTGTCTTTACAGGAACATATTTGCCCTGTGTTCTCACTATTTCCTCCTTGAATGCCTCCTACTGCTTTGATACAGTTTTATCTGCAAGTAGCTGCTCCCAGTCCACTTGAACCAAATTGCATTTCATCGTAGTAAAATTAGCCTTTCCCCAGTTTAGAACTTTCATTCCCATCCCAACTTTACCCTTTTCCATAATTGTCCTAAATCTAACTGATTTATGATCACTATGTCCAAAATGCTCCCCGACTGATACAACTTCCACCTGCCTGGGTTCATTTCTGAATATTAGGTCCAGAACTGCCCTCTCCCTTGTTGGGCTTTCTATGTACTGGCTAAAAAAGTTCTCCTGAATGCAACTTAAGAATTTTGCTCCCTCCCTGACTTGCACATTAAAACTATTCCAGTTAATATTTGGGTAGTTAAAATCCCCTATTACTGCCTTATCATTCTTACACTTCTCTGAAATTTGATTACATATTTGATCCTCTATCTGTCTCTGGCTGTTTGGGGGCCTATAGTACACACCCAACAGCGTGTTTGCCCCTTTGGTGTTTTTTACTTCTACTCATTTGGCATCATTTGATGATCCTTCCAAGATATGATTCCTCCTCACTGCTATCTGCTAAAATTGATTCCTTGATCAATATTGCAACCTCCCTTCTATTCTATTCCCCGCTCTATCTTATCTGAATAGCCTATAAACAGGAATGTTGAGCTGCCAATCCAGCCCTTCTTTTAGCCAAGTCTTGATCATAACTATGATATCATACTCCCACATGCCTATCTGCGCCCTCAGCTCATCTGTCTTATTCCTCAGCCTCCATGCATTAAAACATATCCTGTTTAGCCTCGCTAAACTCACTTCTTTCTTATCTAGCCTATGTTTCCTCTGCCTTCCTGACTCACTTACTAGCATTTTGACTTCTAATTCCATCTCAGCTTCTCTCCCCTCTGAACTACTTTTCAGGATCCCACCTCCTTGCCAGTTTAGTTTAAATCTGCCGCAACAGCATTAGCAAACCTCCCTGCGAGGATGTTGGTCCCATTCCTGTTCAGATGTAACCTGTCCAACTTGTATAGGTCCTACCTCTCCCATAAGTGGTGCCAATGCCCCAGGAATCTAAAGCCCTCCCTCCTGCACCATCTCTCCAGCCATGCATTCATTTGCTCTATCCTGTTGTTCCTAATCTCACTACTGTGTGGCACCGGGAGTAATCCGGAGGTTACTACCTTCGAAGTCCTACTTTTCAATTTCCTACCTAACTCCCTAAAGTCTCCTTGCAGGACCTCATTTCTCTTTCTTCCTATGCCATTGGTCCCAACATGGACCAGACCTCTGGCTGTTCACCCTCCCCCTTCAGAATTTCCTGCAGCCGTTCCGTGACACCCTGGCATTCAGGAGGCAACATACTATCCTGGAGTCATGTCTACGGCTGCAGAAGCCCCTGTCTACTTCCCTCACTGACAAATCCCCTACCACTGTTGCCCTTCCACCTCCCTCCCTGAGCAGCTGGACCACCCACAGTGCCATGGCTTTGGCTCTGGTTGGCCTCCACAGAGGAACCTCTCACTATTTCCCAAGGCCGAAAAATGGTTTGTGAGCAAGATGCACTTGGGCGATTCCTTCACTACCTGCTTGGTCCCCTTCTTCTGTCTGGCAGTCACCTATTCCCCCTCTGCTTGCACTTCCTTAAGCTGTGGGGTGACCACGTCCTGAAACGTGCTATTTATGAACCCCTCAGCTTCACGAATGCACCGTAGTGCCCCGAGCTGCCGCTCAGGCTCCAAACCCCAGAGTTCAAGTTGCTCCAGTCGGAGGCACCTCCTCCATACATGGTCATCCAGACTGCCAGGAGCACCTAGGATTTCCCACATGGTGCAGGATGTGCAAATTGTGGGACTGAGCTCCTCAGGCATATCTTAACTAAATATAATATGGACTCTTGCTTTTATTTTGCCTTCACTCCTACTTGAGTATAGACTAGATGCTAGATCCTCTAGGTGCTGCTGACTGCCTGTCCCAGGATCCTCCTCTCGCAGTCTCCTCTAGGTGCTGCTGACTGCCTATCCCAGGGTCCTCCTCTTGCAGTCTCCTCTCTATGAGTCTGTATCAATCACCTCAAATTCAGAGTTTTTCACAGAAAAATGCAAATGGAAGAATTCTTGGAGACAACTGGCACAACTTAGATCCTTGTTGCTTCAAAGATTTGATTTAAGTTCATGGATCTCTGAAGGCTTGAGGCCATAATGGCTGCTCACCATAATCAGTAGCTATTGCCTCAGATCTGGGCCTAATTATTATTTTGTATTGCCTCTTTGGGGAATAGCACAGTGGGTAAAATAACAGCAGACTAAAAATCATTATGCAATAGAGTAACTTCTACTGTGTCTCAAGGGAAACTAGGCATGGGCAAAAAAAAAGCACCAAGACGTAGCTTGGCTGGTGGTGAGAAAGGCCCTCCCCATCACATCCGTGCTACATGCCAGGAGTCTAACCCACTCTGCACGTTACCCTCAAGGTGGCTGTGATGGGGAGTTGCCCACCTCCTTGTGAAATGTGCCTTTATAAAGAAGGTTTGGAGATAGATGCAGTGGTCTTTGTCAAGGTTCATCCTGCACAGTTCTGTGACACAGGACTCTGTGCTGTATGGACGGTTCCCAGGGACACACAGTGAAGCTGAAAGAATTTAAATATGGCCTTACTTCTGAAGCAGCAGGTGTGTTTGTTGCAAAGGTAGGTTCATAGTACACTTGAGAAATTATAGGCTATATACAAATGTGAAAGATAGGATGATGCTGCAGCTATATGCTAGTGGGTATACCAGACTCAAGTGCATAAAGTATGATCAATTTTCTCTAAAGATCTGATTTGAAAGTGATCGACAATTGCTACACAAGATAATTTGTGCAATAGTTCTTTTTTAAAAATATTCATACGGAGGATATGAACGGTGATGGTAAGGCCGGTGTTTTCTAACACTAGTTACCCTTGAGAAGGTTGGCTTCATTTTGAACTGCTGCTGTGCATGTGCTGAAGGTACTCCCATAGAGCTGTTAGATTGGGAGTTACAGAATTGTGATTGAGCAACCTTGGACTAAAAGAATTATAAATATAAGTCAGGATGGTGTATAATTTAAGAGGGAACTTGGAGGTGATGGTGCTCCCATGTACTTGTTACTTTTGTCTTTATACGTAGTGGAGTTTGCGATTTTAAGAGCTATTGTAGAAGAGGTTATTGCAATGCATAAAAACAAAAAACTGCGGATGCTGGGAATCCAAAACAAAAACAGAATTACCTGGAAAAACTCAGCAGGTCTGGCAGCATCGGCGGAGAAGAAAAAAGTTGACGTTTCGAGTCCTCATGACCCTTCAAAAGAACTGGGTGAATCCAAGGAGAGGGGTGAAATATAAGCTGGTTTAAGGTGGGGGTTGGGTGGGGGGGAGAAGTGGAGGGGGGTGGTGTGATTGTAGGGACAAGCAAGCAGTGATAGGAGCAGATAAGCAAAAGATGTCACAGACAAAAGAACACAGAGGTGTTGAAGTTGGTGATATTATCTAAATGAATGTGCTAATTAAGAATGGATGGTAGGGCACTCAAGGTATAGCTCTAGTGGGGGTGGGGAGAGCATAAAAGATTTAAAAATATTTAAAAATAATGGAAATAGGTGGGAAAAGAAAAATCTATATAAATTATTGGAAAAAACAAAAGGAAGGGGGAAGAAACAGAAAGGGGGTGGGGATGGAGGAGGGAGTTCAAGATCTAAAGTTGTTGAATTCAATATTCAGTCCGGAAGGCTGTAAAGTGCCTAGTCGGAAGATGAGGTGCTGTTCCTCCAGTTTGCGTTGGGCTTCACTGGAACAATGCAGCAAGCCATGTGGGCAAGAGAGCAGGGTGGAGTGTTGAAATGGCAAACGACAGGGAGGTTTGGGTCATTCTTGCGGACAGACCGCAGGTGTTCTGCAAAGCAGTCGCCCAGTTTACGTTTGGTCTATCTAATGTAGAGGAGACCGCATTGGGAGCAACAAATGCAGTAGACTAAGTTAGGGGAAATGCAAGTGAAATGCTGCTTCACTTGAAAGGAGTGTTTGGGCCCTTGAACGGTGAGGAGAGAGGAAGTGAAGGTTGCATCTTTTGCGTGGGCATGGGGAGGTGCCATAGGTGGGGGTTGAGGAGTAGGGGGTGATGGAGGAGTGGACCAGGGTGTCCCGGAGGGAACGATCCCTATGGAATGCAGCCGGGGGGGTGAAGGGAAGATGTGTTTGGTGGTGGTATCATGCTGGAGTTAGCGGAAATGGTGAAGGATGATCCTTTGGATGCAGAGGCTGGTGGGGTGATAAGTGAAGACAAGGAGGACCCTATCATGTTTCTGGGAGGGAGGAGAAGGCGTGAGGGTGGATGCGCGGGAGATGGGCCAGACACAGTTGAGGGCCCTGTCAACGACCGTGGGTGGAAAACCTCGGTTAAGGAAGAAGGAGGACATGTCAGAGGAACTGTTTTTGAAGGTAGCATCATCAGAACAGATGCGACGGATCCCGTCACATTCTGAGATCCACACTCAGTGCCATGCGCCATCATATGAACACACTCGACCTCTCCGTCCAGCAGCACTGCTGCACCCTTTTTCAAAGCGTGCCCCCAGTTTCATTTTATTATTCGTCTCATCCGACGCCTCAACAAGAAACTTTTTCTCTTTCTCTAGAAGTGCTAAGGAATGCAAGCTCCAACAACTCATCGACACCAACACCCATCTAGGACCCTCCACCCCTGCCTATCCCTCCGTCCCCACCCCATCTTCCAATCCCAGCTCCAGCCGTGTATTCACTATACCCCCTGACCTTCCCCTCTCTGACGCTGAACGTTCAGTGCTCAGCAAAGGACCTAGTTTACGCCCTTATCTCAATGAATTTCGGGCTCGGCACGATGCTGAACTCTTCTTCCGCCGTCTTTGTCTCAGGGCTCACTTCTTTGGGCAGGAGTCCTCTCCCCCTCAACGGATCCTTTTACCCACCTCCAATATTCTCCCTTCACCTGGACCCCTCCCTCTGGATTCTTACCTTCTCTTGATCTTTTCATTGAGAACTGTCGGCGCGACATTAGTCGTCTCAATTTCTCTGCTCCTCTCACCCATTCTAATCTGTCTCTCCCTCTGAACTTACTGCACTCCATTCTCTCAGGTCCAACCCCAACATTGTCATCAAACCCGCTGACAAGGTGGTGCTGTTGTTGTCAGGCGCACTGACCTCTACCTCGCAGACACTTCCTCCTACCTCTCCCTGGACCATGACCCCACCACTGAACATCAAGCCATTGTTTCCAGGACTGTCACTGATCTCATCTCCTCTGGAGATTTTCCTCCTACAGCTTCCAACCTGATAGTCACCCAACCTCGGACGGCCCGCTTCTACCTCCTACCCAAAATCCACAAACAGAACTGTCCCGGTAGACCGATCATGTCAGCTTGCTCCTGCCCCACGGAACTCATTTCTCGTTATCTTCACTCCCTTCTCTCTCCCCTTGTCCAGTCCCTTCCCACCTACATCCATGATTCCTCTGACACCTTACGTCACATCAACAATTTCCAGTTCCCTGGCCCCAACCGCTTCCTCTTCACCATAGACGTCCAATCCCTCTACACCTCCATCCCCCACCAGGATGGTCTGAGGGCCCTTAGCTTCTTCCTCGAAGAGAGGCCCAAACAATCCCCATCCACCATTACTCTCCTCCGTCTGGCTGAACTTGTTCTCACGCTGAACAATTTCTCCTTTAACTCCTCTCACTTCCTCCAAATAAAAGGTGTGGCTATGGGTACCCGCATGGGCCCCAGCTATGCCTGTCTCTTTATGGGGTATGTGGAACATTCCTTGTTCCAGTCCTACTCAGGCCCCCTTCCACAACTCTTTCTCTGTTACATCGATGATTTCTTCGGTGCTGCTTCATGCTCTCGTCGGGACTTGGAAGAATTTATTAATTTTGCTTCCAATCTCCTCCCTTCCATCATTTTCACATGGTCCATCTCTGACACTACCCTTCCCTTCCTTGACCTCTCTGTCTCAATCTCTGGTGATACTGTCCATCAATATCCATTACAAGCCTACCGACTCCCACAGCTACCTCGACAACAGCTCCTCACACCCCGCTTCCTGTAAGGACTCCATCCCATTCTCTCAGTTCCTTCGCCTCCGTCACATCTGTTCTGATGACGCTACCTTCAAAAACAGTTCCTCTCACATGTCCTCCTTCTTCCTTAACCGAGGTTTTCCACCCTCAGTGGTTGACAGGGCCCTCAATCGTGTCCGGCCCATCTCCCGCGCATCCACCCCCACACCTTCTCCTCCCTCCCAGAAACATGATAGGGTCCCCCTTGTCCTCACTTATCACCCCACCAGCCTCCACATTCAAAGGATCATCCTTCACCATTTCCGCCAACTCCAGCATGATGCCACCACCAAACACATCTTCCCTTCACCCCCCCCGGCTGCATTCCGTAGGGATCGTTCCCTCCGGGACATCCTGGTCCACTCCTCCATCACCCCCTACTCCTCAACCCCCACCTATGGCACCTCCCCATGCCCACGCAAAAGATGCAGCAACTGCCCCCTCACTTCCTCTCTCCTCACCGTCCAAGGGCCCAAACACTCCTTTCAAGTGAAGCAACATTTCACTTGCATTTCCCCTAACTTAGTCTACTGCATTCGTTGCTCCCAATGCGGTCTCTTCTACATTAGAGAGACCAAACGTAAACTGGGCGACTGCTTTGCAGAACACCTGCGGTCTGTCTGCATGAATGACCCAAACCTCCCTGTCGCTTGCCATTTTAACACTCCACCCTGCTCTCTTGTCCACATGTCTGTCCTTGGCTTGCTGCATTGTTCCAGTGAAGCCCAACGCAAACTGGAGGAACAGCACCTCATCTTCCGACTAGGCACATTACAGCCTTCCGGACTGAATATTGAATTCAACAACTTTAGATCTTGAACTCCCTCCTCCATCTCCACCCCCTTTCTGTTTCTTCCCCCTTCCTTTTGTTTTTTCCAATAATTTATATAGATTTTTATTTTCCCACCTATTTCCATTACTTTTAAATCTTTCATGCACCCCCACCCCAACTAGAGCTATACCTTGAATGCCCTACCATCCATTCTTAATTAGCACATTAGTTTAGATAATATCACCAACTTCAACACCTGTGTTCTTTTGTTCTTTTGTCTGTGACATCTTTTGATTATCTGCTCCTATCACTGCTTGCTTGTCCCTACAACCACACCATCCCCATCCACTTCTCCCTCCCCCACCCAACCCCCCCCTTCCCCCCTCCCCCACCTTAAACCAGCTTATATTTCACCCCTCTCCTTGGATACACCCAGTTCTGTTGAAGGGTCATGAAGACTCGAAACGTCAACTTTTTTCTTCTCCGCCGATGCTGCCAGACCTGCTGAGTTTTTCCAGGTAATTCTGTTTTCGTTTTTATTGCAATGCAGTCTGTATAATACTCTGTAACTGAGTTGCCACCTATGGTAGAGGGAGTGGATGATTAAGATGGTGGATAAGGTGTCAGTCAAGCAAACTGCTTTGTTCTGGAAGTATGGAAATGGAAATATGAAACAAGCATTGGGAATTGGCTGTCTGTTTTGAGCTCCATCCAATTTTAATTTCCATTGATCTCAATTGGGCAGTGCAAATAAGGGTTCTGGAGAGAGAGGATGTGTCTGATCATGGGCAATTAGTGAAGCCTTAACCGGATCTAGTGGGTGAACATGTCACATCTATGTGCGATAAATTCTGATGAGAAGCTTTTAGGAATTAAAAATTTTAACAAGTAGGGTACACAATTATTGCCTTTGTGAGCATGAAAAATAAATATAGGGCAGGATTTTTAGCTCGCAACTGTGTGCAACTGTCCTGAATGAGCGTAAAATGATGCACGATGGCTTCGGGCAAGTGTTTCGACATCATTGTGCGCTTGCGTGGTATTTCGGTTGATGGGCACGCATGGGAGTTGGCAGCGTGCCTGATAACAATTAAAAGGCCTGTTAAGGCCATTAGCAATGTAGTTGAATTAAATTTTTCGCTGCCCGTCCAACCTTTTGGTGGGCAGGCAGGCGAAAATGCCAAACAGCCTTTACATTTTTTGCAAAGTCTCATCCATGGTTGGGATGAGATTTCGATCCGTCATTAAAAAAAAATTTAAAATTTCATCCCAATCTCTAACATGTCCCTGCTCATGTGACAGAGTCACATGAGGGACATGTTTGCCAACACTTTAAATATTTTTTTTTTAATTTTCAAAACACTTCATCTCCCCGAGACAGCTCTCTGCCCACTACCCCCCACACCCCCTGCACCCCCCCCCCCCGAACACACACACACACCCAAAAACACAGGCAGCAAGGAGTGCTGCCGCACGCATTTCAGGCTGGGCAGGCCTTAATTGGCCCGCCATTGTGAAATCACGGTCCAGCCCCGATTGTGGGCGGCGGTCGGCTTCCCAACCACACCCATCTGCCCCCACTGAGCCCACCTGACGAGGGAAAAATCCTGGCCATAGTGAAAGCAGACAGTTCAAGGCCATGCTGCATATCATGGGATAGAAACAGCATTAACGCAACAACAGTATTTCATCTCATCAGTTAAAAACAGATACTGGGCCCAAATCTATTTTTGTTTCCCTCCCATACCTGTTCGGTTCGTATATTGTTGTTTAATCTGAAATACTTCAATCTGGAAAAAATGAAAAATGTTATAGGCTTTCAACATTAGATTAAAAAATCCTTAATTCATAGTGCAACTGCAGTGATTCAAATTCCAACTCTGTGTATTGCAATTTCTACTTTACTAATTGCCAATTAAGTGATTGCATATTTATGCCATGCTTCCAAGAGTAGAAAGAGTTTTCAAAAATATAATAATTTCTGCTCCTTATAAATTTTAGTCTAGTGTTATCCAATAAAAATTATTGACTAGCCACATACACGAATCTTAGTAGAAAACACCTTCTATGGACACTCATATACTTTACATGTGAGCATTTACTTATGTTCACTCACATAATGAGGATACCAGTAAATGTACTTCGCATTCATATTTACTTGTCAAGCATCTACTACCATTCACTATTGCAGGAGGTTGTAGTACGCACTGATCAAAAAACAGATACACATTCTACTTTTGGTCTTATTAGCAAATGCACAAAAAAGTCCAAATACAGATGTGTGCATTGTGTTGCTGGGTATCGAGATCACATGCCCAACAATAGTGTATATTTGCCATTTTTTTATTAATCAGAAACCCAATTAGCCAGATCTGGATTCCTAATAAGCCACATGTGGCTCATAACGTGTTGAAAAACTGTTTTAGGACAGTTAACCTTTTCCCAAATAAAAGCCCCTCATGGTTCTGTGGAGATCACCCTAGCAGAGCTCCAAACACTTGTAGATGATACAATGATTTACTTACACTTCTTCCAACTATTTTACTGTATTCACTTCTCTATATTGGGGAGACCAAATGCAATATAGATGATTGCTTTGCTGAACACTTTTGTGCAATCTTCAAGCCTGACACTTAAACTTTTCAGTCCACGCTGACATTTCTTTGTGTGCTATGCTGTTCCAATAATGCTCAAAGCAAGCTCGAGGAACAGCACCTCAACGTTCTATTTAAAGCTTTCCAGCCTTAAAATCGAGTTTAATAACTTTAAATCTTAACTACTGCTCATTTTCTTGGACAGTAGGCGCTGCTAATGGACGATGGCTGCAACAGAGCCGCCGGGAGTGGAGAATGCATAGCGAAGGGAAATCCACTGGTACATCGCCAGTAGGGTGGTCAATATTGTTCACAGCATGCTCCATCACATTCCTGAGCCTCAGTTTGCCTTCTTATTTTTGACTTTTCTATGCTCTCATTTCCCTCTACTTTTCTATATAATCATTTGCTGCTCTAGACCCATCTTTTTGTTTCTTAACTTTTTCCATTATCATCTCTTTTTCTTTAATTTCCCATGGACCTTCACTCCTTTTGCCACTTAATCATTCCTGCCCTCCACCCTATCACAGACCTTCCCCTGTGTTCTTTACTTTCCTATCCCATAGCATTTTACCCTGTCTCTGCACTTTTTTTTTATATTGTTAAATCTTGAACATCTCCCCATTCTGATGAAAGGCCATTGACCTGAAATGTTTTTTTTCTCTTATCACAAATGCTGCCTGGCCCACTGAGTGTTTCCAGCTCTTTGTTTTTATTCCAGATTTCCAGCTTCTACAATATGTTGCCTTAGTTTTATTGTTTTTCTTGAGCTTGTATGAAGGTTCCTTGCGGGTGAAATAGAACTTTGGAGAGGGAACAAAACAGACAGGAGCACACTGGGTGGGGGGTGTATAACGAACAGTCAATCCAGTACCATCCACTTTGCACCCCCATTCAAAATTCAGTGTCACCACTTTAGATTTAGCTTGAATATATGCAGCTTCCAGAAGATTCGCTGATTTACTCGAGTGTATATCATTTTGGTGGCTGGTTCTATCAGCTTGAATGAACGTGCAGCTCTGAGGTTAATTGAAAAAAAGGAACAAGGAGATGGGTAAGTGGTTTCATTTGCTTCAATGTTGCAATGTGGCACCCAAGAAAAGATTAGTCAGCTTAACCGATAAGGAAAATACCTAGGGAGGAGAAATTTGTTCACTTAGAGCAGCTCAGTTTTACCTCAGTTTCCCAGGGACACACGGCATTGCAGGCTGCTAGAGGCATGACCTGCTAGGTGTTTTTCATTGATGTTATTGAAGAATCCTAGCAGGTTGTGTCCCATGTAGTTTGCAATAACACTTGATGAAAGATTCGGTAATGATATGTCATAAATGGTATGTAATAAACATAGGAGTTAATTTAAGCATAGCACAGTAAATGTGTTTCAATTGGATGTAATGTTCCTGGGCTGGATCATATGCTGAAGGCAGACTCTCTGCATCCATGCGTAAATGTGAAGGGTGAGCCTGCCTCCACTTGGCCGACTCACCTTGCTTTAATTTTTCAGCCGACAGGCCTTTATTTACTCTGAGGTGAGACTTCTGTTGCTCTCCAGGAGCAAGTTCTGCCTCATGGAGCTATTGGCCAATCGGAGGCTGGAAGCTCTGCAGAACTGGCAGAGGGAATGATGGTGGCCACTGCCAGAACTGCAGGAGTCCTGGGAGAAAGAACAAAAATAAATGCCCTGAAAGCCAGGTAAGTCTGGGATCTTGCTGGCAGTAGGCTGGCAGGCCCTGGTGAGGTGGGTGAGGGGCATGCTGGCCAGGGGAGAAGGTTGGATGCAGGGAGTGTAAATTTAAGGGACTGGCTGCAGGTGGCCTGTCAAATCCAGCCCCCAACAACTCTCGCTGGGTGTATTCTTGAAGGTTTCACCACATAGTCACTCATCCTGAACCATCCCACCTCCACTCTCTTGCTACTGGTCCATTCTTTAGGTTCAATGCCTTCTCATACCAAATAGAAAGCAACATACTTCTTGATTCCTAATTGAATTAATCTTTTCTCCTATCTCAATATGTTTTATAACAATAATAAATGAAACTTTAATGCTCATATGATGTCTCTCCCAGGCTGCTCAAAATGGTATCCTGGAGATTAATCCTTGATTCCTAGAGACTTCAGGACAATCCTGAAGAGTCAGAAACCTTATCCAAGTATCCCGTCATAGAGCTTTCTGAACTTCTCCTTAAGTTGAGCAGGATATGCTTTAATATGACTCATTTCTACAGTAATTTTAATTAAATTTTCTTTTGAATTTCTGCATTAAAAGGTATGAAATTGTTCTTCAATTGATGCATCTTATATAATTTTGTAATAGTTTGGGCAATAGCAAATTAAATGCTAAAACGACTCAATTTTTAAAATTAAAAACACACGGTGCACGTGCGTGAAGCACATGATTATCTTTCAGAGTGAAAATAAAGAATGAAGATTATAAACGTTTGAACTGTCATAAAATAAATCAATAAAACAAGCCAGGTAAACTGAGCCTGGGGAAAAATGGCAACAAATGCACCAGGTAAAATGAGCAGCAGACAAGATGTGACCACTTAACATTAGAGTTTAGGCATTGAGGAGTGAAATCAGGAAAGACTTTTTCATCATGAGATATTAGAAATGTATAAGTCATTTCCTAAAAAAGGCTGCGGCTGCTGGGTCAATTGAAATTTTCAAGGCTGGAACAGGTTGTCACATTCATCACCAAACAGGAGTGGGGAAGTACTGTGCCAAAAATGCAGTGCACATTTACTGCCCACTTCAGGTATCGCAATCATTATTTTCTTCAGACCTTCAGGGGTGTCTTGAGATGGAAAAGGTTGACACCAATTAGGAAAAAGCAGTCTGCTAGATCAGCAGCCCATCCTCCACCTTGCGCACCCACGCCCTCCATCGGTGCAACGTGATTGTGCTGTGCAATATCTTCAGTATGACTGCACCACTCACCAAGACTTCTTTGACAGCATCTCCCAAAGTCTGTCCTCTACCTCCTAGAAGAGCAAGAGCAGCAGCTGCATGGGAATGCCATCGTTTCCAAATTCCGCTCCAAGTTACACACCATCCTGACTTGAAAAATATATCATCATTCCTTCAGGGTCAAAATCCTAGAACTCACTACCTAACAGCATTGTGGGAGTAGCTTCACCACACCAACAGTAGTAATTCAACAAGAAGGCTTCACACCTCCTCCTCAAGGGCAAGTAGGGATGGGTAATAAATGCTGGCCTCGCTAACAATCCCAATATCTCAAGAATTTAATAAAAAGACACTTAATAGCATTGAACAGATTTGTGCCTTGTTGCCTTCAGGAATAAAATCTCACAGAATAAGGTTCCACCAATAGTAAGCTGCAATGCTTTTAGAAAATCCTTTATAGAAGCAAAACATAACATTGATTTTATTTGGCGTTCTACTTAGCTTTACTTTTCAATAGTTTCAAAGCTGCTATTATGAATGTATCAAGCACCCTAAGAA
Source organism: Carcharodon carcharias (assembly GCF_017639515.1). NCBI lineage: Eukaryota > Metazoa > Chordata > Chondrichthyes > Lamniformes > Lamnidae > Carcharodon > Carcharodon carcharias. Next base: position 110,269,976 of record NC_054477.1, read on the forward strand.
GTTGACTCCACGTTTTCAGATTGTAGCCTTTATGGCAGATTTCTACCAGTCACAGGAAAGTGAAGTCTTCACAGTAAAGAATTTCAGCACTGCAGTGGAGATGTGATGTATTAAATATGCAGATTTCAAATTCTATGAGGATTTTGTAACCATGAAATTAAAATTATGGAGGAACATAAAACAAAATAGTCAAATATTTTACAGGCACATCATAACAAAGGAAGGCTTGGACGGGAATGGATTCGTTAAGGAATAGATAGAATAATACCACAGGTAATAATGGATAGAGGGCAGAAATACTAAATAATTACTTCACTTCGTTATTTACCAGAGAGGTAGAATAGTTGGATATGACATTGTATGATGAGGTGCAATAAGCTAAATACATTCTTAAATTAAAAATGGGGATGCATTAATTAAACTTTTAATAAAACTCAAGGAAGACAAAAACCCTGGATGGATTGCATCTACACATTTTAAAAGAATCCAGGGAAGAGATAACAGTGGCATTACGGCACATATTAAATAATTTGTTGGTGTCATGCCAGTGGACTGACAGATAACTAAAGTAATACCTATATTTAAGAAGGGGGATAGAACATGTGCAGGGAATTAGAGATCAGTCAGCTTAATATCAGAGTTGGGGAAAAAGAATGGCATCCCTACTAAAGGAGAGAATGAATAAAACCTAGAGAAAAAAAATATCCTAGCAAATAGTCAGCATGGATTTCAAAAGGAAAAAAATTTGCTTGACTATTCTTATTGAATTTTTTGAGATGGTAACAGAAGATTTGGATTTTCAAAACGCCGTTGATAAGGTGCCTCATAAAAGACTAAAGAATAATGTCAGAGAATACAGAGTTGGGGACAAGTAGCAAAATGGACTGCTAGCTGACTTCAAAGGCAGAAAGCTGAGAGTGGGAGCAAAGAATAGTTATTCACAGTGGTAGAGGCTGGGGAGTGGTGTTTTATTCTTTTACAGGATGTGAGCTTCGCTGGCTGGGCCAGCATTTATTGCCCATCCCTAGTTGCCCTTGAGAAAGTGGTGGTGAGCTGCCTTTTTGAACCGCTGCAGTCCATGCAGTGTAGGTATATCCACAGTGCTGTTAGAAAGGGAGTTCCAGGATCTTGACCCAGCAACAGTGAAGGAACAGCGATATATTTCCAAGTCAGGATGGTGAGTGACTTGGAGGGGAACTTGCAGGTGGTGGTGTTCCCATTTATCTGCTGCCCTTGTCCTTCTAAGTGGTCATGGTCATTTGCAAGGTTCTGTCTAAGGAGCCTCGGTAAAGTCCTGCAGTACATCTTGTAGATGGTACACACAGCTGCTACTGTGGTGGTGGAGAGTGAATGTTTGTGGATATGGTGCCAATCAAGTGGATTGCTTTGACCTGGACGGTTTCTAGCTTCTTCATTGTTGTAGGAGCTGCACTATTTCAGGCAAGTGGAGAATATTCCATCACATTGCTGACTTGAGCCTTGTAAATGGTGGACAGGCTTTGAGGAGACAGGAGGTGAGTTACTTGTCACGTGATTCCTAGCCTCTGTATGCTCTTGAAGCCACAGTATTTATATGGCTAGTTCAGTTCAGTTTCTTGTCAATGGTAACCCCCAAGATGTTGATAGTGGGGGATTCAGTGATGGTAATGACATTGAAAATCAAGGGGCAATGGTTGGATTCTTTCTTGTTGGAGATGGTCATTGCCTGACATCCGTGTGGTGCGAATGTTACTTGCTACTTGTCAGCCCAAGCCTAGATATTCTCTAGGGCTTGCTGCATTTGCACATGGGCTGCTTCAGTATCTGAGGAGTCGTGAATGGTGCTGAACATTGTGCAATCGTCAGTGAACATCCCCACTTCTGATCTTATGATGGAAGGTAGGTCATTGATGAAGCAGCTGAAGACAGTTGGGCCGAGGACACTACCGAGGAACTCCTGCAGAGATGTCCTGGAGCTGAGATGACAAACCTTTGTGCTAAGTATGAGTCCCCCAGCAGAGAGTTTTCCCCTCGATTCCCATTGATTCCAGTTTTGCTGGGGCTCCTTGGTGCCACACTCGGTCAAATCCTGCCTTGATGCCAAGAACAGTCACTCTCAACTCACCTTGAGAGTTCAGCTCTTTTGTCTACGTTTGAACCAAGGCTGTAATGAGGTCAGGAGCTGAGTGGCCCTGCAGAACCAAAACTGGGCATTAATGAGCAAGTTATTGCTAAGCAAGTGCCCCTTAATAGCACTGTTGATGGCCCCTTCCATTACTTTATTGATGATCGAGAGTAGACTGATGGGGCAGTAATTGACCAGGTTGGATTTGTCCTGCTTTATGTATACAGGACATACCTGGGCAATTTTCCACATGACCATGTAGATGCCAGTGTTGTAGCTGTACTGGAACAGCTTGGCTAGGGACGCGGCAAATTCTGGAGCACAAGTCTTCAGTGATATTGCCAGAATGTTGTCAGGGCCATAGCCTTTGCAGTATTCAGTGCCTTCAGCCGTTTCTTGATGTCATGTGGAGTGAATCTAATCTAATGCTGGGGACCTCCAGAGGAGGCCAGTTTGGATCATCCACTCGGCATTTCTGGCTGAAGATTGTTGCGAATACTTCAGCCTTATCTTTTGCACTGCTGTGCAGGGCTCCTCCATCATTGAGGATGGTGATATTTGTGGAGCCCCCTCCTCCAGTGAGTTTTTTTATTGTCCACCACCATACATGACTGGATGTGACAGGACTGCAGGGCTTAGATCTGATCTGTTGGTTGTGGGATTGCTTAACTCTGTCTATCACTTGCTGCTTATGGTGTTTGGCACGTGGGTAGTCCTGTTTTATAGCTTCACCAGGTTGACAGCTCAATTTTAGCTAGGCCTGGTACTGTGCCTGGCACGCCCTCCCGCTTCTTTATTGGACCAGGGTTGATCCCCTGGCTTGATGGTAATGTTAGAGTGGGGGATATGCCAGGCCATGAGGTTACAGATTGTGTTCGAGTACAATTCTGCTGCTGCTGATGGCCCACAGCACCTCATAGATGCCCAGTCTTGAGTTGCTAGATCTATTCAAAATCTATCCCATTTAGCACGAGTTAGTGCCAACAACACAATGGAGGGTATCCTCAATGTGAAGGTGGGACTTAATCCCCACAATGACTGTAGGGATTCCTACTGATACTGTCATGGACAGCTGCATCTGTGGCAGGCAGTTTGGTGAGGATGAGGTCAAGTATGTTTTTCCCTCTTGTTGGTTCCCTCACAACCTCCCGCAGACTCAGTCTAGCAGCTATGTCATTTAGGACTTGGCCAGCCCGGTCAGTAGTGGTGCTAAGGAGCCACTCTTGGTGATGGACATTGAAGTCCCCCATACAGAGTACATTCTGTGCCCTTGCCACCCTCAGTGCTTCTTCCAAGTGATGTTCAACATGGAGGAGCACTGATTCATCAGCTGAGGGAGGACAGTAGGTGGTAATCAGCAGGAAGCTTCCTTGGCCATGTTTGACCTGATGCCATGAGATTTCATGGGGTCCGGAGTCGACGTTGAGAACTCCCAGGGCAACTCCCTCCCGACTCTATACCACTGTGCTGCCACCACAGCTGGGTCTGTCCTACTGGTGGGACAGGAAATATCCAGGGATGGTGATGGTGGAGTCTGGGACATTATCTGTAAGGTATGATTGCGTGAGGATGACTATATCAGGCTGTTGCTTGACTAGCCTGATAGACAGCTCTCCCAATTCTGGCACTGGCAGTAAGGAGGACTTTGCAGGGTCGTTAGGGCTGAGTTTGCCATTGTCATTTCCGGTGCCTAGGACGATGCCAGGTGGTCCGTCCACTTTCATTCCTTTTTTGTGAGTTCCACAAAGATATGGGCTGGGACCACTGTTGTTCACAATTTACGTTGATGAATTGGACTTTGGAATCAAAATCACAATTCCTAAGTTTATGGACGACACCAAATTGGGTGTTGGGATGGTGGTTGGAGGCGGGGGAGCCAATAGCAAGGAGGACTGCAACAGATGAATAAACTTGCAGAATGGGCAAATAATTGGCAAATGCAGTTCCACTTAGAAAAAATTGAGCAGGAAGAACACTGTAGGATAGAGAAACAAAGGAATCTCAGAGTAAAAATGCAATCACGAAATGTGTGCATGGTTAACCAAGACCATAAAAAAACAAACACTAGGATATATTTCGAGAGGGATAGAACTGAAATTAAACTTTTATCGAACTTCAGTTAGATTAGGCTTAGGGCTGGATTTAATACAACCTGTCACAGGCAAACATCGTGACCAGGCCTACTTAGTCACAAGAGAGAATCTACATCAGTCTCCTGTTCGTGGCAAAACCTCCCTTCATTAATAAGGAAGGTAGAAGAAGCTGATGTAGGGTTCCCAGGCACCAGCAGCAGGATGTCAGGGCATCTCTGACAGCCAGGAGAGTGGCTCTGGGCACTTGGCCACATATCACAAAATCAAAATTTTAATGCCACAGAAGGAGGCCATTTGGCCTAGCATGTCTGCACCGGCTCTCCAAATGAGCATTATGACCTAGTGCCATTGCCCTGCCTTTCCCCAAACCCCTGCACATTGTTTCTATTCAAATAATCATCTGACGCCCTCTTGAATGCCTTGATTGAACCTGCCTCCACCACACTTGCAGGCACTGCATTGCAAACCATCAGTTGTGTGAAAAAGATTCTCATATTATGTTTGCTTCCTTTGCAGATCACTTTAAATCTATACCCTCTCGTTCTTAATCCTTTTACGAGCGGGGAACAGCTTCTCCCTATCTAGTCTGTTCAGCCCCCTTATGATTTTGAACAACTCTATCAAATCTCCTCTTAGCCACCTTCTCTCCAAGGAGAGCAGTCCCAATCTATCTTCGTAACTGGAGTTTCTCATCCCTGGAACCATTTTTGTAAACCTCTTCCACACTCTCTCCAGTATGTTCACGTCCTTCCTATAATGTGGCACCCAAAACTGCACACAATACTCCAGCTGAGATCTAACAAGTATCTTATATAAATTCAACATAACCTCCTTGCTCTTGTATTCTATGCCCCTATTAATGAAATCCTGGATACTATGTTTTATTAGCTGATCTCGCCACCTGTCCTGCACCTTCAATAATCTATGCACATATGCACGCAGGTCTTTCTGCTCCTGCAGCGCCTTCAACATTTCACCCCTTATTTTATCTATCTATGCTCTTCCTACCAAAATGCATCACCTCACACTTCTCAACATTAAACTTCATCTGCCACCTATCTGCCCACTCCATCAACTTGTCAATATGTCTTTTTGAAGTTCTACACTGTCCACTCCCAAGCTTTGTTTCATCTGAAAACTTTGAAGTTGTTCCCTGCAAACCAAGATCTAGATCATTAATGTATATCAAGAAAAATAAGGGTCCCAATACAGACCACTGGAGAACACCACTACAAACCTTCCTCCAGCGTGAAAAATATCCATTGATCATTAGTCTCTGCTTCCTATTTTTCAACCAATTTTGTATCCACGTTGCTACTGTCCCCTTTTTTAATTCATTCACGGGATGTGATGCTCACTGGCTAGGCCAGCATTTATTGCCCATCCCAAATTGCCCTTGAGCAGGTAGTGATGAACTGCCTTCTTGAACTGCTGCAGGTGGTGTAGGTACACCCACAGTGCTGTTAGGGAGGGAGTTCCAGGATTTTGACCCAGCGACAGTGAAGGAATGGTGATATATTTCCAAGTCAGGATGGTAAATGACTTGGAGGGGATCTTTCCGGTGGTGGTGTTCCCATCTATCTGCTGCCCTTGTCCTTCTAGATGGTAGTGGTCATGGGTTTAGAAGGTGCTGTCTAAGGAGCTTTGGTAAATTCCTGCAGTGCATCTTGTAGATGGTGCACACAGCTGCTACTCTGGTGGTGGAGGAAGTGAATGTTTGTGGACGTGGTGCCAATCAAGTGGACTGCTTTGTCCTGGATGGTGTCCAGCTTCTTGACTGATGTGGGAGCTGCACTCATCCAGGCAAGTGGGGAGTATTCCATCACACTCCTGACTTGTGCCTTGTAGATAGTGGACAGGCTTTGGGGAGTCAGGAGTTGAGTTACTCATCACACGATTCCTAGCCTCTGACCTGCTCTTATAGCCACAGTATTTATATGGCTAGTCCAGTTCAGTTTCTGGTCAATGGTAACTCCCAGGATGTTGATAGTGGGGGATTCAGTGATAGTAATGCCACTGAACATCAAGGGGTGATGGTTGGATTCTCTCTTGTTGGAGATAGTCATTCCCTGATGCTTATGTGGCATGAATGTTACTTGCCACTTGTCAGGACAAGCCTGGATTTTGTTCAGTCCTTGCTGTATTTGGACATGGGCTGCTTCACTATCTGAGGAGTCATGAATGGTGCTGAACATCATGCAATGAACAAGGAACATCCCCACTTCTGACCTTATAATGGAAGGAAGGTCATTGCTGAAGCAGCGGAAGATAGTTGGGCCGAGGACACTATCCTGAAGTACTCCTGCAGTGATGTCCTGGGGCTGAGATGACTGACCTCCAACCACAACCATCTTCCCTTGTGCTAGGTATGACTCCAACCAGCAGAGAGTTTACCCCCTGATTCCCACTGACTCCAGTTTTGCAAGGGCTCCTTGAAGCCACACTCAGTCAAATGCTGCCTTGATGTCAAGGACAGTCACTCTCACCTCGAGTTCAGCTCTTTTGCCCATATTTGAACCAAAGCTGTAATGCTGTCAGGAGCCGAGTGCCCCTGGCAGAACCAAAACTGGGCATCAATGAGCAGGTTATTGCTAAGCAAGTGCTGCTTGATAGCATTGTTGATGACCCCTTCCATTACTTTACTGATGATTGAGAGTAGACTGATGGGGCGATAATTGGCTAGGTTGGAATTGTCCTGCTTTGTGTACAGGACATACCTGGGCAATTTCCTGCATAGCCGGGTAAATGCCAGTGTTGTAGCTGCACTGCAACAGCTTGGCTAGGTGCGCAGCAAGTTTTGGAGCACAAGTCTTCCGTACTATTACAGAATTACCTGGAAAAACTCAGCAGGGCTGACAGCATCAGCGGAGAAGAAAAGAGTTGACGTTTCGAGTCCTCATGACCCTTCAACAGAACTTGACTCTGACTCTCAAGTTCTGTCGAAGGGTCATGAGGACTCGAAACATCAACTCTTTTCTTCTCCGCCGATGCTGCCAGACCTGCTGAGTTTTTCCAGGTAATTCTGTTTTTGTTTTTGTTTTGGATTTCCAGCATCCGCAGTTTTTTTGTTTTTATCTTCCGTACTATTGCTGGAATATTGTCAGGGCCCATTGCCTTTGCAGTACCCAGTGCCTTCAATCATTTCTTAATATCACGTGGAGTGAATCGAATTAGCTGAAGACTAACAACTGTGATGCTGGGTACCACCAGAGGAGGCTGAGATGGATCATCCACTCAGCACTTCTGGCTGAAGAATGCAGCAAATCCTTCAGCCTTATCTTTTGCACTGATGTGCTGGGCTCCTCCATCATTGAGGATGGGTATATTTGTGGAGCCTCCTTCTCCAGTGAGTTGTTTTATTGTTCACCACCATTCACAACTGGATGTGGCAGGACTGCAGGGCTTAGAACTGATCCGTTGGTTGAGGGTTCACTTAGCCCTGTCCATCATTTGCTGCTATGCTATTTGGCACACAAGTAATCCTAAATTATAGCTTCACCAGGTTGACACCTAATTTTTAGTTATGCCTGGTGCTGCTCCTGGCATGCCCTCCTGCATTTTTCATTGAACCAGGGTTGATCCCTGGCTTGATGGTAGTGGTAGAGTGGGAGATATGCCGGGCCATGTGGTTGCAGATTGTGCTCGAGTACAATTCTACTGCTGCTGCTGAAGGCCCACAGTGCCTCATATATGTCTAGCCTTGAGTTGCTAGATCTGTTCAAAATCTATCCCAATTAGTATGGTGGTAGTGCCACAAAACACAATGGAGGGTATCCTCAATGTAAAGGCAGGACTTTGTCTCCATAATGCCTATGCAGCGGTCACTCCTACAGATACTGTGATGGACAGATGCATCTGCGGCCTGAAGGTTGGTGAGGATGAGGTCAAGTATGTATTTCCCTCTCATTGGTTGCCTCACCACCTGCTGCAGACCCTGTCTGGCAGTTATGTCCTTTAGGACTTGGCCAGTTCAGTGGCTACCGAGCCACTCTAGCTGATGGACATTGACGTCCCCCAACCAGAGTACATTCCGCACCCTTGCCACCCTCAGTGCTTCCTCCAAGTGATGTTCAACATGGAAGAGCACTGTTTCAACAGCTGAAGGAGGGCAGTACTTGGAAATCAGCAGGAGGTGTCCTTGTCCATGTTTGACCTAATGCCATGAGACTTCATGGGGTCCGAAATCGATGTTGAGGATGTTCAGGGCAACTCCCTCCCAACAGTATACCACTGTGCCACCACCTCTGCTGGGTGTGTCCTACCAGTGGGACAGGACATATCCAGGGATGGTGATAGTGATGTCTGGGACATTATCTGTAAGGTATAATTCCATGAGGATGACTATGTCAGGCTGTTGCTTGACTAGTCTGTGAAACAGCTCTCCCAACTTTGGCACTAGACCCCAGGATGTTCATAAGGAGGACTTTGCAGGGTCGACAGGGCTGAGATTGCCATTGTTGTTTCTGGTGCCTAGGTTGATGCCAGGTGGCCCGTCCAGTTTTATTTCTTTTTTGTGACTTTGTAACGGTTTGATACAACTGAATGGCTGCAAGGCTGTTTGAGGGCGTTTAAGAGTCAACTACTAATTCTATTCCGAATAATTGTTTCTAGAATCCCACTCACCAAGTTAAACTGACTGGTCTGCCATTGCTGAGCTTATGCTTACAAGCTTTTTTGAACAAGGGCGTAATGTTTGCAATTCTTCAGTCCTCTGGCACCTCCCGAGTCTAGGAAAGACTGAAAAATTATGGCCGGTGTCCCTGTAATTTCTACTCTTTCTTCAATATCCTTGGGTGCATTTCCTCCGGTCCCAGTGCCTTGTCAACTTTACGTCTATTCAACACTTCCTCCTTATCAATTTTGAACCCTTCTAGTGACAGAGTTTCCTTGTCTGTCACAATGGCCTACATAACATTTAATACCTCACCCATGGCCCCTTTGTCAATGTGTAAATTCCCTTTCAGGTCCCTAATCCTCCTTTTACCACTCTTACTATTTATATACCTATAGAAGACTTTGGGATTCCCCTTTATGTTGGCTGCCAATCTTTACTTATAATCCCTCTTCACTTCTTTAATATGCTTTTTCACCTCCCCTCTGAACCTTCTGTATTCCTCTTGGGTCTCAATTGTATTTTCTACCTGACACCTGTCATAAGCACACTTTTTCTTCCTTATCTTAATTTCTATCTCCTTTTTCATCCAGGGAGCTCTGGATTTGTTTGCCCTACCTTTCCCTTTCGATGGTATATACCTTGACTGTGCCAGAGCCAATTATTTTTTGAAGGTAGCCCATCGTTCAATTATTGTACAATTATTCCCGGCGATCTTTCGTTCCAGTCTATCCGGCCCAGCTCCGTTCTTGCTGCATCAAAGTCGGCTCTCGTCCAGTTAATTACTCTGGATTGCCTATTGTCCTTTTCTATCATCCTAAAATGCACAATACAATGTTCACTGTCTCCTAAATATTCCGCCACTGACACTTGATCTACTTGGCCCACCTCATTTCCAAGAACCAGGTCTTTTCTTGTTAGATTGGACACATACTGCTGTGGAAAGTTTTCCTGAACACAATCTGGGAACCTTTTGCCCTTCTCCACCCTTTACACTACCACTCTCCCAGTCTACATTCGGGTAATTAAAGTCACACATTAAAACTACTCTATAATGTGTGCCTCTCTCTGTAATTGCCCTGCAGATGTGTTCTTCAACATCCTTCTCACTAGTTGGCAGTCTATAGACTACACCAAGCATTGTAATTGCACCCTATTTGTTCCTTAGCTCTAGCCAAATTGATTCTGTACTTGAACCCTCTGGGACATCCTCTTTCTCCAGCACTGCAATGCTCTCCGTGACCAATGCTGCCACATCTCCTTTCCTATCTTTTCTGAACACCTTGTACCCAGGAATATTTAACATCTATTTCTGCCCTTCTTTGTGCCAGATCTCTATTATTGGCCACGAAATCATATTTCCACATGGCAACTCCCCAATCTTATTTACTATACTCTGTGCAATCACATACATACGTAGTAACCCTGATATAGATTGTTACTTTCTCCCTCACCCCCACTTCACCTATTAACTTACTTTTCCCTATATTAGTGCTATCTGTCCCTCCTAGTATTTTGTGTGCACCCTGGTATTCTTCTCTAATATTTCTCTTGGTTCCCACAACCTTGCTGAGTTAGTTTAAAGCCCTCCCAGCAGCACTAGCAAAACAATCCGCAAGGAACTCTGTCCCAGCACTGTTCAGGTGCAACCTGTACGGCTTGTACAGGTGCCATCTCCCCCAGAGCATGTCCCAGTGTCCCAGGAATCTAAAGCCCTCCCTCCTGCACCATCTTTCCAGCCATGTGTTCATCTGCCTTATCCTCCTATTTCTGGTGCTGGGAGTGATCTGTAGATTACTACATTTGAGGTCCTGCTTCCTAATTTTCTACCTAGCTCCCTAAATTCTAATTACAGGACCACATCCCCCTTCCTACCTAAGTCATTGGTACCAATGTGGACCACAGCCTCTGGCTGTTCATCCTCCCCCAGAAGAATGTTCTGCAGCTACTCTGTGACATCCTTGACCCTAGCATCAGGGAGGCAACATACCATCCTGGAGTCACATCTACGGCCACAGAAACGATGGTCTGCTCCTCTAACCAATGAATCCCCTATCACTATTGCTCTTCCTTTCTTCTTCCCCTTTTCCTGGCCAGCCCAGCCACTCGTAGTGCCACGAACTTGGCTATGACTGCACTCCGAGGAACCAGTGCCCTCACCAGCTTCCAAAGCGAAAAACAGATTTGTGAGCAGGACCCCAGGGGACTCCTGTACTACCTACCTACTTCTTTTGGACTGCCTGGTGGTCACCCATTCCTTCTGTCTCCAGGTGCTTAAGCTGCAGTGTGACCACCTCTGTGAATGTGCTATCCACATAGCTGTCAGCCTCGCGGATGCACCACTGACTCCAGCCACCGCTCGATCCCTGAAACCCATAGCTCAAGTTTCTGCAGCTGGCAGCACTCACTGCACATGTGGTCGTCGAGGACACCGGTAGCATCCATGACACGCATTCCACTCAACTGAGCTGTCCTGCCATGTCTTAAATCTACTTCCCTTATGTTAACTTTATTTTACTTTGGATTATTTATATTACTTTATTACATTGATCCTAAATTTCCCTTATTCCTGGAACTTCAGTTAAGTACAGAAACTTGTTTAAAAGTATTACACTTTTCTAATTTACTCACCAGGTCCTACTTTCCAAGGCCACCACTCTTCTTTGAGGAAAGGTAGAAGAAAGGCGCACCTCCTCCTTTCTCACTGAACTACCTCAGTCACCTCTGCTCTCAAACTCTTACTGCTTCTCACACTGTTCTTATAGCTCTTCTGCTCTCCTCTAGGTGCTGCTGACTGCCTCTCTCAAGGTCCTCCTCTCACACTCTCCAATTTGCAGCTACTTCTCCTCCTCTTCCTCCTCCATGGATATTGAGCCATTTATACCTTCATTTGCAGCTCCACTCCCGCTCGACAGCATGATGCTGTACAAGACATAGCAGACCACAACCCTTCTCAAGACCTTGAATACTGAAGGACATCTCCATACCTGTCCAGGCACCTGAATAACATCCTCAAATACCCAGGGGCTTGTTCAATGAGCATCCTTGTTGAGGCTCATTTTGTACCTTTCTTCTGTATCAATGGAAGGATTCCTTACAAGTGTCTTCAGTCAGGACTTCAAAGACCATCTCCAAAGAGCCATTCCCTCATGTGTGGAGGAGCAAAAACCTGTGGGAGAAGTGACATCACAGAATGAAGGAATCATGGCAGCTTCCAGGATACCTTACATAGAAATGTATGAAGTCTTCTTGGTTCACGTACCAGCTGAACATGAGTGAGTGGAATCTCTTCCAATTGACAGAATACTCCAGGCTGATCTGAAGGTGCCTGGATGGCCACATGTACATAGTCAATGACTGCCTGCACCTATGGTAATCCAGTTACTACAGCAAACCCAAGAGCCCTTTGCATCTGACCTAATCGGTGTCAAAGTGAATATAAGTGGCAGCCCTTAGAAATGTACATTAGTCACTTTGGAGATACATCTTTGAGCAGTAGATCATGAAATCCTGCAGATATTACCAGAAACTTTCTGTAAGGAGCCAAACTCAAAGATATTCAGGCTGCAGTGAAGACTACTGGTGCTGTTGGTACTAATGTTGCAGCTCCTTTTGTTTCTCATTAGATGTCTATGCTATAGCTGTTCCCATGCTGAAATGAAGGCTGACCACAGTGAAGTTCATTCAAGGTGAGGAAAGTCCAAAGTAGGTGAACTAAGGTTAAATTCCAGAAAGTTTGGAAGTCACCTTTAAAACAGTGAAATGGGTCTCTCAGAACAAGTGTTGTGAGCACAAACCCTTCAAAAATGTATAGAGTTGCCAACTGTAAGTGGTTTCATCACATGAGTTGCTCCAACGTTCAACCATTCTTCAGCCAACACATCCATCCTTGTGACAATGCCTTTCTATACCAATTAGAAAGCAAAAAGACTCATTATCTATTTGGATGATGCTTGACGTCAGCCAAACAGCCTTTTGATCCCCATTTTCAATATTTTTATCACCGGTAAAGAGAAATGATCAAAGAAAATTTTTAAAAATCTATCTTTTTTAATGTCCCAATGATTTCTCACCAGGGTTACGCACAGCAGTGTCCTGGAGATTGATCTTCAATTCCTGGAGCCTCCAGGCCAATCCTGGAGGATTAGCAACCCTATAAAGGCAGGCCAGCAATATGCAATTTTACAGTTTGAAAGCTTTCAAGCCATCAGTTTCATCAATCAATTAATCCCCACTGTGCTCTCACCTTGTTGACCATATTGAGTTCCACAAAGCTCAAAAACTCCATGCACTAGCTGTTAAAGGCAAAATTCTGGGTTAAAGACTCAGTTAATTATTTAAATTAAGAAATAATTGTAGGGGAAACATTTTACCAACATCTACCAACAGATATATTAAAAGCCTAAAAGTACCACGGCACCTATCTAAGAAGTAAAAGGGACTGCTTAGTCCATGGACATTCTAAAAGATTTTGTAGCACCATTAAGCTTTTGTTGATATGCGTTCCCTGTGCGGGCAGGGGGAATCCCTAAAATCGAGTGCGCGTTCTTTTGCGCATGCGCACCAAAGAGCACACTCATCTCCCTGAGGCTATGTGGTGCCTCAGGGAGATCACCTCTACTTTCAACAATATTATAGAAAAAAATAACTCCCTTACATGTCCCCTCATGTGACAATGTCACATGAGTTGGGACGTCATGATTTTCACAACAACTTTATTAAAAATTTTTAAAATCCTACATGAAACCTCATCTTACTGGTGGGTGAGGTTTCATGTTTTTTCTAGTTGCCACCGGGGCTCCTGGCCTGCCTACCTTAAGGTTGGACTGGCAGGTCCTTTAATTGCTTAATTGATCCTGTCAATGGCCTCAATTGGCCATTGACAGGTCAGCAGCTGATTTTGCTACGCTCCCGCTTTCCTGAAAATTTAAATCGGACGTGGTGATGTTGGGAGATTCCACCCCCCCCCCAAGTCACCGCGCGTTATTTTACGCGTTGGCGAGTGGGCCACGCCCCCGCTCGCCAACAGTAAAATCCTGCCCCATGTATGCAAGAGTGTGACCAAAAAGTTGAAGGTTGGCATCAAAATTGTTTTGTGCTAGGCCCACAAATATCCAGCCATTATTTACTAGATAATGAGTAAAACAAACGACTGACTGCAACTAAAGTCAGTAATAAATATACTAAAAAAAGTTAGAAAAAAATATTCTGGATAACTTAGAAGCAACAGGAAAGCTATTTTTTAGTGGCCTTAGCCATGGCTCGTTTAATAGCACTTTTGCCTCTGAATCAGAAAATTGTGGGTACAAGTCCCGCTTCAGGGACTTGAACACACAAATCAAAGCTGGCGTTCCAGTGCACTAACGATGGAGGACTGCACTGACAAAGGTGCCGTCATTGAATAAGAGGTTTAAGTGAAATCCCACCTGCTTTCTAAAAAGGTAAAAGATCACAGGACAGTATTCAAAGATCTGGGTTGCAATGCCTAGTCACCTGGCCAATATTTATCCTTCAATCAACATCACAAAAAGAAATGACCTGCTCATTATCCAAATGCTGTATGTGGGAGCTTGCTGTGCACAAATTGCTACTGTGTTTCCTACATCACAACAGTGACTACACTTCGAAAGTGCAGCATTGGCAGTAAAGTGGTTTGTCCAATGGTGGTGAAAGGTGCTATATAAATGCAAGTCTTCTTTCTTTAGTTATGTTAGAAGTCAGAAAATGATTAAATCCTTATTCTTTGAGGATTTCATCTAGGCAAGCGCAGCATGAGGATAAATAAACCATTCATGGATCAGGTAGATACTTTGCATCGGTTTTTACCTGAAATTGATGTTGCCATGGGCTCAGCTGGGAGTGCGGGAGTGGGGGGGACAGGGGATGCTAAATCCCCCCAAAAATGGCGGTAGCTTAGAAACCTGACATGATCCCACCCACTACCAGGGTACATTTGAAGGTGAGCAGAAAATCCTGTGAGCTGTTGGGTCAGTTATTTAAATAACTCCCCCGCCGACAGGGGGAAAATTCTTCCCATAGCATTCATTGTATTAACCCACTTACTGGGCAGAATTTTACAGCCCCGTTTCGGCAGGGATGGGGCCGTAAAATGCGGCGAGCCCTTAAAAATGCCATTGACGACAGTAGGAACGTAAAATTCTGCCCACTGTGAACTTGGATATAAGCAAGGTCTGTTTACCCAAAGCTCCAGTTCACTCACCAAATAAATAACTGTACACATCCGTGTTTTCATCATAATGAACTTGTCATTTCATTGCAGTGAAAACCTCAATGCTATTGTCAGCTGATAAGATGATGTGTCTGGGAAACAAATGAAAATTAATGTATAATCAAGCCAGCATACTGATTAAATCTCTTGAGTTTAACTTAAACAAAGGTGTTCATTCCTGTTCATTTGCTGCAAATGATCTTGAGATCATAATTCTTTATGGGAAGCACACAGTCAGTTGTTAAATCAGTCTAACACACTAAAGTAAGAAGTGTTTGAATACTCAGTTAGAAGAATACAGCCATTTTCAAGTTGAGTTTACTGCTTACTATGAATTAGTTTGAATTCCTCAAAAGAGGAAAGGTATTTTGTACTTATTTTAGGGAAAGGAATGCTGGTTGATGTAGTGTTGAATGTAAGTATTTTCGAAACTGGCAAACATATCTGCACCATACTGCAGTTGAATAGAATTTTACAATAGCTTTATTGTTACGCTTTATTTATTTTACAAGCGCCATGCAAGAAAGTGACAGTTGTTTAAAGAAGAGTATTGTATCATGTCACCAATATATCTTGTATACTTAGATAATGTCTATAATTGACAACCAAGATTTTTCCTGCTTTTTAGAAACATACAAACTCACAAATGTTTTCCTAACTAGTATAAGTGATCTTCCTCAGAAAATACATACAAAAGTTAAAGTCACTTTAGCTGAATACTACTGGTAACTTGAATGGTTGATATACGAACCTCATTCCTTCCCGAGATTGTCAGTAGCTAGTGGAACAAATGTCTCCATTCAGATTGCTAGATGTCAGCTTATTTATGAACTTCCGCTTGAAAACATAATTACTGCAGTTTTTTGGCCCTCGGAATGGTGTAATTATGTTTTACATCATTTTGATTAAAGAATGGGATGCAGCTAAATTGTAATGAAGTATAACTGGAAATAAATGCAGCAATTAAAAAGTCAAACTGAATCCTTAATGAAAAAGAATGGACCACAATTCCTATATAATCTAAGTTCCCATTTCCTTTTAAACACCACTCCCGAAAATCTTCTCAGAATAAAAATACAGCACCTCTAAAAACCAAACAATTGATGTCCAGATTGAACACAAACGGCCCTCCCACATCCAGGAACTTTCAGGACAGAACATTTGGGAACATCATTTGTATTTGTTGTTTCTAATGGAGGAGACGATTCTCACTCAAAATATCATGACACGAATTCACTGGGGAAGGTTTTAAACTGACCCCCACCAACTGCACCACCCCCACCCACCCTTCCTCTCCTAGAGAACTGGTGAACAGTATTGAAAGGCAAAGGAGTGGCATCTCAAAAAGAGAGAATTACAGAACACAGAATGCGGCCATTCAGCACATTGCGACTGCGCCAGCTCTTTGAAAGAGTTATTCAATTATTCCCCCTCCCCTATTCTTTCCTCATAGCTCTGCAAATTCTTCCTTTTGGATTTTAATCTATTTCCACCATCCATTCAGGGCATGTGTTCCAAATCATAACAACAAAAGACCAAATTCACCCCATCATCCCCCTGGTTTTTTTGCCAATTATCTTAAAGCTGTGCTCTCTGGTTACTGACATTCCAGCCTGTGGTACAGTTTCTTCCTATCCACTCCATTCACAATTTTGAACACCTCTCCTCCAAACCTTCTTTGCTCTGACGTAAACAATACCATTCTTCCCCAGAAGTTGAGGGCCTGACTTACAAATGGGCAAGTTGCAAGTAGCGATTTCAAAATCTTGGTCTGGAGGTCACCTCGGGGTCCTGACCCCTTGTGAGACCTTTGAAATTTCCAAAGGACTGACAGGGGGAAAGGAGAGAGAAACCCGCTCGCCGCCAATTAACAACCCAGTAAGCTCCCCTAGGAGTGGAGGTTGTGATTTTCTTTTTGGCGAATTTGAACAGTCTGGTGCACGTTAGTGTCCAGCTGTCAGGTTCATTCAGGGAACATAAGAATTTTTCTCAAATTTGTGGAAAACCAAAGTTCCATGGATCGTTGGTTGTACCTTTTTATTACGTTCATGGCCATTTGCCTCCATCTTGGGTTCTGTTTGTCCTCCAATGATCTGTCTGTTTTCTTCAGCAAGAGAGCAACAGCCCCCATCTTAGTCGCTGGCCCCAAGCAGGCAGTTCCTGTCAGTTGGAGGTGCTCAGCACCACTAACTGGACACTGAGCTTGCCACGAACCCAATTAGAGTATTTACAATCAAAAAACAGCTTTACATGAGCAACGCAGGTGACATGCAATGTTACATGATCATACGAATTAGGAGCAGGGTATTCGGCCCCTCGAGCCTGCTCTGCCGGCCAATAAGACCATGGCAGATTTGACTGTGGCCTCAACTCCACATTCCACCTACAATCAATAACCTTTGACTCCCTTGTTATTCAAAATTCTGTCTACCACTGCCTTAAAAATATTCAATGACCCTGCCTTTACAGCTCTCTGGGGAAGAGAGTTCCAAAGACTCTCAGCCTTCTGATAGAAAAAATTTCTCCTCATCTCAAACTTAAATGGGAGACCCCTTATTTTTAAACTGTATCCCCTAGTTTGTCAAGTCCACTCTGGACCTTATATGTTTTAATGGTGGAACCCAGTGTCAGGTTCCTGACCCCACTTTGAAAATACATTTGAACATAAGAACAGAGAGCAGGAGTAGGCCATTGAGCCCCTCGAGTCTGCTCTGTCAGTTAATAAGATCATGACTGATCTGATAGTAACCTCAAATCTGCATCCCACCTACCACCGATAACCTATCACCCCCTTGCTTACCAAGAAATCTATCCACCTCTGCCTTAAAAATATTCAAAGACTGCTTCCGCACCTTTTCAGGAAGAAAGTTCCAAAGGCTCACAACCCTCCGAGTGAAAAAATTTCGCCTCATCTGTTTTAAATGGACGACCCCTTATTATTAAGCAGTGACCCCTAGTTCTAGATTCTTCCACAAGAGGAAACATCCTCTCCACATTCACCCTGTCAAGGCCCCTCAGGATCTTAGATGTTTCAATCAAGTCGCCTCTTACTCTTCCAAACTCCAACAGATACAAACCTAGTCTGTCCAACCTTTCCTCATAAGACAACCCATCCACTTCAGGTATTAGTCTGGTAAACCTTCTTTGAACCACTTCCAATGCATTTGCATTTCTCCTTAAATCAGGTGACCAATAATGTACACAGTATTCCAAATGTGGTCTCGCTAGTGCCCTGTACAACTGCTGCATGACATCCCTATTTTTGTATTCAATTCCCTCTGCAATAAATGATAACATTCTATTAGCTTTCCTATTTACTTGCTGTGCTTGCATACTAGCCTATTGTGATTCATGCACAAGGACACCCAGATCCCTCTGCACCCTCTCACCATTTAAATAAAATGCTTATTTTATTCTTCCTGCTAAAATGGACAATTTCACATTTTTCCACATTATACTCCATCTGCCAGATCTTCGCCCACTCACTTAACCTATCTATTTCTGTTTGTAGCATCCTTATGAATTCTTCATAAACTTACTTTCCTACCTATATTTGTGCATTAACAAATTTGGCAACCATCCCTTCATCCAAGTCACTTAAATAAATTGTAAAAAGTTGAGGTCCCAGCACTGCTTTGTGGCACACCACTCATTACATCTTGCCAACTAAAAAAAAAAACACTTATGCCTACTCTCTCCTTCCTATTAGCTAACCAATCTTCTGTCCATGCCAATGTGTTACCCCCATACCATGAGCTTTTATCTTCTGCAATAACCTTTGATGTGGCACTTTATTACATGCCTTCTGGAAATCGAAGTACAGTACATTCACCGGTTCCCCCTTATCCACAGCACATGTTACTTCCTCAAAGAACTTCAATGAGTTGGCTATACATGATTTCCCTTTCACAAGATCATGCTGACTCTGCCTGATGACCTTGAGCTTATCCAAATGCCCTGCTGTAACTTTTTTAATAATGCTTCTAACATTTTCCCTGCGACAAACGTTAAGCTAACTGGCCTATGGTTTCCCACTTTGTCTCCCTCCCTTTTTGAATAATGGAGTTACATTTGCTATCTTCCAATCTTTTTCCAGGATCCAGGGAATTTGGAAAACCGATGCATCAACTATCTCACTAGACACCTAAGACCGTAAGATGAAGTCCATCTGGAACCGGTCTGTTGTCAGCCCACAGCTCCAACAATTTACTCAGTACCACTTCTCCGGTGACTGTAATTTTCCTGTCTTCCTTCCCCACTTCCATTTCCTGGTTTATAGCTGCTTCTGGGATGTTACTTGTATCCTCTATAGTGAAAACTGATGCAAAATACCTGTTCAATTCATCTGCCATCTCCATGTTTTCCATTATCAATTCTCCAGACTTGCTTTCTTTAGGATCAACGCTCACTTTGTTAACTCGTTTCTTAAAAATATTTATAAAAACTTTTGCTATCTTTTTTTATTTCTGGCTAGCTTTCTCTTGTACTTTAATATTTCCCTCATTATTAGTCTTGTATTCATTCTTTGCTGTTCCTTACATTCTGTCCAATCCTCCAGCCTTCCACCTATCTTTGCACAATTATATGCTTTTTCTTTAAGTTTGATACTATCTTTAACCTTCCTTGTTAACCACAAATGGTGTGTCTGTCCCTTGGACTTTTTATTTGGTGGACTTATCTATTTTGTGCATTCTGAAATATCCCCTTAAATATTAGCCAATGCATCATTATTGGCCCATCCATTAACCTAATTTGCCAATTCACTTTAGCCAGCTCTGCTTTCATGCCCTCATAATTGGCTCATTATTTAAGTTTAAAAACTTAGTCTCAGACCCACTCCTTTCTCATTCAAACTGAATGTAAAATTTAATCATATTATGGTTGCTATCTAGGGGTGCCTTCACTATGAGATCATTAATTACTCCCATCTCATTGTACAATACCAGATCTAGGATAGCCTGCTCTCTGGTTGGCTTCAGAACATGCAGTTCTAAGAAACTATGCCGAAAACATTCAGTACATTCCTCAGATAAAAGTAAAATGCTGCAGATGCTGGAAATCTGAAACAAAAACTAGAAAAAGCTGGAAAAACTCAGCAGGCCTGACAGCATCTGTGGAGAGAGAGAAACAGAGTTAACGTTTTAAGTCCATATGAACTGAAGAAGGGTGATAGGGATTCAAAACATTAACAATGTACTCTTTATCTAGGCTATCTTTATCCATCTGACTTTTCCAATCTGTATGCAAATTAAAATCTCCCATGATTATCACCGTGCCTTTCTGACAAGCTCCAGTTATTTCTTCCTTTATACTCAACCCTACCATGTGGTTACTGTTAAGGGGGCTGTACACAATTCCCACTAGTGATTTCTTGCCTTTACCATTTCTCATCTCTACCCAAACCATTTCAACATCCTGATTTCCTGAACTTAGGTCACCCCTCTATTGTGCCATTATTAATTAACAGAGCCACCCCTCCACATTTTCCTTGCTTCCTGTCCTTCCTATTTATCCTATACCCTTCAATATTCAGATTCCAATTCATGTCCTCCTGTAGCCATGGCTCTGTAATGGCTAACAATTGTAATTATTTATTTCTATCTGCACTCAGTTCATCGATTTTGTTTTGAATGCTATGTATGTTCAGACACAGAGCTTTTGGTTTTATCCTTTTTATTCATTTTATAACCTCTAGTTTGATCTGTCGATTTACTGTTAGATTTGTGCTCTCTATCCCTTTCTGTCACAGCCTGTTTTTCATTTCCTGTAGTAATAACTTTCTCTTTTGTCTTGTCTTTGCTCTTTCTTCGCAAATTTGATCTTTTGCCCCCACTATTTTGTTCAAAATCTTCTCAACTTCCCTAGTTATGTGGCTCACAAGAACACCAGTCCCAGCCCATATTGGTTGTCGACCATCCCAATGGTGCAGATCACACTTGCCCCAGTTCTGGTGCCGGTGCCACATGAACCAGAACCTACTTCTCCCACACCAGCCTTCGAGCCACACATTCATCTCCCTAATTTGATTTGTCCTATGATAATTTTCATGTGCCTCAGGCAATAATCTGGAGATTATTGCTTTTGAGGCTCTGCTTCTTAATTTGGTGCCTAGGTCCTCATACTGACTATGCAGAACCTTCTTCTTTGTCATGCCTATGTCATTGGTATCTACATAAACCTCCCACTGCAAGTTTCTCTCCAGCCCCAAGCAGATGTCCCACACCCTGGCACCAGGCAGGCAACACAGCTGTCTAGACTCACTCTTTGCTTCAGAGAATGGTGTCAACCCTTCTGACTATACTATCTCCTACTACCACTATATTACTTTTTGCTCCCCTCACTTGAATGGCTACCACAGTGCCATGACCGGTTAGCTCATCCACCCTGGAGCCCCCACTTTCATTCAAACAAGCAGAAAAAAATCTCAAACCTGTTGGATAATTGTGGAGGCTTACACTCCTGTCCCCTGAGTCCCCTTACCTGCCTCACTCGCAGTCAGACTCTCCTGTCCCTGAGCACTGACCAAATCAGAAGACCCTATCCTAAAAGAAGTGACTACCTCCTGGTACAAAGAATCCAGGTAAAACTTTGCCCCTCCCTGATGCATTGCAGTGTCTGCAGTTCAGCCTCTAACTCAAACTCTGAGCTGAAGCTGCTCAAACTTCAAACACTTACTACAGACGTGTTTGCCCTGGATCAAACTGGCATCCAGGAACATCCACATGCTGCACTTGTGACACATCACCTGTCCTGACATCCTTAAAGTGTTCTAATTAACTATTTAATTCAGTTATATATTTGACTTTTGTTTTTATATATTTCATTAACCTTACCACCAGTTGCTAGACTATTTTGAATCTTAGGAATAGGATAAACCTTAGCCACTTGCCAGATATTCACCAAATAACTAGCTTCTTCTCCTGTAGCAGAGTCTAAACACTTCCTGAAGGCTGAGCAAGTTATAAAGCAGAAAGCAAAAGACTGCCTCTTTCCCTTCATTCCCTAACTCCCTTAATTACCCAAATCCCTGCACTCATTTCTAAGTCATACTTCTTGCAGTAAACCTTACCTACCACAGCTCTTTCCAACTATGCAGTCAGGCCAAAGGCTCCACTCACTGATCACATGCCTCTTACTGATTGTGCAATTTAAACAATCCTGTTTTTATATAAATCAGCTTCCTGCTACAGTTATCAACACCTAATTTAGACTCTATTGAGGCAAAGGGCTTTCAGGTGATTGACAGTTAATTGCTACTAGACAGTTGCCTGTTTAACTTGGCTACTTAACTTGCCTAAAGGCTGTTAATTCTGGGTTGTTAGTTCAAGGTCAGAATCTGGCTCTTACTCCAAAATTGAACTTTTGAAAAAGATTTACCAGTTGAATTCCCACTTGAACCAAATTCCCAAATATACTCACTCGGTCTCTGTCTCACTCAGACTGCACTCACTCCGCTCACTGATCACACATCCCTTACTGTCCAAAAGTCTCTCCAGATGACTTATGTCCCTCATTCACAATCTCACCCATCACTGATACCTATGACCATCTGAGGCAATTTTGAGGTCAGCCTGCAGATGGGCGAGTAGCCTATTCACTTGACAGAGGCATAAGGCTCTTTAAATACTCCAATCATTTTTGTAGCACCCTGACCTGAAACTTCAGGTTCTAATGAGGTAGGAACGTGCACATGCTCTTGCCTAGCTACACTAGGTATTTAATGGCCTAACCAACAGTCCTTAAAGGGATTGCTGAAGTTTGTGCAAAAGATAAAGGTGTCAGGAATTTTCAGTTTTTCTTTTTGCGGAACCAGAAAAAGCACTAACTAGCACCACAAAAAAAAAACTTTGATCTATTCAAGGGCCTTCGCTATGAGATCTTTTCCCCCATACCATGACTCAACTTACTGACTGGCCCATCCTCAGGTTAGGCTGATTTCCACAGTCTCCCACAGCCAGTGTCCTGTAATGAGGTGCCCATTTTATGCTGGCAGCTCACTGGCAGCAGTTAAATGAGCCTTAACCCCAAATGAGGTTCGGGTGTCCTGACGCCAAAATTGTGCCTACCTCGCCAACTTGGCCTGCATTGTGGGCAAAAGTTGAATTTCTCCATTTTTTTTTATTCATTCCACAGAAAGGAAAAACAGTAAAAACTGGGAACTAAGAGTACTGGTCCAAACTGCTTTTTTCCTTCTGGTCATGGGGCTTGGGTGTCTCTGGCTAGGCCAGCATTTATTGCCCATCCCCATTGTGTCACAGTTGAATCAAATGCTGATTGGATTAAATCACTAATTTTGCAAAAACAATTTTCCTTTGTATTATGCTTCTCATGGAAGGGAGGTGTGCCATAGGGCTTTTCATCAAGGAAGAGAAACAATGGATGTGGAACAGAAGGGAAAAAGGAAATGGAGAAGCTTAGGGTAGCAAAAAACAAGGATAAAATGTTTTCAAGAGGTTTTTGAAAGAGGTACAAAGGTAATCGACTGTGTGAACTACACAGTGTAGATGTGCAGCGTTTGAATGAAGATCTGTCAGTTGTGGAGCAATGGAGGGAGAACTTAGGAGTCAGGAGAAGAGCACGAATGTAGGGCATTAGAAGGGAGTTGAGGTCAATCGGATGAGACATGGAGAGTTACTAGAGTTGTACAGCTCAAAGGAGGCGACTGAGAATGCCATCTATAACATTGGTTGAAATGGGGATTCTGCCTGGAAAAGTATTTGAGAAGTCAAGGCTTCAGCTGGTGAAGGAATGAAGTAGAGTTTCAGTGAAGTTGGGAGGTGATGCAGAGCTGCAGTGAGTACTTCATATATGCATCTTAATTACAAAAGGAGCACTCATGGAATAAATTCATGCTGGTAACAGAGCCAATGTGGTGAAGCAACCTTAGTTTGCTTTTGAGCAGAACAATGTGATTGAATGCCTCTCAATTCAACTTGGGATGGCAGCCTATGTAGTTGGTAGAGCTAAGACCACTGGGACATGCTGATGCAAGGAAAATTGGAGATTATACATCTGTCATCTCAAATTTAAATCAAAAATTAGTTTCTAACAATCTACATCATAAATATTTGAATTGGACACACCTGGTACCGATCCTATTCCACCAAAGAGACCATTATATTTTCTGACAATTCAATTTAATGAATACAAAATGATGGCTAACACTCAATTTTGCAATGATTAATTCTCAGTAAGGAAACATCCCCATTGGGATTGTGCACCTGTAAAAGTTGCAACTATACTTTTTTTATTCGCTCATGCGATGAGGGCATCACTGGCTAGGCCAGCATTTGTTGCCAACTCCGAATTGCTCTTGAGAAGATGGTGGTGAGCTGCTTACTTGAACTGCTGCAGTCCATGTGTTGTAGGAACACCCATAGTGCTAATAGGAAGGGAGTTCCAAGATTTTGACCAGCGACAGTGAAGAACGGCAATATAGTTCCAAGTCAGGATGGTGTGTGACTAAGAGGGGGACTTGCAGGTGCTGGTGTTCCCATGTGTCTGCTGCCTTTGTCCTTCTATGTGGTAAGGGTCACCAGTTTGAAAGGTGCTGTCAAAGGAGCCTTGGCAAATTGCTGTAGTGCATTTTGTAGATCCTACACACTGCTGCCACTGAGCATCAGTGGTGGAGGGGGTGAATATTTAAGGTGCAGGTTGGGATGCTAATC
The DNA here is from genome assembly GCF_017639515.1 of Carcharodon carcharias. Classification (NCBI taxonomy): domain Eukaryota; kingdom Metazoa; phylum Chordata; class Chondrichthyes; order Lamniformes; family Lamnidae; genus Carcharodon; species Carcharodon carcharias. The sequence continues at coordinate 110,294,682 of NC_054477.1, forward strand.
AAGAGGGCTGCTTTGTCCAAGATGGTGTTGAGCTTCTTGTGCGTTGTTGGAGTTGCATTCATCCAGGCAAGTGGAGAGTATTCCATCACACTCCTGACTTATGCCTTGTAGATGGTGGACAGGCTTTGGGGAGTCAGGAGGTGAGTTACTCTCTGCATAATTCCCAACCTCTGAGCTGCTCTTGTAGCCACAGTATTTATATGGCTGGTCCATTTCAGTTTATGGTCAATGGTGACCCCCAGGATGTTGATAGTGGGGGATTCAGCAATGGTAAAGTTGTTGAATGTTGAGGGGATATGATTATATTCTCTCTTATTGGAGATGGTCATTGCCTGGCACTTGTGTGGCATGAATGTTACTTGCCACTTATGAGCCCAAGCCTGAATATTGTCCAAGTCTTGCTGCACATGGACACAAACTGCTTCAGTCCCTGAGGAGTTGTGAATGATGCTAAACATTGTGCAAACATGTAAACATTCCCACTTCTGACATTATGATGGAGGGAAAGTCATTGATGAAGTAACTGGAGATGGTTGGACTTAGGGCGCTACCCTGAGGATATATATATATAAATATATATGTGAGCACAGATTTTCTTTCAGACGGTCTGGTAATTGGGATTATTGAGGAATGGTATTTCAATGTGTATTCCTGGGAAATCCTGCACTGGGTCCTTTAGCCAGCAACATTCCAGGGAAATAAAACAAGTTGATGATCCTGCCTGATTATTGTGGCTGTGACAGGTCTGCGTATAAAGCAGCTGAGGCTGACCTTTGCTTCCTCAGGGGAGCCCCCTGGAGGTCAGAAAGAAACGGTCTTTTCCCCTTTTTCTTGACCTTTGCAACTGGAGGAATGGACGCCCACATTTAGCAAAGATTAGAAAAACTACCCTAACTGGGTGATTTGTGAATTGTGGGTTAATTGTATGATCTATTTAATGATCTGACAAGAACATTTGTCTGTCTCTCCCAATGTCATTTTTAATATTTTTGCTCAAACTGAGCCTCATTTGATCTCCCCAAACTGAAAACAATTGCAATTTGACTGTAGCACAAAACCAGTACTGCATATGTACCTCTTAATTGTAAAATGAGCACTTATAACTTTTAACATCTTTACAAACAGGTGAAGAAGCTAATTGAAAGACAAGAAGTGTTTTGGAGAATGTTTCTGTAAAAATCATTTCTCCCATGAACTGCACAAATCCCAGACAAAACTGAAACTGAAATCACTTGATGCTTTTTAATCACACCAGCAGAAATCTCACTGTTGTGGAGGTAGAGTTAATATGAATGTGTTTTTGGAGCATAGCACTGTTTTAGGGGAATAACAGGAAAAACATTAAGGGCACAATTTTCCTCCCCCGCCAGCAGTGGGAATCGTGGCGGGAGGGGGCAGCTAATTTGGCCGGAGGCAAAAGTCTGTTTCCCAACGGTGGGATAAACTGTTGGAATTTTGTTCTCCTGACTTTCAAGGCAGGTTAAAGGTGGGTTGAGCTTTCCAACGAACAATGTCAGGAACTCAATTTGCATGCATTAGCGTCTGCTGCACATTTATCAAAAGGCCACCTCACCAGAATTAAGTTCGGTCTCCAAATTAACATCTTCACCAGCAAGAACTTAGAACATTCAGTGTTGCGACCGTACATAAGCGGTATGCACCTGGTGAGCTTAATCTCTCCTATGACTTTGAAGTCGGTAGATGTTGCTTTCTCTTTCTTGGGGACCTCGCATAACTTCACGCATGTCATTAGAAAATGCTGAGCCAAGGCTAGACAAGGAAGGCAGGCAAAGGCTGGAAGGCAGAGGGTGGTATGATGGAAGGGTGGAGCGAAGGCTGGTCAGTGAAAGCAGCTCTACAGGGGAAGGGTGGGGGCAGTGTTAGGGAAAGAGAGGGGTAATGTCTGGGGAAGGAGGGGGAGAATGTCCAGGAAGGAGTGGATGATAGTGTCCGGGGAAAGGGGTGTGTGTCTTAGAGGGTGGGGTCAGTGGTGTTGATGGTGGTGCCCTGAGGGGAGAATTCAGGGTACTGGTGATAGGAGGGAACAGCCACAGTCGGGGGTGGGGGGGTAGGATGCAGTAGGGTGGCAGGTCCAGGGGGAGCGTCTGGTAGGTGAAGATCTCATCGGGTGGGTCACGGAGGGAGACAAGGCAGGTGGCTTGGATAAAGAGAGGTGGCAGTGTCAAGGTAGGCATGGGGACGGTAACCGGTGTCTGATGGGTGGAAAGGCATGTAGAGGTGGATCGTGATAGGGTCTAGGGTAATGGGGGGAGGTTTAAGGGTGACAGAAGGGAGAGGAATGGTGATATTGGGTGGGTCTATGGTAATAGGGGAAATTGGTGGGTGACGGGGGGAGGGTAGAAGGTGGTGGAGCGAGTTTGAAAGGTAACACACACCATTTTTCCAAACTGACCTTGACCACGCAGTTAGTCAGTCAGTGAGATCCCTCAAGGTGGGAGGGGGATCTTTTCAGGTTGGTGGAGGTCAAGGTCAGCACAAGTGGCCGATTAAAGGGTCACCTTTGCGAGGCAAGTGGATGACAAAGGTGCTCACTTGTGTTCTCCTCTCTATGGTGAACCCCACACAGCAGCAGGTTTGTTTTCGGCTCATGGGTCTCACAACATTGCAAAGTGTGGAGCTGCCGTTCAATTCGCACTATTTGTCATTGGCTACAGTGAGAGGCAAGGATGAAGGGAGGGAGGGAGGTGGAATGCTTCCAAGGGACTGGTGGAGGGCTGCCAACTCATGACTCCAAACATCCATCCTCCCAGGTGAATGGTCATGGCTGACAATGGATCATGCAGTTAGTCTTTCTATGCTGCCAAAGTAATAATCTCTCTATAGAGTTTTGAGGGTGGTGGAGTCAAGCAGAAACGTATCCACTTGAGGCTTCTTGCACATGGCCCTCATCATCCTGGTCAAAGAGCAATGTTTCCATAGGCATTCATGTATGAATGGGAGGAACACCCATTTCTGGTCCTCCAGGATGTCCTTTACCTGGAAGGGGTGAGGTGGGGATGCAATGTCTAGACAGAGGCCTGGTGAAGGGTGAGGCACATACTTGATGACTTTGACATGGAGGGAAACCTGTTAAGAACATGCTTACTTAATATACCACTTCAATCCATTCATACATCCACTGAGGCGCCGATGATGCAGGCTGCAGGCAACCCTGCCTTGGTTATGGCTGTCATCCAGATGAGGAGAAGGAGGGCCTATCGCCAGTTGGCACAGGGCCATGAGAAGCAAGGGCCTGAGCAGCAAGAGACAGTGGGGCCTCTAAAAGATCAAGAGGCTGGTGAACATGGACCAGTGCAATGGTGAGCAATGGCCTGGCAATGGGTATGTCGCCGTCAGAGTTTTATCTAGAGATGAGCATAAGTCAATGCCAGAGGCACCCTCGTATGTCCCGGGATGTGGTTGCTCACATCTGACAGCTTCTCCACAACGAGATGTGGCCACAAGGACTCTGGAGAAGTAGTATGTATCTCCTGGCCTGCAATGAGTGAATATCTATCCTTTAAATATGGCACCAGAACCTTCGACCCCATGAGTTAACAGCAAGACAGGTGACTTCCTGTCCATCATGAGATTCACTGGGCTCTTTGTGGATGCATAATTAATGAGCTAAATAGTGAATGATTGTGTATGTTCACCCACCCCGCCACCCAGCAGGAATCACGCTGACTTTTCCACCTGCCACTGGACTTAGTCTCCAGAATGGAAAATCCCACACTTAGAAATTGGACAACATACAACATGTTGTGCATGTGCTATGTGGCCACCTGAGGATCCGAATTAGCAGAAATCATTTTGGTACAGCAGGTATTGCTTGCAGTAAGGTCACACAACAGCAACATTTGAAGTCAGAAATAATTTATCCAGATGAAGGTCATCTGCTGGATGCAGAGCTCATTCACCATTCTAACTGTTTGGATGCCATGTGCTGACCTTGCCCAGCACAATAGGATGCTGACTGACATGAAATTATTGTCAGCAATAATTAATTTAAAGGAATCATGCAATACTCACAGCTTGGCTGCTCGTTTACTACTTTTGGCTCCTGTTTCATTTCATAGCCTTTTTGGCTGTGTTCTGGCATGTCTCAGACTTCACTTTCTCTGCATAGAAGGAGGCTTGACTACCTTTACCTTTGTCTTGTTGTTAGTCTCAGTGATGGGCCAAATCTTCTGACATCCAGAGTGGTGAAATCTGCAATTAAGTCTGTGATGTGTGTCAGGACCTGGCAGGGGGACAGAGAGACAGTGCAAGAGAGAGAAAGAGAGTGCAAGAGAGAGAGAAAGGGTGCAAGAGAGAGAGTGAGCGAGAGAGATTGCAAGAGAGAAAGGGAGTGCGAGAGAGTGAGAAAGGTTGTGTGAGAGAGAGAGAGAGATTGCGCGAGAGAGAGAAAGGGTGCAAGAGAGAGAGTGCAAGAGTGTGAGAGAGAAAGAGAGTGCGAGAGAGTGAGAAAGGGTGTGAGAGAGAGAGAGAAAGAGTGGAAGAGAGAGAGAGTGGAAGAGAGAGAGCACAGACTGTTGGACAGTAGGATAGTTGGAGGAGATTTGAAGGGCCGACCTTGATGGAAGTAAATGGAAGATACAAGAAATCTCAGCTTGTATACAAATCTTTGAAATAGTACTCAGAGCAAGTGGTTAATCTTCCAAACTTGGAAAGTATCTGACTTGAGTTTATTGGGCTGCATTTGACTAAGGCTGCATTAATTTGTGCCGCAACACCACAGGGAGCACTTCCTGCACATACACAGAGGCAGTGTAAATTACAGGAAGTGAGAGATGCTTTTAAGTGCAGCTGATGCCTTAGAACTCATTTTATGATTTGCAACTAGACAGACAGCCTAAATTAAGTTTTGAGATGCAAGCTGAAACCTGTTATTAGGGAGTAAATTAAAAAAGAATCATATTAGGATTGACAGTTCCCCAAAATGTTCTGTTCATTTGCTAGCCATAATTATTAAAATTCTCATCAGAAATACATTAGGGTATTGCTTTTTCAATAGGACTTATTGCAGATGTTATGAAAAGACTTGGAGGAGCATCAAAATGTATGGGCTTACTCCATCTTGCATTATTTATTAATATTTACAGTACTTCCTACAAATGAATACATTCTTTGGTAGCTGGGATGCCCTTGTTCAATCTTTAGAATTTTTGTACCTGTCACAAGGCCCTTTATTCACCACAGTTTTTCAGTGTTTAGAATAAAAATTATAGATAAAAAATATTACATTTAAAAATCACTCAACATGGGGCTCGAGACAATGACTCCGGGATTAAGAGCTCCATTAGCTACCAAATGAGCTAGCCAGTTTGTGGAGGAATTGGGATTTCTGTTACACTGATGCTCCTGCCGCCAACCAGAAAGGCATCAGGATCACTTGGGCCTGCGTTGGCAGCTGCAATGCGCATGCGCAACAGATCATGATGCCTTTCGGTCAGTGACAGGAGTGAATGTTGGTTGAATGGGCATAGAAGGAAATGTGATTTAAGGAGTTCAGTTTAGATTATAACTAAATTCATTGTACTTTTAATATCTTTAATGTAATTGACCATTTAAGATAGACTGTTCTTTGATTTTTGTGCAGTAAAATTCTTTTGTTTTAACTGTGAACCTTGTGGCTTCAATTGTTTTAGTAAATACGTGGGTTTTCAGGTTCTTAATTAAACAAATAGTTGCTGGTCTATACCAAGATCACAATTACGGGAAACATTCAGAATAAGCATTCCAGTAATTCATGCACTGGAAAAAGTCCCTCAGTAGTGCATAGTTACAGACAAGAGCTCCTTCACAGAAATGTCATATGCTATTGAAACAACATCTTTATTTTTCCAATTATTTCGTCCAATCCCCCAAAATAATTTGAATTTTAATAGTGGGTGATAACTTATTATATATACTTGTCAGTCTTGAACTTAACAATCCTGATTGAAGCAATGAAAGAAACTTAGATTTTTGAGACATTCACTTCCATCACTATATCTTTTCCTTGGGTCTTAATTGATTAGAAGTGGATTGTGTTTTTTGTTGCAACTGCAGCAGGATTAGTTAACTATATTTGTGAATTTAACTTTCATTTATAATTACATGAATGTTCTTAAACATGTAACAATCTAGAAAAATAAATAGTGTAAGAAACTTATACTTGCTTGATGTTAAACCCTCTTGTTCAACGCAAGAACAAGTGAAATGTCCGCAGAATTTTCACAGGAGCATTAATCAGACCAACATTTGCACTGAGCCAAAGCAGGAGATATTAGGACAGGTGATTAAAAGCTTCATCAAAGAGAGAATGAAAAAGGAAGATGGAAGTAATGGGGTTGGGTCTGGAATGGCAGCTAAATCATACATGGCAATGGATACGAAGAAACTGAGGTTGTGGAGGCATGGCAAAAGTAGAAGAGTCTCAGCGAGAAGCTGCCAGCCCAAAAGTCATCTTGTGTACCATCTTCTCTCAAAAACAAACAAAATGTCTAGAAATCAGGATCTGAACTCAAGCTGATGTTTTTAACACACTAGGGCAGACTTTTCTGCCCACCGGGCGAACGGGCCCGACCCAATCTCCGGCGGGCAGGGAGTCAATCCCTGCTGGAGAAGTGGGCACTGCCACAATTTAAGTGGGCGGGCCCAGCGTGATGCCCGGCGGGAAGCGCTATGCACTTCCTCTGTGAGCGGGGTTGGATTCCCCAAATGTGAGAGTGTGCTTTTTCGCACATGCACACAAAAGTGCGCACATCTCCCTGAGGCTAAATGCTGTCTCAGAGAGATTGCTGACAGTTGTATAAACTTTAAAAATAGAAACATAAAAAAATCCTTAACATGTCCCCCTCATGTGACAATGTCACACGAGATGGGACATGTTATTAAATTTCACTGAAACTTTAATAAACTTTTTTAAACCCTACATGAAACCTCATCCCGCTGGTGGATGAGGTTTCATCCTTTTTCTATTCCCCGCCGGGGCTCCTGGCCTGCCCAACTACCTTAAGTTTGGATGGGCAGGTCCTTTAATTATTTTAATTATCCTGTCAATGGCCTCAATTGGCCATTGACAGGTCGGCGGGTGGTCAGTTGATTTCGTTGTGCCTCTGCCTTCCTGAAGATTTAAATGGGGCAGGGTGATGTCGGGGGTTCTCCCCAACGTTATCCCGTGTCATTTTGCGCATAAGCGAGCGGGCCCCACCGCCTGCTCGTCGACAGTAAAATTCAGCCTCTAGTAAAGCTGAAAAAGTGCAAAGCCCCTGAAAGATGTAAGATTGTCTATAACTGTCATACATTTCAATACTTATGTTATTGGACAGAATATTTCTTGTACCATGGAGGTGAATTCAATGGCAGTACTGGGAGCAAAATTAGAGAAAAGGGCATTGGATTGGTGCCCCTACCTGTTTCTGCTTTCCAGCAATCTTGTTAGAGGTTGGTGAACATAGGCTGTGTCTATCCACCTAATGGCAGTGGGCAGCCAATGATGAGCAAATAAAGGACTAATGATGGGTATGGGATCCCCACTGGAGTCATCCAAGGGTGGCACTGGGCTCCCACTGATTGCAAAGCTCAGCAGCTCTGTGGAGGTGGCCTGCTGATGGAAGGTCAGTCGGCCATCTAAAGCAGAGTATCAGGGGCTCCATTTGCTAATGAAAGAGACACCGGGTTGAAAGGCTGTAGTCCTGGTTGAAATAAATCCTCTGGAGAGGTTACCCCTCCACTCAATTGGTATTATCTGCTTTGGGCTATGTTATTTTTGGAATTGAATTAACTTTTCTGAGGGGCAGTGGGGGGAGGTCTCTATTTTGAAGCACCCCTAGATTCTCCTTTCTGCCTGAACAGTGCCCACTTCTTATGGTCTGCTGGCCATCATCAGTTGTAGGCCAACTGATTGGATCTGCAGCCTCAGGAACACCCCCTCCCCTCCATCTTTAATTGGATGGCAGAAGTCAAGGTGGTCATTTAGGAGACCAATTCCTGTATGAGAGCACTGGAGGGTGCACTGCTGACCCATGCAATGCAATGTTGGAATGCAGAAATGACCATGACTCCTGAAACAAAAATCACCATAAGATTCTGCCCAATGTACCCTCCCCCATGGTGACTTTGCTGGCAGGCCAGCATTTAATCAGGCAAGTAGACCCCGCCACCTTCCTGCCTCTACCCCTATTAAGTCCATGGTGGGAAAGCCACTGGATGGCCTTCCTGCCCTACTGCCAATTGAGGCCCTTAAGTGTGCAATTAATGCCCACTTAAGAGCCTCACCTCGCTGCTGCTGCTGCTACTAGTACTAGGTGGGCAGGGACCTTGGCATGTTTGCTTATAGGCACCTATGGTGTTCAAAGACACTCAGTGTCTGATTGATGGATACAACATTGGAATTGGTGGGGGGCCACTGAAAGCGCTTGCTCCTGACCCCCCCTACCACACAGCCATGACCCTATGAGCCCCTTCCCACCATCACTCACCTGCATCCCTCAGGTGAGTGTCATACCAGTTGCAGCCATCAGCTCGCCTCTAAGTACAGAGGAGCTAGTAGCCGCTGATTCGCTGGCAGCTCTCAGCAGATGGGACTTTCATCCTGGGATCCTAGGTCCCAGGAGAAGACCGACCGCTGGTCTGTTAACTGCCTGAGAGGCACAAGATGTGGCAGGCCATCTTAAAAAGAGGCAATACAGGGCCACATCAAGTGAGCAGCCAAGAGCCCCATCACTGCCATATGATTCTGTCCATTGTATCTAGCTAGGGAAACTAATTTTTTGAGTCATTAGCAGTATAGTGCATTAACAGTTAAAGGAAAATACATTTAATAAGTTGATGTTTGTTATCTTCAATTTACCTTTCAAATCAATGGCTCCATTAACATCCAGTGGCTGTTATATATGAGCTAATGTTAATTCTACAAATCAATAGAAGGTCTCATCAATTGTAATAGATTTTTCTTAATATTTAAAAAGCCAATATTGGACCAAAAGTTCAAAGAACGTGGTCTATCTGGAACATAGAAATATCTGTTTTGAAAGATAAAGAGAAGTACATGATTGATGTGGAGATATGATAATTTAGTATGTTCAGGTAGTTACATGCAGATATTTGTTTCACTTCCTGTTAAGCAAAATGTTGACCTGTCCAAGGCTGCGGAACACACTTGGGGGAAACAATATGCTATTTAAAATATATACACAAAACTTAGGAGATAATCCAGAGATGACAGTTCAAATCCCAAAATGGCAGTTTGTGAATTTGAATTTGCTTAAATAAAAGAACAATAAATAATATGGAATAAAAAGCTGGTGTCAATAATGGTTACCTTGAAGCTATCAGGTTGTCACAAAAACTCAACTGGTTTATTAATATCCTTTAGGGATGCAAACATGTCACCCTTACCTGGTTTGACCTTTGTGGGACTTCAGATCCGCAACAATGCGGTTAACTCTTAACTGCCCTCTGAAAAAGCCTAATAAAGCTATTCAGTCATCTGCAGTAGTTCAGGGTGGCAGCTCAGCAGCAGCTTCTCCAAGACAACTAGATATGGGTGATAAATGCTGGCCTTGCCAGTGACACACACACACCTTGTGAATGGATAAATAATTTTTGAAAAAGACTTCAAACAGCAAGTACAACCAATGGTCCTCTTAACCTTTGTGCAAGATTTATAGTTTCTCTGGATGTCAAATTTTTCACAAGCTGTTGAAGCATTTCAGATTGTCAGGTTATCACATGGAGGAACATGAAATACAATGTGATTCTTAAGGTATTAGTTATTGTGGTAAGCTCTTCTGACCATTTTTGCAATGAAAAAATGAAAATGGAACTCATTGCCAAAAATGACCAGAAGATCTCTAAGCCAAACTGTTTAAATTGCTTTTTTTTTAAATGTCAAAAATCAACAAATGGCACATGTTGCTCCAAATGAGTTTTTTTTCAACAAGTCAATTCAGTATTCCTTAGAATCTACAAAAGACCATGCTATAAATAAAGATAACTATACAGCATGAATTCAATAAGGATTAATGTCTAATGTACAGTATGTAAGAGGCATTGCATATATTTGGCAGTGTGAGATCTATTTTTGATAAACCCACAGTAAGGGTTAACTGTGGCTCGTGGTAGTACTCTCGCCCCTGAGTCAGGAGGTTATGGGTCAAGTCTCAGAAGCTTGAATACAAATGCTAAGCTGATGCAGAGAGAATTGGCAGCTGGAGTGGACCTGGAAGAAATCAAGAGCACTGGGGACAAGATAAATTGAGTCCCCTGGCTCAGGGCCTATCACTCACTGAGGAGAGAATCGGAAGCTGGAGCAGAGCGGGACATGCTGGAGTTTGAAAAGGGGGAAAAATATTCAAACTGTGAAATCATGGGAAGGGTGCGAGTTAATTGGTTGGTGGCTATTACTGTTGTCTTCAAAGTTAGGGAGTTAGTCTAAGCAGCTGGGAAAATTAAAAAAAAACAAAGGTTAAATAAAAAATTCAGCTTTCCTATATTTAATTAACATCAACAGAAGGAAAATGAATACCTGCTGAGTATCTTTTCCTTAAAGAGTAAGGTTTATAAGTAGTAACAAGATTTATTATCTAATAGATAAAGGAATTTCGGAGCAGCTTTGACTTTCCAAGTGCACATCCTGTGCTATGTGAGAACTCCAGGATGCTTCCCATGTCCTAGATAACCTTATGTGCAGAAGGTGTTGTCAGTTGCAGCATCTCAAGTTCCAGGTCTTGGAGCTTGAGCAGCAGCTGACACATCCATGGGCTTGAGAGCTTCATGGGTAGCACGTTTATGATCAGCCTAAGACTTTGCAGGGAGAGAGAGAATGGGTGACCACCGGGCAGTCAAGAAGAAACAGGCAGATAGTACATCTCACTGTCCAACCAGTATTCAGTTCGGTATACTGAAGAAAGTGATGGTTCATTGGGGAGTGCAGCCAGAGCCAAGTCTATGGCACCACAATTGGCTCAGTTGTACAGGGGGAGCATGAAGAAGACTGGAAGACCAACAGTGATTTGGGATTCAATGGTTAGGGGAACAGACATGTATTTCTGTGGCCATCCTGAATCTAGGATGGTATGTTGCCTCCCTGGTGCCAGGGTCAAGAATGTCACTGAACGGCTGCAGAGCAACCTGAGGAGGAGGGTGAACAACCTCATCAGTGCCAACAACAAAAAGGGATCTAGTTCTTCGGTCAGGGATTTGGGGAGCTAGATAGGGAATTAGCAAGCAGGACTTTAAAAGTAGTAGTATTCTACGGATTACTCCCAGTACCAAGCGCAAATGAGTATAGAAATAGAAGATTAAAGAAGCTGATACGTGACTTGAAAGATGGTACTGGAGGGAGGACTTCCAATTCCTGGAGCATTGGAGCCAGCTCTGGGGTAGATGAAACCTGCATCAGCCAGATGAGCTGTATCTAAGCAGAGCCAGGACCAATTTTCTCGAAGGGTGATTAGCTAGTTCTTTTGGGGAAGATTTAAATTAACTTGGCAATGGTGTGGAAACCAAGAGATAATATTAGAGAGAATACCAAGTTGCACAGAACAATAGGAGAGACTAGGATAGGAAATATTAAGTTACTAGATGGTTTCAGATAAGTAATAATGTCTAAATTAATGTTGGAGTGCATGTATGTGAATGCCTGGAGTGTGGTATATAACATTGGTGAGTGCAATGGAGATAGCAATGTGGAAATATGATATTATGGCTATAACAGAGACCTGGCTCAAAGAAGGGCAGGACTGGGTATTAAATTTTCCTGGATGCAAGGTGTTCAGGATGATAGGAAAGGGGGAGCATTGGCAGTATTGATTAAGGAGAACATTGCAGTGCTGGAGAGAGAAGAGGTCCCAGAGGGGCCAACAACAAACACTGTTTGGCGAGAGTGAAGGAAAAAAAAAGGAGCAATTACATTGCATAGTGTGGTCTGCAGGCCACAAAATAATGGGAAAGATGTAGAGGAACAAATATAAAGTGAAACTACAGAGAAATGCAAGAATTATAGAATAGTTGTAATAGGAGACTTTAATTGAATATAGACTGGGATAGTAGTAGTTTAAAGGGTAGAGAAGGGCAAGTGTTCAGGAGAATTTTCTACAGGAGTATTTTTCAAATCCAATGAGAAAATAGGCCCTGCTAGATCTTGTTCTTAGGAATGAAGTGGGCCAAGTGGATCAAGTGTCAGTCAGGGAACATTTAAGGGACTGTGATCATTGTATCATAAAGTTTAGGTTGACTATGGAAAAGGGCAAGGAACAATCCAGAGTAATAATAATTAACTGGGGGAAAGCTAAATGCAATGGGATAAGAAAGGTTCTGACCCAGAAATATTGGAAACACAGGTTTACAGGCAAAACTGTAACTGAACAATGGGCTGCCTTTAAAGAAGAGAGAGTTTGGGTACAGCTAAGGTATATTCCCATGAAGGGGAAAGGTAGGGCAAATAAATCCAAAATTCCTTGGATGACAAAAGAGATAGATATTAAGATATAAGAAAAAGTGTGCTTATGACAGGTGCCAGGTGAATAAGACAACCAAGAGACAGGCCAAATATCGAAGGTTCAGAGTGGAATTGAATGTGGGAGATGAAATTTAATACTAAGGAGTGTGAAGTGATTCATTTTGGTACAAAGAACACAGAGGGAAAATATAAAATAAAGGGTACAATTCTAAATGGGCTGCAGGAGCAGTGGGACCTAAGCTAAGGTATGTTCCCATGAAGGGGAAAGGTAGGGTAAACAAATCCAGAACTCCTTGTATGATAAAAGAGATAGATATCCTCGGATGTTAAATATGTGCATAAATCATACCTCCCCACCACAAACCCCCTCCCCCCCACCACCACCACCACCCAACCCTTGAAACAGATTGTCTGGCTTTGTCACATTGTTGTTTGTGGGATTTTGTTGTGCACAAATTAGCTCCTGCAAGTCCTATGTAGTAACTATACTTTAAAAAGTACATAATTGGCTGTACCGTGCTTTGAGATGTCCTGAGGTCGTGAAAGGCACTACATAAATATAAATTTTTCTTTCTTTTTTGGATTTTCCTGAAGTTCTCATATTTACTCTTATTGTCGAAGAGAGAGATAATCAAAGAACTAATCTGAAGAACCTTTGCCTCTAATTTGTTTAAATATTGTAAGACAATCTTACTTTCTGACACTTTAAATTACCAAAGGGGCAACACTTCTGCTATTCTTGACAGGGCAAGTCAATAAAAGATGTCTCACAAAGGATTTGCAGTTAGTGAGATGATTCCCATTACAAAAACCTAATTATTAAGGTCACTTAAGAAGTACAAAGCCTGATTATGAAACAGAAATCTAGTGGCACATCCTATAATTTTAAAGTACAAGACCAGAGAAAATTAAAAAGAATATTAAATAGGCATATCATAGGTTTGAATTTTTAGCTTGGTGCGTGAGCATGTGCCCAACCCAATTGAGCGTGAAATGATGCACAATGATGTTGGTCGAGCATGCTGATGTCAACACGCAGTCGCGCAATAGCTCAGTCAGCGGGTGTGCAGCGGAGCCGCCAGCGCGCCTGCTGACAATTAAAAGACATACGAAGGCCATTACGTAATCAATTGTGTTTAATTTTTCACTGCCCGTTCAACCTAACCAAGCAGCCTTTACATTTTTTTGGAAACCTCATCTATGGGCAGGATGAGGTTTCCAAAAGCAAATACAAGTAAAATAAAAACTTTATTTTTTAATTAAAAACATGTCCCTGCTCATGTGACAGACTCACATGGGGAGACATGTTTTATGACATTTTTCTGCTCTTTATTATTTTAAAAAATATCTCCCTGAGGCAGTTCCATGCTTCAGGGAGATTATTCAACGCTCTCTTGTGCGCATGAGCAAAGTTTATGCTAGGCCTGCTCATACTTGGCCCCCACCCACCCGCACAGGCAGTGCTCAGCACTGTCCACCAGCATGAAATTGCGGTGTGCTGTCGATCGCAGGCGGTGGTCAACTTCCCGCCGACCTCCTCACGCCAAGGGCAAAATTCTGCCCATAAATTAGATGCATTCTGATATTCCTTTTCTGCACTTGGTATTCATGATTATATTTAGCAAATTAATCACAATAATTAAACAAAATATAATCCTTTAATGTAAGACTTCAGGTAGATATTACTCATGAACGGCTGTGGCAGCTGGTCAGAATGCATTAATTCAAGTTTAAAAAATCATGCTTTGGTAAGGATTTCTCTCATGTAATTTGGGAAGAACACTATTAAAAGTGGAAGATTACCCCCAATTTTGAAAATACTGATAACAAAAACAACTCACCTTATCAGAGTCTTAAAAATACCCAATTGTGATTCAGAACACATTTTTAAAAATTCCTTCATGTGATTTTAGCATTTAGCATTTATGGCTCCTCCCTGATTGCTCTTCAGAAGGTAGTGCTGACCCTAATTCTCACTGACTTCAATTCTGCTAGGGCTTCTTAAAGCATCACTCTGTCAAATGTTGGCTTGATGTCAAGGGTAGTCACTCTCACTTCATCCCTGAAATCCAGTTCTTTTGTCCAAGTTTGGATCAAGGTTTTATTGATGTTGGGAGCCAAATGATCTCTAGCATGTGTATACAACTTTTTCCTCCATTATTTAGTGTTTGTGTAATGATGATACTGTGAAACAGAACCACTTTAAATAAGTATTATTGCTCCATTTGGCTTACTAAGCATGTAGTGACTGTTTTAAATCAATGTTCCTCAGTATGGACACGAACCTTATGTACCACATTCGCTGACAGTGGTCATTATGGAAAATCAGAAAAAACACAGAATTAAATATTTCCCTCATCAACCTTGTAGAACACATCATAAATGGGGATTCAGAGGAGAGAATACAATAATTTAATTGGAAGTGGGTATTTCAGATGATGGTTCTATTCTGTTTCAATGTTGCTGTCATGGTCTCTCCCTGATGAGCTTTGTAATCACTCAGTACCAGTGTATTATTTACAAAGGTGGAATAGAAGAGTTGGTTGTTCCTTTTGATCCCCAAATTTAACCGGTGTAATTATAGGGTTTTGATTTTGGGCTTTTGGACACCTAACAGGTGGAGTACATCGGAGGTCTGGCCATTCAATCAGTGAAGAGGTCTTTGGAGCCATGTTAATGTCTGTGCCTTAGGCCCTACTTAAATGAGTCACAAACTGCCCACAATGAACAAGTGACCTGGTGCCACTTGCCAAATTCAGGCTGGTGTAAAGATAATTCCAAGAATGGAGGAAGGGCAGAGGTCACAATTGATGAGTTGCCAGAGGTTCATATCAAGCCCTAAGAAGCAATTTGCATATCAAAATGGACCTACCATTTAAAACTTCTGCCACTTAGTGTTAGGTCCATTAAAAAATGTCTGCGGGCATAGCACTGGCATTAACAGGATGCTAAATCTGCCAGTGCCATTTTCAGGCCATAACTAACTGTCCTATTAGCATGGATATTGGTAAGTCAAAATGTAGTTTAATAGTTTAAATCCAATGAATGTTTTGTTTCTTGTCAACACAATATGGAAGAGTCACAATTTGTTTCTCTAAGAAAATCTAATGAAGTAACAACCTTCACTATCTTCCTGCATCTGGGAATGAGAATACAGAAGGAAATCAAAAGGCTTTACTATCAATGATAATTATCCTTAGAGTTCACAGACACTTAGTAATTAGGATTATTCTAAATAAAAAATGAAAGTTCTTGATTGTTTGTTTAAAAGTTGCTGAAGTAGATTTTTGATACCTGAAATTATAATTATTTTAATTGGATGCATATGTAATTCAGTCTGAAGCAACTATCTCATAACAATTATACAACAAACCATACTGATTCCATATTTAACTACAGACTAAACTTCATGATAGTTCATTGATGATTTGCAGCCTAAGAAATTTAACCATAGATTGAGAAAAGTGCTCATGCCTTTAAAGATTTGTTAATGCTATTATGCCAAAGATCTAATGTTACATTTGTCACAAAAAAGCAACTTCATTCACCTATTGAATATGCTAATTGAGACTGCAATTAACACTGGCATTCTGCATTAATGTAATGCCATTAAGTGCAAAAGTAATACCACAAACCAAGTATAAAAAAGAAAAAAAAACTTGCATTTATATGGTGCCTATACAACCTCCCAAAGTGCTTTATAGCCAATAAAATACATCTGAATTGTAGTTACTGCTGTAATGAAGGAAAACACAGCAGCCAAATTGTTCACAGCAAGGTACCAAAAATAGCAATAAGATAACCACTCGATAATCTGTGGGATAATTATTGACCAGGAGTCCCCAGTTCTTCTTCAGATAGTGACCTGAGATCTTTTACATCCATCTGAGAACATTTGAGGTCTTGGTTTCATGTCCCATCCAAAAGGCAACACTCCCTCAGTACTGTACTAGAATGTCAGCTTAGATTCTGTGCTCAAGTCTCTGACATGGGACTTGAATCCATAACCTTCTGATTCAGAGGTGAGAGTGCTACTAACTGAGCCATGGTTAAGCCCCTAACCTGACTGCATAGGGGTATAGAGCTCCCAACCAGCAACTTAACTAATACTCTTTTAATAAATGCCCAGGTTGAATATCCTGGTTGCTTTATTTATTTAATATTGAGTCTTTTTAATAAGAACAAAATAACTTTACTGTCTGATCTTTCCTAAAAGCTGTAAATAGACACCAGGGGAGCCATGTACTGGCATGTAAGCACGTTTACACAGAGCTCTCTTCTGGGAGCCAAAAGCCAAGCTGAAACCTGCAGTATTACTCAGATCTTTTCTGCTGCACTTCACATTGTACTCCTCGGTGTGTGCCTGGGTAATATCAAATGGGATTAGCCTTACAACCTGTGAATGCTTTAAGATAGTTGTGAAGAATTTCCTCTTCAGTTATTTGGAACATTGCATAATTCCCAATTTAATATTCTCATCATACAACCAGTGTGGAGATAACTTTAAAATAATTTAAGATGTTTTTCTTTATTGAAGATTATTACAAACATATGAACTCCTCTCTTCAGATACAACACAGCATTTTTCTGAAAATTCACATGAGTATTAAATTCATTGTATTGTCTCAACCCTAATATTATTTCAGTCTTGAACAAGTTCTAACATGAGTGTGGATAGTTAGTTTCATGACACTGGAGACAGACAAAAAAAATGAACATGTTGGCAAATATACTCCCAAATGCAACAAGAAAAGAAGTGGCTTTCAATTTCAGAAAGTAAGATGTAGATATTGTTCTGAAATAGGCAACTTATAAATATGTATACATAGTCAAGGAGAGAAGAACAGTTCATGTTACTATGTCAGCTAATTTCCATCAGATTGGAGTGTGATGTTTCGCAATATAAAACACCTGTTGTGCAGCTCAGTAGGACACTGGGATATGATTGTCAGCTCATGAGAAATGAAGACTGCGCAATTATATAACTCATAAAAAATAATGGGTTTCCTTACAAGGTGGATAAAAAATTAGATGCCAGTGGCAAATAGGTAATTCAGTATGTGTATTTAAAATCATATAAAATGTATTTTATTATATTTAATAATGATTTTTATGATGGAATTTGGTGCTTAATTTTCCCCCAGCAATGTGAGCTGGCTTTCTGTTCTCTTCCAAGAGAGGCCATCAAAATAATTTAACCTGTTGCAGTACCACAGATAATATTTTACACTTAGTATCAGGAAGTTAGCTCTGTGATGAGGTAGGATTTCATGAATGTAGTATATTTTAGCCTTGTCAACAAATAGTTATACATGAAACCATTGATGATTTTAAGAGCAGCAGAGTAAGAAAGTGTGGAATTGAGCAAAATAATATTACTTTGTTTTTATCTACAATTGATGTTTAAATTAACATACCTAGAAAAAATTAGAAAGTATTTTCTTTTCAAATGAGCTACCCGAAAGTATGCAAAATTGAGATGATAAACAAAGTTACCAATAGAACAATCCAGAATATGCCATTTAAATTTTGCAGAACCAGAAACAGCATAACTAACAGAACAGAAAGATTGCTAATTTATGGAAAAATGGGCACTTCACTTTAAAAAAAAAAGCAATGTGGAGAATAGACAATCTGCATTAGAGTAAGATGAAGTCAAGAGGGTCAGGTGACCTCCTTCCTTGCGTGCAAATATACATGAAACTCCGCAAGGCTGGAAGTAGCCTGCTTGTCTGGTCAGGACATTAAAATGTAAGTGACCTTTTGGACATTCCTTTAAGAAGATATGAAAAATGCAACAGATCTCTCCTGTGGGCTGAACAGCTACTGCTGCCTAAACGTCAACAGAAACTGATACACAATGACCACACAGACTTAGTGGCTGCAGAATGAAATTCCACAGAATGGGAATGAAGGAAAAACACTTGATCATAAGAAGATGCAAATAGCAAACGTTGCGGTTAGTCAAGAGGTGGGAAAAAAGTAGAAACCATCCTATCAATTTTCACCTGTCCATAACAGCAATTACATAAGAATGTTAATCGCTCCTGGAATCTAACTGGTTAGAAATAATTCATCGTTATTTTTGTACCTGCAAAACCATATTTATGTAACATTATGATTTTGACATTAACAACATACATTTTTATTGTCTTATAGGGTCTATGACGGTTCATTGTGCTTAATGACCATGAAAAGTTCAAGTTTACTCAAGGTGGAAGCACAAATGTGTAACCTGTCCAAGGCAGTTCACTGATAAAAATATCGCAAGCAGAATTGAGATGAAATTGGACATAAAACAGACTGTTTTAGGATATGCCCAATATTGAGTTTTATTGAGGTCAACAGAATTGAATTCTGGATAGGGTCTATAACAGACAATGCCATGTGCAACTTTGTTCCAAAGGTGTTTCTCATACTCAATCAATTGCAACAGCAGTGTATGTTTACAGTGATCAAGGCCATATAACCATTGCAAATAGTAACAATAGCATGTAACAAACTTCTCAGTGCCCACTGAATACTTATTTCCATCAGATACAAGAAGTCACAGGTCAATAGTATTGTTGGTTAGTACCAATGCGAAACATTAAGTACCTTCCATAATGCCATCTGACAATTCATCTTTCAAAAATTAACAAATTATTTACAGCTTATCAATTATATTCCAATAAAGGAAACAACTAGAAAAACACAGATTTCCACGATTTAGAAACTCTTGGGAGTGAATTTTCCTTCCAAGCAGACTTCAGGGAGCTGGCCACTGAAATGAGCAATGAATGACTCCGGTGAGAGGCCTGGTCCATTTTAAAGGCTGGGTCACATTTGCATTAGGACAGTTGACTGGAGCTGGAGTTCTCTGGGCCTGCCTGCCAGCTTTGGGCCACCAGAATTTTAGGGAAAAGAGAACAGAAAAAATAATAAAAGGGAGAGGTCTGTGACAGGTGGAGGTAGAAGTGATTGAATGATGGAAGTGATGATGGTGAAGGCAAATGGAAGTGGAAAAAAGAAAATTTTAAAATATGGGCTCGGGGAAAGCTAAACAGTTATTGCATACTGGCAGAGGAGGGGAGAACAATGGAAAATCTGTCAAAGAAACTAAAGTTCCCGTGGCTGAGAAGTGTAGCAGAGGAAAGGCAGATTATTACAGGTTTTCTTATAAGTTCCTACAGCTGCCCTTCAATTTTTAAACTTAGTTTTCTAAATTTTATGTTCTGCAACATGAATTATTTGCATATTACAATGGATCTGCATGTGTAGAGGGTGCTCAAAAAGTTCTTTATTCTTCTCATTTGCTCCCATCTCTTTCAAAAGTATACAGATTATGCTAGAATATTCTTCTATAAGTCCTAGCCATGTTTAATCAATTGGCAATTCTTCCTGGGTGACCCTGGATGATGGTGAGTGCCAGCAGTATATTTTGACTATGCACGTTCAGTGCACTGAATATCATCCTGTCTTCACTTCCGTACAAATAAGTGCAAGATCTAATTAGAAGTATTTTGACTAAGTAGAAAGAGAAACAAAGGACTACAATTATTTACTTTACCACAAAAGGACAGTCAGGGGACTTGTTATAATGGCAGATGTCAAACCGATGCATTTATGCAAGTAAGAAACATTTTTAAAGATAACAAATAATTCAAATTGACTCCATGAGTCCAAACTCCATAAATGATAAATGGTTACTGCCATGCCTATTGATATTTTTAGCATTGTGTGCTTATAAAATATTTAGCCGGTGTGGTAAAAATATGTCCTTATATAAATTTTTTTAAAGTTTTGTTTAAAAGAGGAAAAAATAAAATTGTCTCTGGGCTACTAAGGATGATTGCTGAATAACACTTTGCTTTTGATACTAAAGGGAAACTGATCACCACTAAAACCTGCAGAAGTGAGAAACACCATAGAAAGTGGTTAAAGGCAATGTTGATCAGCTCCTGAGCTGTATTTCATGGGTGATAAGCAATTGCTGCAAAGTTGTGATACCAATTAATGAAACTATAAATCTTGAAGGAAGCTCGCTCTTTGCCTCACTGCAGGTTCCAGCCTTCCTCCTCCATGTCCTGATCCTGAGAACGTGTTACTCCACTACCCGAGATAACAAGATGTTTGCAAGGGCTCAGCAAGCCTCAAACCATGAAATAACCCCAAATATATACAAATCTTTATCTTAAAGATTTATATTACAAGTCTTTCCTTTGATACGGGTATGTGTTTTGGAGTCAGAAATTCTCTTTTCCTTACTAAAATAATTATAAACATCTTACACTTCCTTAGCTAGTAATCAGGTATGAACTATTGATACTTTCTCATTTGAGTTCCACATTTTTCTGGTATGAAATAAATAATATTTTTATTATTATAAGAGCATATTTAAAGTCTGGAGCTTTTTATTAAGACAACGAGCTGCTAAATTAAATCTAAAATTTTGCTTGTAAGAGGATAAAAATGAATTTCTCCAAATTAAATAAAGAATAAAATCACACTATACATTTTGGCCCTACACCTATTCTCATTTTTATTACTAAATTACACCATGTTGTATCTTTCAGAAACACTTAATGTACATATGGATCATATATTTTCCTTGGTACACCATTCTGATTCAACCAACTGTAAAGAGCTTGCTATACTGTGGATAACAGCAAATTGCATGAGAGTGAATCCCCAAAAGTGTTATGGAATTGTGCATCATATCAACCCTCCTAATCCAACTCTTATCATATTAGATGGTGCTGAAATTGCACAACAGGTATGTATTAAATTATGAGGAATCTATTCAAAGTGATCCCAAATGGGATTACCAAGTGCATGAAATGCTTACGAGAACAAATGGAAAATTCCACAAGCTAGTTCTTTTCAAGCATATCTCAAACTAACTGATTCAATGTGTTTAATAGTTACATGAGACCCATTGTTGAATATGTATGGAACGCTGGACTTACCAAAAAGCATGTGAACAACCTCGGTAGCATTCAGAAAGGAGCATTGAAGCTGATCCTAGGTAACACATACCAAAACTACTCTGACACAATCAAACAACTCAATATGTCTTCCCTTGCTGAAAGGCGGAAAAAAACTGTCTAGTTTGCTAGAAATCTCTTGAACCCCACCTCCCATTGCCACTATTTCTTACTACAACTACACAAAAGTAAATCTGCAATGAAATTAAGGTGAAAAGCCACCATTCTGCAAAAAAGACATGGAACAAATAGACTACCAGACAGCCCAACCCCAGACTCCATAAAACTCATAAATAGTATGTAAATGATTGAGACTTTAACAAATTCAACCTGCAACATTATTTATGGACTTTAGCACAAAGTACAGTGTAGTGGATCTTTCATTTTTATTCTGTAAATGAAAGAGACCTGCATTTTGCAACATATTTATATACTTAAATGTTCATAAATTGTGCAATAATTTTATTTATGCTTTATTTTAATGATTGCCTATAACTATGTTATTAAGTATTCTGATTTGTTTTATTTGTATTGTCATCATAGTTCAGCACCTCTGCTATGATGATTTTTCAAGAAACCAATTGTGTTTATGTCTATGTTTGCTCAGAACCTTCTATGTACATGAATGAAAGTCAATCACCCATTCTCTAAGATCACTGAATTTCCGAGTTTTCATTCCTCTATGATGAATGAACAGCACCTACTCAATGATTAATATCTTACAGACTGTTACTTCGCACTACAGGTAAAATCAACCTGTTGATATGCGGCGTATATGCAATTCTATCTTTCCACAGAAGCCATAATCCATTCATCGGTTGACATAATGCATTCTGATTTACACATTTTGAATATATTTAAAGATTTGTTGAAAACAAATATTAAAATGAAGACCGCAGGATATGCAGTAAAATGATGTGAACATGAAACGCACTGTTTTTCGGCGTTCTGGAAGGGAGAAAGTATGGGATGCGCCATACGGATCTGGCTGACTTTGAATTAAAATAAACATTGGAAAACCTATTAAGTGTACCTTAAAATACCAAAATATCTCCAACATAATATTTAAAATAATTCTACATTTTTAGGAATCAAAACCACAGTTAAATTAATTATCGTTTGGAAAGTAATACGATCATATCCAATCTCGCTCCTCAGAAAGGTGTCCGATATTGTCATGCCACCAGTTCCTCAAGCGTCATGCAGATTCAGCACCTTGGAGAGCGCCTGGTGCTGATTCGCTGTGCAGCCACTTTAACCGCTGAATTTAAATGGCATTTTCTGTTTCACTACACAAATGTACGGCAAGGTGGCTTTCATTCGCCACATTTTCTCTCCCATTCCTTTCTTCCCTCTCTCATTGGCATTGACCTCAATCCCTCTCCCATCCCCACTGATGGCTCGCCTTCTTTCTCTCATCGTTTACCCCAATCATCTCTGAAACTCCCCATTCTTCTGCAGCCCCTTTGCCTTTATTGTTTTCAAGTGTTTCAACACGTTTTTCTTAATGTACACAGCGGATCTCCTTTCATTGATGGAGGCTGACGCCCCGGACAATATTAATGTTGCCATTGTTTACTTCGAGGTATTTGTTGAGTGAGTGAAATGCAAGTCAGGGTGTGCAGTATATTCCGATCCCTGAGCAGCGGCGCTGAGAAAGTTTGTGACTGCTCACGGTTCAATGGTGCTGTGAACACAGCTGGAATCAAGCGCTTAGGATCCCTCTGGGTTCCATGTGGAGATGCGCAAGGAATAACGATGAGC
The DNA here is from genome assembly GCF_017639515.1 of Carcharodon carcharias. NCBI lineage: Eukaryota > Metazoa > Chordata > Chondrichthyes > Lamniformes > Lamnidae > Carcharodon > Carcharodon carcharias. The sequence goes on from NC_054477.1 coordinate 110,317,863, forward strand.
CTAATTGAAATTCTCATTAATGTAGAGGCTCCTGAACCGACGGTGGATTTGACTCATCATATTTATTGTTCTAAAGTTATTCAACAGTGCATCAGCATCTAATTAGGACAAGTAAAACAAAACAGGAAGAAATATAAAATGATTATTCGCTGCCATCCGCCCCCCACCCACCCCCCATTTGAATTTCGAGAATACACATACGGATATACTGTTGAGAGGAGACATCACATGGTCTAATCGAATCGAAGGAACTTAAAGGAGTTAACAGCGCAACATATTTCTCGACAAATGACATTTGTTCTGTCCTTTGGGATAACAAATTCCACTTTGAGAATGTGTCTGAGTTGCACCTTAGGTATTCTTCTAAGATATTCTCTTTTTACAGTTACAAAGCACACAATTGCGATTTGCAAGCACTGCACGTCAGTTGTATGGCAGACCGCCGGGATGCCCTCGTTAATTCTTTGAATAAATATGACCACAGCACTGGTAACTAGTCGGATTTAACCAAGGCTTCGGTTAAGTAGTAGCTTACTCCACACGGCCCACTGTCCCGGAAGACCCTTCCCACAAAGGGGTCAATGGGAACACAGATCTTCAGCCAGTTCTACAGTCATTTACATGCACCACTTGTCCGCACTTCATCACTGCGGAAAATCACCAGCACCTTTCTCCGCCCAGATGGCTAAGCAACAAGATTTTGGGAAGCAACGTTTTTTTTTGGCCCGGCACATTACCAACAATTCCAAACAACAGCTCCCGAGGAATCCCGATGCACACTTGCTACCAACAAACACCCGTCGCCATGCCAACAGCAAGATCCTCCAACTCTCTCAACTCCAATGCCGCCAGTCAACAAATAAAATAGTCAACGCTCTTACCTTGCAGTCCTCAATGCAACTTTTCACGGAGTATTCTCCTGATTGCAAATACTTCTGGAACAAGACCTGGAACTCATCGTATTTCTCCTGGGCGTGCTGGTCTAACCGCTGATAAGTCTCAACACATTTAAGGCAGACCTTGGCATCTCCATCCATAACCACATCCAGGTCGCAATTCGAGCCCTCTGGTGTAGGCATCCCGGTAAACAGTTCCAAAAGGGTATAAGATTCACAAAAGGAAAGGTGGAAATTGCTGAAAGACAGCGGAGAGGTGCCGTAGCTTGCTTCCCCACTCACGCTTCCACAGACAGACTCTGCATCTTCAACAATAAACCACTGCCCAGATAGACAATGTGGGGAGCACGTTTCTAGTTGCCACGCAGGTCTGCTAGTAGTATTATCTATAAAAATAGTATGTTTGTCACTGCTGATGGTTTTCCTTGTCTGTTCAGGTCTAAGGGATACGGGGAAAAGTACATGCTTTGCTGCTGTTAGCTCCTCGCCCATGTCTGCCAAGGTGCCTCGCTCCTGGTCTCTGGTCCTGGTCAGATTTGCCTCTGCACACAGCCACAAGTGATCAGAGAGCAGGACCGTGAAAAACAAGAGAGCTGCTAAAGACAGTCGCCATTTCTGGGCCCGTTCTGAATCTGTGCAGGGCTTGTCGTTCTGACGGGGGACATACCAAATTTTTAATCCGTCATCTTGCTGCCGACACATCCAAGCGCCCTTGGTCATATTGTGGGAAAGTGCAGCTCCGGCCGATTCCACAATGAGTGCTTCCTTGCCCCAATATACATTGACCGGGATTGTCTCGCTGCTTCCGTGTGGCTGCTATTCTCTCGGACGTTTGCTCAGGTTGAATCTGCCTCTCACTCTCAGCAAATGGTCAACTGTTGCCACCCAATCGGCGGGAGGAAGCAGATGAAAGCAGGGGCTGTCATATCAGACTTAGCCATGACTCTCTGGAGGAAAACCTACTTTTCGGTGACAACATTCTCCTGACGACGTCGAGCTCCTCTCTCTTCTCTCGGCTCCACTCTCTGCAAGATTCAGATCATAACACATCCCAGCTTCACACATCCAACCCCATAAGCATCTCATCAAAGGAACCACTAAATGCGCCAGGGAAAAAAAAAGTTCAACTATTTCCCCTGCTCCCGGCAAAATGTCGCTGGCTCTCGCGTTTGCATCCCCACAGATCTCTTAGCTGGATGTTAAGTTGCGGCCATCTTCGCCTAGAAACACCTATTATTATTTTTTTGGGGGGGTGGGGGCGCTTGAAGAGGACGGTGGTTTGCGTCATCTCCAGTTCCGAGATCTCTCCATTTGACACATCCAGCAGCCTGTTCTTAAGAGTGGAAAAAGAGAGTGGGAGAGGGGAGGCACACACACACACGCACAGAAAACCAACTCAGTGTCCATTTACATCAACATCTACTTCTGTTAACCTAGATTAGTTGAAATGATGTTCAGGGTCCAGTAAATGCGAAATGAGCTGCGATTTGATATTCTCATAACATTGCCGAGTGAAGTTTCGAACAGCTAAACGTGTACACAAAGTGCCATTTCGGGTTCTTCCTTCACCCAGTCATGAAGGTGTTTGCGACGTGTCAAGCGGCGATGAGGCACCACACTGCTCAGCCGTTGGAAAGGTACATTGAACGCTTTGCAGCGGCATTTAGAGCGAGAGGGTCCTGTAGGAATTCACTGAAACCCTCAGTGCTGCGCTGCGCAATGGACGGGAAACAACTGCAAAAACATAATTCTGGACCGTGAACCCGTGAGAACACACTGAAGCCAAACTCAAACCTCTTAAAGCTGCCAGTTGCTGTATAAAACCGTGCTGCAGTGCATGTTCCTACTGCAGTATGTATCTGTGAAGCCGCCTGTTCGGTGTCTGCTTTTGACAGGACAATTGAGTTGACTAAGTGACCCTAAACCGAAACCATAGTTGTTGCAAAATGTGATCTAATAACAGGGGGAGCGGGGCTGGGGGAGGTTAGCTGCATTCCAACGTCTGTTGTTGTTGAAGACGTATGGCTGAGATCCATTCTTATAGTGCTGCTTAGTGTTATCTCAGAACTTGTAACTGCCACGCTTGGCTGATTTGTATTCCTTTCCAGTCGGACAGGCAGTGACGAGTGCAAACGAAAGAAAAAAATAAATAACTCGGCTCCCGCGTTATAACAACCCAAAGCTGTAACCTCGACATCTGAAACTATCGTCGCATCTTTGACGGCGGTGGTTTGAGTGATGGGAATAACGTCGACCAAGACGTGTGTAAACAGCGTGAGGATGGCGTGACATTAATGTTCGCTGTTCCTTGAAGGAATCACTTGATCTGTAGCAGGAAAGCGAGGGGAATCCTAAGAAACATGGCTGGGATTTCACACCATGCCAGCTTGATTAGACTGCAAGCATGTGGAATTTGAGGAGTTAAAGATTATGACAGGGCAAGACATTTATGATGGAACAACTTTTAAGCTTTTTTAAAAATGCGGTTCAGGAACCTTTCGCGACGCGAGAAAGCCCCAAAGCCCTTTAAAACCAATTTTAAAGTTCGTTTAAAGTGTTGTTACAAAACCCAACACCCAATTAACACACTGCGAGGTCCGACAAACAACAGAGGTAAATGTATTTTTAGTTATCGTGTTTGAAGAATAAATGTTCCCCAGGACACCAAGGAGCATTTACCTATCCTTTGAATACTGTCCTGGGATCTTTATTATTCTAGCTGAGAGAGTAGATGGAGGCGTTCGTTTAATCTCTGGTGCTAATGACAGCATCTCCGACAGTGCAGCCCAACCCCAGTACTCCATTGAAGAGTCAGCCTACATTTTGGGCTCAAATCTCTGAAGTGGGACTTGAATCCACCACCTCCTAACTTCAAGGTGAGAGTAGCATACAGTTGATCAGTTGGGGAATGAAATCAGTGATGAACTTATAAGAATTGTGCAATACGTTATCTCAGATTGTCCAGGGTAATCCTGTGCAGTTTGACTATCATGTAATGAAACACTCACCACCATTTCTGTTTGGTACAAACATCTTGTAATTATGTACATAGGATATACAGCACAGAAACAGGTCATTCAGCCCAACCAGTCAATGCTAGTGTTTATACTTCACTTGTGCCTGCTCCCATCATTTCTCATTAAATTTACTGTTCTATCCCTCTATTCCCTTCTCATATTTTTGTCTACTTTTCCCTTAAATGCATAATACCATTCACTTCAACCACTTTCATACCATTCTTTGGGTAAAAACTTGTCTTCTGAATTCCCTATTGCACGTCTTGGTGACTATCTTATTTTGATGGCCTCTAGTCATGCTCTTCCCCACAAGAGGAAATCACTTCTCTGATCCACTCTATCAAAGCCTTTCATAATTTTAAATGTCTCTATTAGGTTGGCCCTTAGCATTTTTTTTTCAAGAGAAAAGAGGCCCAGCCTTTCAATCCTTTCCTGATATGAGGCCCACATATTTCTGTCAATCTTCTCTGCACCCTCTCCAGTTCCTCTGTAGAATATTTTATAAGATGGCAATGATAACTGCATTGAATACTTACTCTATGTGTGGCCTAACCAAGGATGCATACAGGTTTAGCATAACCTCCCAACTTTTCAATGCTATCCCTCTAGAGATAAAGCTTAGAGCTTGGTTTGCATTTCTTATGATCTTGCTAACTTGTGTCACAATTTTTAGTGATTGATGTAATTGTATTGGAGATCGCTTTTGTTCCTCCACCCTCATCTAGACTTGAACCCTCTGAGTAATAAATGACCTCCATATTCTTCCTACCAAAATGTACTACCTCACATTTATCTGTCAAACTTCATTTGTCAATTATTTGCCCATTCTGCAAGTTTACTAAAGTCCTACAGTAATATGTAGCAGTCCCCCTTGGTATTGACCATACATTCCCCTCTCCCCACCCTGCAAATTTAGACACTGTGTTTTTGATTCCAAAGTCCAAACTATTGATATAATTTGTGAACACCAGTGGTCCAGAGCACTGATCCTTGTGGAACACCACTTCCTACCATTCTGAATAACTACCTTTTATTCCCACTCTCTGCTTTCTGGCTTGAAACAAGCTGGCAAGCCATTCTGCCACTTGCCCCCTGACTCCAGATGCTCTGACCTTATTCATTAGTCTGTTATGGGCACCTTCTTAAAGGCTATTTTAAAAAAAAATCCAGATAAATAATATCTATTGCATGATCATTGTCTACTCTCTCTCTCTCTGTTGCCTCCTTAAAAAATCCAGGTTGGTCAAGCAAGTTTTTTTTTTCTTTTGAAATCCATGCTGACTGTTCATTATTGTATTTCTCATTTCTAGATGTCCTTTTTAGAAAGAGTTTACTCTACTTTAGAAAGAGTTCCATTATTTTTCCACCAGTGATGTTAAGCTGACTGTCCTAAAAATTCCCTGGACATGTTCTGTTCGCCGCCTTAAATACACAATCGGCATACTTTTGCTGCACCTTCTATAGTTAAAGGCACACCCTATAATCGTGCGGGTTTCTGTTAAGAAAGTGATATAGCATTCTGCTTTCAAGAAGGCAGAGAGTTTAAAGAGAGAGAGAAAACACCGTGTCCTCGATGTGTATCCCACAAAAATACAGAAACGCTGAGAATCCCAAGGAGGAAAGTGCAACAGTCGCTTGACGCAGAAGCAAAAATTCGACTCAATGGAGCAAAGTGAATGTACTTACACCACAGGGAGCAGCGTTTCAAGGATGCAGCTCACCACCACCTTCTCAAGGGCCATTAGGGATGGGCAATAAATGCTGGCCTAACCAGCGAAGCCCACATCCCGTAAATGAATTTTAAAAAGTGATTTGTCAAATGCACAGAATGTATTAAATGCGCCATCTACACAACCCAACGAACCTCAAATTAAAACAGCAAGGAATAGTGGTGAGGGGTATCAGGGTAAATAAGTCACATGGCAGTTCAATATTAGGGAACTGTTTTCTGCATAATCCTTAAAAAAACGTTCAACATCTTGGAATCCTACATTTTGTCAACAGTGGAGAGGATTGCGAGAGGCCGTCCAGTTTATGGATTGCTGATACTACCAGTGGTCAGTTTTCGGACGATGTTAAAATGGTTTATGAGGCCAGCAGTAAACATCCCACCATCACCATGGGGCTAACATCCAGAAAGAATAAATGCAAATTCGCCCAACTAAAAGTAAAGTGACTCCTACATCTACTGATCCCCGAGAAACGACAAAGTCACAGAAGGCGGTTGGAATAATCGTTCTTGAAGTGTCCAGGATTCGATTCAAACATGTTCTCTTAAAAGACTCGCCGAATTGAACAGCACATGGTTTTCCAAGCAGGTGTAGAAAAACGCAAATGTGGAACGGGTAACGTCATCCTATAAACCGTTGAGGCGAAAATCGCAACTGAATAAACATTAAGCGACCAGAAAGGTTAATTTGCAGGTAGATTGTCTACCTGCAAACTGAAACGCAAGTTTTCCAGAAAAGTACAGTTGTTGCTTAACATCACCCTCTAGTGGTTAGAATACTATACAAAGTTAAAACCGATGTAGATGGCAATTCATTATTTATTTTGTGATTAATTCAGAAGAATGCAATAATAATATAAGTTAGGTTATGCAGTTATTTGTATATTGAATCAGCGTAGAAAGGTTTAAGGACCTTGTGGAGAGAAAGGATATAGTTGAAGTATCAAATGAGTAATTTATATCTGTCTTCACTCAAGAAGATATACCTGATTTTAACTCTGTGCAAATTGAATGGGTTTTGAGTGAATTAAAATGTGACACATGTGCTTCCAGAGGCATTTAATAAGGTCTCCACGAGAAATTGTTAGCTAAAATTAAAGTTCATGGAATTGAATAAAAATTACTGACCTGATCAGGTTATTGATGAGGAGGCAGAAGACGGAGAGTAGGGATAATGGATATTTAGTCTAATTGGAAGGAAGTGATGTGTGGTATCCCAAAAAGATCTGTATTAGTGTCTCAACTATTAATGACTTTCATTACCACAAAGATTGGTGGCATAGTCAGTTGTATGGACAGGGGCATAACATTTACAAAGATACATCGATAAATTAAATAATTGGGGAGAAAAAAACTGTGGCAGATGGATTTCAAAGCAGGAAAATGTGAGTTCATCCATTTTGTTTGAAGAGGGGATGGATTGAGCATTATTTAAATAGTGAAAAGCTATGAACAATGGACGTCCAAGGAATTTTAGTGGCAATGTACACAATCATTAAATATAGAAGTTAAGTACAAAAATAATTTAAAATAGTAACAGAATATAAACTTTTATAACAAGAGGGTTACAATATAAAGGGGAGGAAGGTTTGTCATGTCTAGACAAGGCCCTGGTTAGACCACGTCCAGAATACTGTTTACAGTGCTGTGCACCACATCTGAAATCAGAAATTTTAGCCTTGGAAGGAGTTCTGTGGAGATTCACCAGAATGTTACCATGCTCCAAAGCTTAGAATATGAGGAAAGATGACATAAGCTTGTATTTCATGGGTTACAGAAGGTTAAGGGGTGATTTTATTGAGGTTATTTGCATTTTGAAAGGAATTGAGTTGGAAGATAAACATTTCCTGCTTGCAGGTGTTTAGGTCAACGATTCATTTTGGAAGGAAGAATGAGGAGAGGCTGTATAAACTGAATGATACAATGTTAAAGGGGATGCAGGAAAAAAATGACCTGGTGATGTTCATCCACAAGTTTTTGAAGTTGACAGGACAAGTTGAGAAGGCTGTTAAAAAAGAACACATCAGCTTTGGCTTTATAAATGAAGGCATAGAGTACAAAAGCAATGCAAGTATCTACAACTTTATGGCACGCCACTCAGGCCCCAGCTAGAGCATATGGCTAGTGTGGGCACCTTGAAGGATACCATGGGCAGAATTTCACCCTTGTCGGGTGGGCTTGGCGGGGACAGGTGGGGGTGGTCGAGGATCCGACTGCCGCCCGCTATTGGGGACTGAATTCTGGCGGGCCAATTAATGCCTGCCCAGTCTGAAACATGAGCAGCAGCGCTCAGCACTGCCTGTGCAGGCGGGAAGAGAATGCAAGCGGGTGAACACAAACTTTGTGCATACACGCAATTACATGCTTGCAAATCTCCCTGAGGCACAGAACTGCCTCAGAGAAATGAACAGATTTTTTTAAAATAATAACCGTAAGGTTGGACGGGCAACAAAATTTTCTTTTAATTAACTTTTTAATGGCCTTAAGAGGCCTTTTAAATGGCCAACTCTGTTGCACGCCCGCCGACTGAAATACCGGACGAATGAGTGATGACGTCAGGCAGCTCACTCAATGTCATCGTGCATCATTTTATGTTCGGTCGGGACGGGCGTGCGCCTGCCCACCAAGCGAAAAAAATTCCCCACAGCCTTAGAGACAGGGCAGGGGAAATTTATTTGAATAGTAACAGGGTTAAAAGATTTCAGCATATGGGGAATGAAGCTTGTTCTCTTTACAGTAGATAAGGTAAGGGGAGATTTGATAAAGGTGTTTAAAATCTTGAAATGTTTTGATGGAGTAAAAAAGGAGAAATAGTTTCCGGTAGCAGAATAGTTTGGTAACCAGAGGACATGGATTTATGATAATTAGCAACAAACAAAACACACGCTAGATGAGGAGCATGGGTGATGGAAGATACTTCAATAATAACATTATTAAGAACATTAAAACTAATTAATATTATAAAGGGAATTTGATAAATATTTGCTGGGAAAAACTTGTAGAGCTATGTGGAAAGAGTGGGAGAGTGGAACAAATTGGATAGCTCCTTCAAAGAGCCTGCACAGGCGCAATAAGGTGGATGAACTCCTTCTGTGCTGTTCATTCATATGATTCTATAATTTGATAAGTGCTCCCTTTAAATTGGGTTTCAGTGTTGGCAGCTAAGCACAGGATTCCCAAATGCCATAAGGATTATTGACCTAGTGACGGAAGTCTGATATGGTATTAACTTTTCCTTGTTTCCTTCTTCCCAGATTTGGGGAGAAGAGACACAGTTTGAAATGAATTATTTAATTATAGAATGGCTACAGCACAGGATGAGGTTATTCAGCCTTTTGTGTCTGTACCGACTCGCAATAAGAGAAACTCAGCTTGTCCCATTTCCCCATCTTTTTCCCGTAGCCCTGCATTTTTTTTTTCTTTTCAGATAATTATCCTATTCCCATTCAAAAGCCATGATTGGACCTATCACCACCACACTCTTAAGCAGTGCATTCCAGATCCTAACCACTCGCACTGTAAGAAAAGGTTTTCCTCATGTCACCTCTGGTTCTTTTACTAATCACCTTAAATTGGCATCATCAAGTCCGTGGCCCTTCTAAAATGGAACAGTTTTTTCCTATCTGCTCTGGCTAGATCCCTCATGATTTTGAATACTTCTGTCACATCTCTTCTCAGTTTTCTCTTTAAGGACAACAGACACAGCTCTACCAATTTATCCATGTAGCTAAGGTCTCTCATTCCCAGAACCATTCTCATTAACCTCTTCTGCACCCGCTTCGAGGCTTCATAACTTTCCTAAAATGATGGTACCCAGAATTACACACGATACACCAGTTGAAACCGAACCAGTGTTGTATAAAGGTTCAGCAGATCCTCCTTGCTTTTGTACCCTATGCCTCTATTTATAACGTTCAGGATTCTAGATGCCTTATTAACCATTTTCTCAACATACGCTGTCACCTTCAATGGTTTTTGCACATATATTCCAGGCCCATCTATTTCTCCACCCCTTTATAATTGTGTCTTTTGGGTTATACTGCCTTTCCTCATTCTTATTACCAAATAAAGTAATTCATACTTGTCTGTATTAAATTTTATCTGCCACTTGTCAACCCATTCCACCAGTGTGTCTATGCCCTCTTTAAGTCTATAACTATCCACCTCACATTTCACAATACTTTCAAGTTTTGTGTATTCTACAGCTTTTGAAATTGTGTGCTTTACAGCCAAGTCTAGGCCAGTAATGTAGATCAGAAAGAGCAGTAGTTCTCATATCGATGTCTGGGGTACTCCACTTTATAAGTTGGTCCAATCCAAAAAAAAAATTCACCACCACTTTCTGTGTTCCTGTCACTTAGCTTATTTTGTATCTGTGGGAGGGTGGGGACCAGGTCTGGAGAACCCTGGATGTCAAGGGACATAAAGTTCAGGATTGAGAATAAAAGAGAAGCTTTTGACAGATACCAAGGGCTCAACATGGCAGAGAACCTGGAGGAGCATAAAAAGTGCAGGGGGAACTTAAAAAGGAAATTAGGAAAGCTAAGAAAGTGCATGAGAAAGCATTGGTGGGTAGAATAAAGGAAAACCCAAAGGGGTTTTTTAAAATATATAAGAAATATATAAAAGAATAACTAGGGAAAGAGTAGGGGCAATTAGGGACCATGGAGGTAAACTGTGTGTGGATTCGGAGGACATGGGTACAATCCTCAATGAATACTTTGTATCAGTCTTCACAATGCAAAAGGATGATACAGGTATAGACATCAGGGTGGAGGACTGTGAAATATTAAGAGGAAATTAACATAGAGAGGGAAGAGGTACTAACAGGTTTAGTGACCTTAAAAGTGGATAAATCTGCAGGCCCAGAGGAGATATATCCCAGGCTGTTGAGGGAGAAAAGCAAAGAGATATCAGGGGCCCTGGCAGCAATTTTCAAATCCTCTCTGGTCACAGGTGAGGTGTCAGAGGACCAGAGGACTGTTAACGTTGTCTCATTTTTAAAAAAGGGAGGAAGGGATAAACCAGGAAATTAAAGGGCAGTCAGTCTAACCTCATTGGTGGGGAAGTTGCTAGAAAGAATTCTGAGGGACAGAATATATCTGCTCCTGGACAGACATGGTTTAATCAGGGATTTGTTAAAGGAAGGCCGTGTTTGACATTTTTGATTGAATTTTTTGAGGAAGTAACCAGGAATGTTAATGAAGGTAATGCATTTGATGTGCCCTACATGGAGTTTAGCAAGGCTCTTTTTAAAGTCCCTCATGGAAGACTGGGCAAGAAAGTAAGAGCCCATGGGACCCAAGACAAAGTGGTGCTTTGGATCCAAAATTGGCTGAGAGGCAGGAAGCAGAGGGTGATGGAGGGATGTTTCTATGACCGGAAGACTGTTTCCAGTGGTGTTCTGCAGGGCTCAGTGCTGGGGCCCTTTCTGTTTGTGGTGTACATAAATGATTTGGACTTAAATGTAGGGGCTTTGATCAAGAAGTTCATGGATGGCACAAGAATTGGTAGGTTGGTAAATAGTGAGGAGGATAGCTGTAAACTGCAGGAAGATAGCAATGGACTGGTCAGATGGGAAGAGCAGTGGCAAATGGAATTCAACCCAGAAAAGTGTGAGGTAATGCACTTGGGGAGGGCCAACAAGGCAAGGGATTACACTATGAATGGTAGGAACCTGGAAAGCACTGAAGATCAGAGGAACCTTGGTGTGCACTTCATTTGTTGATTAGGCACGTTACAGCCTTCTGAAATCAACATTGAGGTTAACAATTTCAGACTGTAATCTCTGTCCCTTATTTGTCTCATTTTCTATGCAGTTTTCAGCCTTAACCTTGTCTTTCTCATGTTTGCTTCTGGGTTTCAGCTGTTCAACATTCTCCCATTAATACCTCCTCTGGACCCATCTTTTGTTTTTTGACTTGTCCCATTCCCACTTCCTTTGGCTATTCAGGCCACCTCTTTTGTCATTTAATCTTTCTCGTCTTTCACCCTATCAGAGACCTTCACTTGTGTTTCTTTTTTACCTTCCCCCGTTTCACCTCATTAAAGGAATTATATTTCTAATTTTTCCCAGTTCTAATGAAAAGTCACAACCTGAAATTTTAACTCTGTTCCTCTCTCCACAGATCACACCAAAACTGCTGAGTATTTCCAGCATTTTCTTGTCCATAGCAGGAAGAAGAGTTTGCTCTGTGCACTGTCACTAGATGTTGAGGTGGAATTTCCTGCAAATTTGCACCCATACAATTGGGGCATAAAGTGAATAGCTGGTAAAAGATCGCTGAAACTCAAACACAAGTGCATTATTGATGTAATTATGCTACCTCCAAATTTCCTGAATCTTTTATGCCCATCTATCAAGCCTTGTTACCTAAATGCGTGTCAGCTCCACGTAACAGTTCCAACCCCGGGCTATATCAGATATCTGCACCCATCTAATTCTGACCACTTGAGCACTCCCAATTTCAATTACTCCCACATTGGTAGCTGTGATTTCAGTTGCCTCGGCGCTAAGCCGTGCAATTCCCTTCCTGCACCTCTCCACTTCTCTACCCCACTTTCCTCCTTTGAAACCAACTTCTTTGACCAAACTTTTGATCATCTGACCTAATGCTGGCTTTTGTGACTTAGCACCATATTTTGTTTTATAATGTTCCTGGGAGAACCTTGGGATGTTTATTATGTTATAGGTGCTATATCAATATAATTTTTTGTTGTTTTAATTTAATGTGTAACTTCCTGATTATGTCTACACAGAAAATTCCACCCCTTAATTCATAACCCTTATCATTTCATGATTGGAATTCTATTAAATGCCATAACTAGGGTGGAGAATGTTTCAAAATGCATTTAAGAAATGAAATAAAGCAAAAGGGAAAATAGATAAACAACAATTTTGTCTTCATTTTTGTTGCACTTTAGCCCATTTTTCATGCATTAGAGTATAAATTGTAATCTATTTCAAAATTCATTTTGAGTACATCTCATTGACATAATATCCTCAAATATTTCTGAAGATTAAAGCGTATGGTTGTTCTGCTGTATTGTCCTGTATATACTGAACCTCCTTGTCTAAGAAGATTCATGGAGAATTGAGCTTTTTTCTAAAATAACTTCTTTGGTAGACAATTGGATGCAACTTTCTATCCATCAATTAGAATTAATTGCTTTTGGTGAAAGTTTCAGTATTGGGTCCACAATATTAACCCATATGACTATTTTTTGTATTTGCATTTTGGAGCCAGGGAAAGGTTGCAGTGAGGTAATGCATTCATTTAAAAGCTGGGAGTGGATGTTCTCCAACAAGTTATGCCAGTGTGCTCTGCAGAGGTTCTGGCATTCATTATCAATCAAAAAAATAATTGCTTCTGGAAGAATAAAAGTATATGCTTATGGTGGAGTACTAATGAATTGAACTTGGCAGGAAATGGGGTCTTTGAAGTAGGATAATCTAATAGAAAACAGTTTGTTGAACCAGTAATGCTATGAAGGGGATTTTCTGCTGACAGGATTTATACTCAGTATCACAATCAAAAGTTACAGCGGTCCTGGTAATTTAAATATTAAAGTTCTCTTTATCCAATGATTAATCACCAACAACATTACACGGGTTTCTCAATAGCAGAAGTGAAGCTACTGCTTTTGCAGCAGACACCCATTATACTGATGATATTTTCTCAGATTTATGACCTGATGAGATTACAGAATTCATATATCTATGGATTGATCTGTTTGTAAATTTTCTTAGAACTGTTGCATTGTACTTGTAAATAATCAAAAGAAAACATAAGAGCATAAAAACTATGAGCAGTAGTAGGCCATTGGGCCCATCAAGCCTGGTCTACCATTCAATAAGATCATTGCTGATCTGATCGTGGCTTTAACTCCACTTTCCTGTCTGCCCCTCATAACCTTTGACTCTCTTGTCAATCAAAAATCTTTCTAACTCAGCTTTGAACGTATTCAATGACCCAGCCTCCACAGCTCACTGGGAAGAGAATCTCTGAGAGAAGAAATCCCTCCTCATTACTGTCCTAAATGGAAGACCACTAACTTTGAAATTATGCCCGCTAGTTCTAGATTCCCCCACGAGAGGAAACACCATCCCAGTATCAATGCTGTGAAGTCCCCTCAGAACCTTATAAAGTTCGATAAGATCATCTCTCATTGCTCTAAACAAAAATGAGTCTAGGCCAACCTGCTCAACTTTTCTTCATAAAACAAATCCTTCATCCCAGAAATCTGCCTAGTGAACCTTCTCTAAACTGCATTCAATGTAAGTATGTACCTCCTTATATAAGGTGACCAAAACTGTACAAGTCCTCTAGGAGTGGTCTCACCAATGCCATGTACAGTTAGAGCAAGACTTCCTTTCTTTTATACCCCACCCCCTTGCAATAAAAGGCAACATTTGGTTTGCCTTCCTAATTACTTAATGTGCCTACATGTTGACTTCTTGTGATTCATATACAAGGACACCCAGATTCCTCTGTACTGCAGTATTCTCTAGTCTCTCTCCAATTAAATAATATTTTGTTTTTCTATTCTTCCTCAAAAGTGGACAATCTCACATTTTCTTATATTATACTCCATTTACCAATTTTTTCCCACTCACTTAATCTTTCTATACTCCTTTGCATACTCTTTTGTATCCTCCTCACAACTTGTTTTCCTAGCTATCTTCATATCACCTCTAAACTTGACTGCAAAACAGTTGGTCCTTTCATCAATTCATTAATATAGATTGTGAATAGCTGAGGCCCCAGCACTGATCCCTGTGGCATTACAGTTGTTACTTTGCCATCCTGAAAATGACCCATTTATCTTGATTCTTTGTTTCTGTTAGTTAGCCAGTCCTATATCCATGCTAAAATATTACCCTCAATGCAATGAACTCTTATAGTGTGTAGATTTATGTGGCACCTTAGTAAATGCCTTTTGGAAATCCAAATATACTGCATCTACTGGTTCCCCTTTATCCACGTTGCTTATTACACCCTCAAAGAACTCTAATAAATTTAGCAAGCACAATTTCCTGAGATGAAACCATGTTTACTCTGCCTGAAAGTGTTATGATTTTCTAAATGCCCAGCTACTACCTCTTTAATAATGGATTTTAGCATTTTCCTAATGCCAGATGTTAGGCTAACTGGCCTTTAGTTTCCTGCTTTCTGTCTCCCTCCTTCCTGAACAGAGATGTTACATTTGCGCTTTTCCAAACCATTGTGTCGTTTCCAGGATCTGCGGAATTTTCAGTTTAAATATTCAGTTTAAACTGATCAATAGCAAGAAGTCTATACTGTCAGCAGAAAAAGAATAATATTGAAACAATTGCATGGGATCAATGAAATGGACGATGATAAGAACTGAGCAATATTAACAGAATAACTGGAAATGTTGTTGGTAATGCAGTAAAATGAAACCTGCTCCATTGGTTGAGAAAATAAGCTCCACAAGAGACTCAAAATGTAGATGATTGGGATCTTAGTGTACTTAGTAACAAATGCTTAAAGATTAAACTTCATCCAGCTTTGTTTAAATTAAAAGCTTATAGAAATGTATTCTTTTGAAGCTTGGCTGCATGAGATACTATTTTTCAAATTCTTTCTTGTGAAAATCAGTGACAAGGACAACATTTATTGTCCATCCCGGTAAATAAATTGGAAGTAGAATCACTGTTGCAATTGTAGATAAATAAGGCAATCTGGATACATCAATATCCCATAAAAGGCAATTGAAACGGAGGATCAGTTCATCTGTGTTCTTTTTAAAACAGAGTACTGATTGAGGAGGGAATATTGGTCTGGATATCAGGAGGACTTGCTTGTTTTTTGAATCGTGCAATAGGATATTTGACATTCAATTAAACAGGCAAATGAGATCTCATCCAAAACACAGCAGGGATCAACTTCAACTTACTGCTGGAATATAAAACTGACATTGTGAGTCGAATTTTATCTAAACAGACTTGTATGCAGTGGGAAGGCTGGTAGCAGGTCAGGAACCTCAAACTTTTCAAGCAGTATGTTCCTCAAAACGTTCAAGGACATCAGGAGTGCAGGACAGTTGAGTGGCATAACACTTTTAGATACCAAGCCCTTCACACTGACTTTCCCAGCATTTTCCTCCACAGGACTCCTCAGATCATTGCACCATGCAGCTCCACTTATTCCCTTCTCCAGGTGCATCCGTACATCCCTGTTTGAACAGCCAACACTCACAGTCACCTTCCATAAATGTTGACCTTTTCTCCTCTCCACACAACCCAATTCTCACACTCACAACAAGCTGCTTTCTCTCTTTGCAGGAGGATACAATGCAGAACTGCAAGGAGAAGCAGAAAACAAGGGATGGTGGAGGAGGATTGGGGGGTGCGGTGTGGTGTTGGAGGAGGAACCTTGATGAGTATTGACAATGAGTAAGTGGGGGTGTTCAGGTGAACGTGCAAGGGAGGGGTCTGTGGAGTCGGTGACTGCCTCCTGGGGAGCGAAATGAGGATGGGTGTGGTAGGAGGGAATGGTGGGAATGAGAGAAGGCAGAGTGAGCTGGTAGGGCGGGTGGGTGAGGGTGCAATGGGAGCGCTAGAAGGGACAGTGAGGTTCACTGGTGGGGACTCGGACCCTGGGGATGGGAAGGACGAGGTCGGGGAGGTCAATGTGGATGAGGGTGGGATTCTCAGGAAGGTAGGGAATATGCACGTTCACCTGGACATCCTGGAAGGAAAAGAGTTCTGGCTTACCGTGAAGGTTGGAAGGTGGAAGGTGATGCCTGGGGGGATAAGGGAAAGGATGGGGAGATAAAGATAAACTTCACCAGTACCATGTTACACAAAAGCAAAAGTGAAAGGAGCCTTGTGTTGGTTGGGAACTGGTGCTGCATGGGATTGCGATCAGTGGGTGGGTGGAGATACAAGTCAGCTTAGATGGACAATGAAAGCTAACCCCAGTAGGCAGCATTGAAAATGTTCAGGACATTGAAATGAGTGTGATTGAGGAAGGGCCTGCAAGCGTGGGACAGTGCTTGCACGAGGCTCCGGAAAGCCCCGCCACAAACACACCTCCAGAGTCACTCGTGGGCTGGCTGTGTGCAGCTGAACTGCTATTCAGGGGGATGGGGATGCAGGAGGAGGACTCATGAAGCCTGTAAATTAAGCTTAAAGACACCATTACACAGTATTCAGTGAATGTGAATATTTTTTCATGTTATGAAGTGACAAAATGTGTTCACCCATTCACCCATGCAACCATTGTGATCAGAAATTCTTAACTTTTCTAGGCCTATCACTTCTGTGTGCTGGTGGGGTGGAGACAGCCTGTGCAATGGTTGGCTCTGTTGCCTCTGATGACTTTGGCGTGCGTCCTCTGGAGACCAGAGGCGTTAAGAGTGCTGTCTTGCTTTGGCTGACCTCCTGTGGGCCAGCTGCGCCCTCTGTGGTGACAGAGAGTGAGATTGAGGGGGTCACAGGCAAAGGGGACTCAGAGGGAGAGGACAACTTCCGAGGTTCCTGAATGGATGATCTAGGGGTGTCTACCTGCTGCTCCTTCTCCCTTCAAGTGCCCGAGGGCCTTGGCCTGACTCCTTGAGGGGAAGGAGCACCCAGAGCAACATCGAGGTGCCCTCTCACATTGCCACTGCAGGAACTCACCCATAGCTACCGCGATGGAGTGCAGGTCTGCATGCATCTCTGCATTCTGCTGGATGAGGGTCTCCATGGCATCTGCCATCCTTCCATGGAGACCTCCATACCCGCACATGTGGGCACCACTTCATCAGAGAGCAGGCCAATGTACTCCTCCATCTGGAGTGCTACTCTGTTGAGGGTTTCCAACAGCTCTGCAAGTTCCCCCACCTTCTGCTGACTCCACGATGAGTTGGAAGGCCAAATCCAGAGGCTCATCATCTGACTCGGACCTCACAGGTGCCTCTTCCCCAGCAATCCTCCAACTGTTGGGGAGCTCGACTGAACCTGTCTCCTCTTGCTGAGGACACATATCTGTGAGGTGACCACCAGATTGTGAACTTGAGCCTGCTCTAGATCTAGATCTCACTAAGGTGTGTGTCTCTGTGCTGGTGGAGGGTGGGTAAGCACCGTGATGGGTCTTCCAGGCTGCTTATTTGCAGAGGTGTCCTCTTTGCTGAAGGTGAGGATCTGGATGGAGCTGAGGGGCTGATTGGCTGAGGCTGTCAGTCGCTTGGCAGAGCTCCCTGTGAACCAAAGTAGAGATACTTAGTGAATGGCAACAGAGTCAAAAACAGGAGAGCACCCACAGTTGCGTTGAGAGGGGGATGATGTGGTGTAGGATCCTTACGAGGGTGTTCGCCGCCAACTTCACCCTCACTGCAGGCATGGTTCATGTCCTCACCCGACAGCGTGATGGCACACTCCTCAAAGTGTGTCAGGGGTCTAATGTGGGCCGCTCCACCCCTGGTCTGGGACCTCTCCTTGCTGTGAGCCAGCTTCTCCTGAAAACAGATGGAGAGAGTATAAACAGGACACATGGCACCTTGCATGGTGACCTTGCTAGCCTTCGTCCAGACCGGCGGTAGAGGACTTCACGGTGGGCCTCCACTATGCCCAGTGGGTGCTCGAGGGAGGCGTTGCTAAATTTGGTGGCAGCATGTTCACAGCAGCCATCAGTTCACAGCAGCTTCCTATCCCTTGAAGAGTGCTAGCTCTTTGCAGCGATGGCCTTTAAATATGGTACTCAGTTTACTGAAGGTCAGAGTTGATGATGGGGAGGGCGAGTGAGCCCCACCAACAATCCAGCATTTTTCCTGGGAATGCGTGATTAATGAGGTGGGATTGGGATGATATGCCCTGAAAAATTGCCATTGTGGCCAGCAGGTAAAACAACCTGTTCCCTGCCCACTATCATACTTAGTGTAAATCTGGGGCAATTTTGCCCTAGGTGTCCTAACAAAGAAGGGTATGAAGGAACCATTATCACAAGCAGCTACAAATTGTGTCATTTATTCCTCATTGTGTGACAATTACAGCTGTCATCAAACCCATGGTGTGAACAATGGAAAACAGCAAAACAGCAATACTGTTGTCACATGACAGAAACTAACTTGAGATAACAGATACCTTATATATTCTAAGAACACCCAAAGAGACCTAGTTTGGTACAAGGATTTCAGAGGGAATACATCTCATTTGTGCTCAGAAGAAAAGAACCCTGTTTCAAAAAAGTCATCTCAGGCAGAGAAGTGAATTTTCTTGCACATTGTAATTTTTGACTAAAGGGGTTTTACCACAGCTTTTGACTGGAAAAGCCAGAAACTTCCTATTGTTTGGTGTACCATTGCAAATTCATTACCAGAAACCTCTGACCTTCTTCAGTGAACTTGGAGAGAATTTCCAGGCCTGCAATGATTTCAATGATCTTCTTGGAGAAATAGAATAATTTTGACTTTTGGGACTTTAAGTAATCTAAGTGCATGTTATGTCTTTGGAAATGATCTTTCTGTGTGTGTGTGCATGTGTAACTGAGGAATGGTCTTGGTTGCATATATTTTTGGGTTGTTTAAACATTTATCCTTTCTTTTGATTTAAACTTACCAGAAAACCTGATTCTGTCTGTTCTTGAAAGTCATAGCTCTCAAGGGGTTAAAACACTCATGTTTAAAAATGCATGTTGTTGCTGTAGATCAATAGGTGGAAAACAGGGAGAAATTAGCCCACATCTCTCCCCCACCCCCCACCCCCGCCCCATCCATAACATGTCCAAGAAGTTGAAGATCACATGTCAAGCAGCATAATTGCATACTCAGAAGAAGTACAGTGAGTTTCAATTTCTCGCTTAGGCATGACTACAGCTATTCAGTTTTGGTGTTTGAAAGCTTCCCGTTTCATCATGTGTTTGGGGTCTAGACAGAGTTCTTTGGGGTTTGTTTACTTTCCTTAAGTAAGCTACTCAAAACTGTTATTTGTTAAAATCATTATTACTTATTTACAGCTTTATGTACATCTTAGGAACTCTGCTCAAGGTTGGACTACCCTCCCTCTAGATCTCTGTTTCTTGGTCATATGTCATTGCATCATAGTTACATCAGCATCAGGTGCTTCTGCTGTTGACCTTTTATTCTATAGCTCATCCCAAGTCTTTATTCCAATTATTTACATCCTGCTACATCTCCCCCCGAAGTATTAGACATCACAAGGTTAGTGTCTGAGGTGTCTTGACCAATATTCCTGATCTTGTCCTGATCTCTTTTTGAGGTCAAGGACATTTTGCATTCTCTCTTCATGTGATACGAGTGTCCTTCTTTTGGGTGGCTGTAGAACTTTGTCTTGTTTCCTGTTCCTTATCTCTTTCTAGATCTGAATAATAATCTCAGGTTTCTATTGGCTTTCATTCCAAGGATATGAAGGTGCTACAGTTTCTCCTTGTATTTCCCTAATCTGTCTCAATCCTACAAGATTTCAATTATGGACCTCATTATTATTATGCCTTCTTTCTGTTGGTCCCATCTTTATACTCTCTCCCTGGGCTGCAACCCCACATCTCGTACTCTGTGCCTGAAGTTACAAGCTTGATTGGGTCTCTGTTGCTCCTCACACATTTTTACTCTCTTTTGATCACCTGAGACAATATTCGGTTGTAGCTTCTGTTGCAGAGCTAGAAGTTGCATTCTTTGTCCCCTTCCCAATGTGTAGCAGTGAGGTTCTGTAATTAAGAAGGTTTAAGTTACGATTTTGGTTCTTCTTCATCAATCCCTTGATGGTTCATGCACCTGACTGAGCTTTTCCACTAGCCTGAGGATATTGAGGTGAGCTAGTCACGTGAATGAATCCATATTCCTTTGCAATGTTGTGGACTAATTAATTAGTAAATTGCGGACAATTGCCTGACACCACACCAGAATGCCATGTGTAGCATAAACTTTCTTCAGGGATTGCGTGACTGCTTCTGCCATGATGCTCTGCAATGTGTTCAATCAATCTTGAGTAGTAATCAATAACAATTATAAATGCTTTATCTTCAAACTCAAATAAATCCATTCCCAAGCATTGCCATAGCCTTGATGGAAAAGTGGAGGGTGACAGTGGTTCACTCTGCTGTTAGCTATTTACTGTACATTCAATAGAATAACTAATGCTTGGCCACAGGCTGACTGCTGGGCTCTTGCTTGGCATGTTGCTATCTCTAAGTGACCTTGATGAATTTTTGGAGAACGTCAAGTCCAAGTGTTTTAGGGATGACTAGTCTATCATAAAAACTAAGAAATGATCAATGACTGTGAGATGCCTTCTCTGTTCGAAGTATTGGCGTAATAATCATAATACCCTGGCCACCTTTTCTGGCAGTATTCCATTATTTGAATATGTTTGTCCTTGTTGTGCTTGTTTAATCTCCAATATTGTCTTTTCAGTAGCCAGTAAGTCTTTGGTAATAAATGAAGTATACGCTTCCATTTCATCTTCCATTTAATCTTGCACTTTGGTTCCTTCAGTTGATATTCTTGATAGTGCATCTGCAGTTGTCTGGTACTTCCCTTGAACATACTCAGTTACTGAATCATACTTCATTAGTCTAAATCTGAAGTATTGAATTCTAGGTGGCATCTTTGTAATCTCCTTCATGTTCAGAAGAATAGTTTATGGTTGGTTTCAATTTTAAACACATTTCCATCATTTAGTCCAAGAGATTCTTGCTGCCAATGCTTCCTTCTCAATTGTAGCATTTTGTTTCTGTGTCTGTGAGTGATCTTGAGGCATAATAAACTGGTCCACGTTTTCCACCATTTTGAACTTGAAACAAAACTGCACCCAGACCTGTAGAGGATGCATCTGCTACTACTAGGGTCCACAGTCCTGGATTGCAGTGTGCTAGAATTCAGGATAAATTAGAAGATTTTTGATCTTCTCAAAAGCATTTAACTGGCTCACATTCCAGCACCATGGTTGACATTGTCTCAACAGCTGTCTTAATGGCTCATTGGTTTCTATCAAACTTAGTAGGAACTTGCCTGAGGAGGTTGACCATTTCTAGGGGCTGAATCTTCCTTTCAGCGTGCAGGGGTGGGCATCTCGACATTATCACGCGTTATTTCGATTTTCAGCTCAGCGGGTGCGCACTGGAGTTGGCTGCACACCTGTCAAACTGTCAAAGGCTTATTAAGGCCATTAATCACCGAATTAGTATCATTGTCAGGACTGCCCATCCAAATTTAATGTTGGCCAGGCAGGTGAAGAGCCCAGGCGGCCTTTGCATTTCTCATGAAATCTCATCCATGGGCGGGATCAGGTTTAATGAAGGGTTTATAAATAAAATAAAAATTTTAATTAAAATTCATAAACATGTCCCAGCTCATGTCACATGAGGGAACATGTCTGCATAATTTTATTCCTTTAGTTTAAACATGTTTTGAGCTGAACTTAATCTCCCTGAGGCACGGAGCTGCGCATGCATGAAAGGGTGCAGGCCCCATCTCTCCCTCCTCCCCCCGTCCACACAGATAGTGATGAGAGCTTCCAGGTGCGCGTCAGGCTCAGTGGCCGTAATTGGCCCACCCACGTAAAATGGCAGCGTGCAGCCGATCGTGGTCGGTGATCGGCTGGGCGCCCACTCAATCCCGCTCAGCCTGCCCGATGGTGAGAAAATTCTCTCCTAGGAATTGCTGTAGCCCCTGTAGCATTCCTGGGTTTTGGAAACTCTCTAATCACCTTTGTTGCCTGTGGCATGATGGTTATTTCAGACGCTTGCATGATATACTCTAAAAGTGTAATCGTAGGTTTTGCAAATTCACATTTCTCATTCAATGTCAAACCTGTAGCCTGTAGAACCTTCAGGATTGCTCTCACTCTACGGTCATGCTCTTCCTTCATGGAGCCGAGTACAAGTATGTCATCCATATGGCACATTACTCCTTCCATGCCTTCCAGTGTCTGAGGCAATGTTCTCTGGAGTATTTCTGGAGCAGATGCAATTCTGAATGGTTATCTGGTAAAGCAATTATGATTGAATGGCAGGATAAATGTGGTCAGCTGTCTGGATTCTTTGTCCAGAGGCAACTGCCAAAATCTGTTCCTTGCATCTAGTTTGGTGAATAGGGTACTTTAAGCTAGTTTAGCAAGACTTTCATGCATTGAAACCATTGGGTGTATCTCATGTTCCATTGGTTTGATTAGCTGAGTCAATCCACATAGATTCTAATTGAACTATTTAGCTTTAGGACCTTGACCTTTCCAGAACACCTCTTTGTCGGTGTGTTTGCTGGAGAGATAAACCCCATGCTGCAGCATGTTCTCAGTTTCACCCTTGATTTTGTCCAAGAGTGGGTGAGGGTCCTTCCTCTGTATGAAGAGGCAAATTGGTTTAGGATCAGCTCTTAGGGTAACATGGTATTCAATCTTCAGTTTTCCTGAGCCTGTAAATAATCTTGGAAATTAATTCCTGAATATGCTATTGTACTGCTCACCAGCAACCTCATCAACTTCATAGATCAGCTTGAATTGTAAGCATGTCTTTTTGCTCAATATCAACAATTCTTGGTTCTGTTTGGAACACAGAGATCCAATGATTCCTCTATCCTTGCATTTATTTTTGCCAGGTGTTGTTCAATGACTTGCAGTGTAGTCCCACCTGGACCTTGTAACAGGCTAGATAATGACTGTAGTATAATGTGTTTAAGCCATTTTACTTCATGAGATATGACTGAAACACCTACACCGGTGTCTAACTTAAGCTTTGTGGTGTGTCCATCCACTTCTAGTTTAATGTTCCAGTATTTATTTTATGTTTCACATGTGTCTCCTACGAAAGTTATTGGCTTTTTCTGTGGTTCTTCCACTTCCAGCATGTGGTTTGGCCTTAACTTTTCTTTTATTTTTGCAGGCTATGTGTGTTTTATATCAACAGAGAATTTTTAAATGTCCTAACATCCCACATTTGTGGCACACTACTTGCCCTGCTGGGCATGCTTCCCGCTTGTACAGGTTTTTCCTGCCACACAGAGCATTTCAAGATGGCGGTTGGTGCACTTTTTCCCGTTTTTCCAGATTTCTGCTACAGTGTGCTTTCCCTCTTCTGGCTATTATATTGAACAGCTTCACTCATTCATTTCCAAGGGACCTCACTTTCCCTCAACACTTTATTTTGGTTTCAGAGCTTGGTTTGTCTCACAGTTTGCATTGCTTCAATTGAAGTTTGGTCTTCCCTTGTTTGCAGGATATCTGGGAAGGTTTCATCTGGGATCCCAACTACTTTGAAATCATGAATCAGTTCATCCCTCAATATTCCATGGTCATAATTTTCTGCCAGCCTGTATATATTGTTGATGAACAAATCAATGGTCTTTGTTTTCTCTTAATTTGTTCAAAGATCAAACTTTATCTGATGCTGAAATATGTATCAAATACCTGGAGATCTTCATCATAAGAGCTTGAAGCCTCATTGATTCTGTGTCTGGCTATTACATCTTTGGCAATAGTTCCAAATACATAGAGTACTGACCTGATTGTTTGTTCCTTTTGTGCTAATCAGAAGCCATTCTCTACCTGGAAATCCTCTTTCTCCAGTTGTCCCCATACTGAGTGTTTTTGCAAGCCGTCTGTGCTTTGGAAAGGCCCGGAGAGTGGCAGTGTAGAATCCATGCTTATACCAAGTTCTGGACTTGTTGCTACTTCACTAGTGTAGGCTTGTTGATGCTGGTCTGTGCTCACTGTTGTCTGGGTCTGTGCCTCAGCTTGCATCTGCTGCAGCCATAACGCTTCAAGTTTTCAGGTGAGTCATTGCTCAATTTTCTTTTTTATCCTTATTTCAAGGATCTGTCTGGTCTGTAGTCTTTCCTTGGGGTTTTTCTGGGTCTTTTACTTGCTGTCCACTGCCACCATGTTTTGTTGTGCGTTCTGGGTCCGGTTGGGGTTCATCAGGATTGACTATTTTCCTTATATAAGCTACTCAAGACTGTAGCTTGTTAAAACCACTATTATATGTTTACAGTTCTATGTACATCTTAGGAACTCTGCTCGAGGTTGGGCTTCTCCTCCCTCCAGATTTATGTTACTTGATCAGTGTCATATGTCATAGTTACATCAGCATCAGGTGCTTTTGATGTTAGCACTTTACACTACACTTCCCAGCCTATCAGTTTCACTGATGTCGCACTCCCTGCTGTGCTGTCATTATCCTGGCCCTGACTTGCTCTACACAACTCTAGAAACCTGTGCACTGGCTGCTAAAGCCAGAATACTAGGTTACATCCTGAGTTAACTGGCTCTTTGAGCTTTTTTAATGAGTTATTTGACAACTGCATTGGTATCCTGTTGCCTTCTGACCCACCTAGGTTAAAGCCAGAAGTGGGTAGGATCATTCCAGGTTCCTGATCTGATGCCCCTCTTCAGGTCCTTATTTCCCCAATAGCACTTGAACCAGAACCCACCTCACAGTTGGCAGTTCAAATCGTGACCTGTAGGTCAGGTGCCCATTATAGAAACTGTCTGATTTTCCTTTCTATTGATTTCAGCTGCAACACCATTTTTACACCCTGATAGTAAATTGAAAATTATCCCCTTATGCCTGACAATGCAGCATTCCCTCAGCAATGTACTTTATTTAAATTAATTCTTGTGACCTGAGCATTGGTACTAAGGTTAGCAGTTATTGCCCATCCTTAGTTTCCCACTGGTTTGCTATGCCTGCATGAGTTACTGGGCCTCTTTAGACCACATTGATATGGGGCTGGAGTCACAAGTAAGGTGGGCCTGGTAAAGCTGACAACAACTGACATTTATAAAACAGCTTTAAAGGTGGCAGGTTTTCTTCCAGAAAGTACACAAGTAAATGAATTTTTTAAACAATCTGATGGCTTCATGGTAATTGTTATTGATGCTAGCCTTTTATTCCTTTGTTCTTTTTCAAAAAACACTGAATTCAAATTCACAAAGCGCCATGATGGGATTTGAACTCATGTCTCTGGATTGTTAGTCAAGGCGCTTTTATGTCTTGTGCATATACTTAATTTCAAAACTTCTGCTTGTCTCCTGTGGGGAATTAGGTAAAAAGCTGATCTTCAGCCTTAGGCTGACCAACATTTTGCTTATTGGGAAGTGAATCAATGATCTGGCCAAGGAGGATCAGCATATGTTTACCTGAACATCCAGAATTATTGTGTCTCCAGGCCAACCATGGCAGATGGATCTTTGGGTACAGATGCTAAAATCATCAAAGAAAGTAGACAGCTAGAAAAGGAAAAATTCAATCATTGGCTTTGATTTCAATGGGATGGAAAACACATGGGCCAGAATTTTCCAGCCCCATTGCAGTGGGGACAGGGCCTTAAAATGTGGCGACTTATTCTAAACTCCATTGACTTCGGCAGGAGCGTAAAAGTCCACTAAAGTAAAATTCCGCCAATGGCTTCCAGAGTGCATGTGAGACCCTGTCCATTATACTACTGCCCTGATGGAAATTACTGCTGGTGATTCACATGGTTCAGCATTCCTTATAAGTCATCTGGTTTGTTCACAAAGAGTCAGCTCTCCATCACAGTCCATCGTGACACCTTTGCTGGCAAAAAAATATGAATAACAGAAAACAGAACACAGATAAGAACACATTGAATTTACACAAATCTACAAGGAGAAGTTCACAATGTGAAGACAGTTGCGGGTAAGTGATACTCCACAAGTTACGATGAGATTTAGAGATTTGGTGGTGCAAGGTAAAAATCCAACCACTTGATGTGTTTACACTCTTACATCACTATTGACAATAACTTGCATTTATATAGCATCTTTTACATCAAAAAATATCCCAAGGCACTTCGCAGGAGCATGATCAGAAAATAATTGATTCTGATTCAATGAAGGCAATAACTGGCCTGAATATCCCGCTTCTGGATCTTCAGAGATGGGACATGCTTTGGGAAAAATGCATCAGGACCCTGCCTGAGTCCTGACACAGAGACATACATGGGAATTGCCCAACAAGTTTAAATTTCCAATGGGCTCATTACTGCTACCTGGGGCCTTCTATGAATGCCTCCAATCTTGAACTCAGGGCAAAGACTTGAGCAAGATCTGCAGGACTTATCTGGATACTTACTTAGGACATATTAGATTGTTTAATACCTGGTCTAACAGCTGGGTGACTTCACAACAGATCCTTCCACCCTCTCTCATCGCACCCAATCACCTGACTACCCCATCTCAACCATCCGAATAACCCCTGAACACCTGGCCACACCCTCCAACCGCCTGACTATCCCCCGACCACCCAACTACACCCCACTCTCCCAACTATCCCCAAACACCCAAATGCCCCCGATTGCCCGACTACCCCCTTGACCAGGCCCCGACTATCCCCCGACCACACAACTATGCCCTTCCAATCACCCAACTATCCCTACCGACCCCTGACTACCCCCAACTCCATATGACTACCACCCCAAACACCTGACCATATATCTTGATATTCCCATCCCACCAGACCCAACCATCTCCCGACCACCCGACCCCCCTCCCTCACCTGATCTGACAACCCCTCAACTAGACCTGGATATCCCCCCGACCAAACTCGAGTGCCCCCCCTACCAGACCTGGCTACACCCAACCATCCTGCTACCCCCCAAGCATATGATTAACCTCCTGACCCAACTACCCACTCTTCCACCTATCCACTCACCTACCAACTCACCTATCCACTTCACCCATCTCAACCACTTCCACACCTCACCACCCTGAAAATGGTAGCTAGTGTAACAAAAAGGAGGTGTGACCTCTCCTACCCCCAACTCTCTTACCCCCACTGGATTTACCTTGGAGTGTCTGTGCTGCCTGTTTCTGCTTCATCCAGATGTGAGCAGTAATGTTGAGTCAGAAAATAATTTGCAGGTAATGGTAATGCGCCTGGCATTGTCAATGAGTGGAAGGCCTAGTCTTTAGGAAGGATGACCAAAAGATTGATTGAGGAGTTTGGCTTTAAGGATCATCTTAAAGGAGGTGGGGGGGGGGGAGGTAAAGAGACTTAGGGAGGGATTTCCGCAGGTGAAGGTATAGCTGCTGATGCAGAGAGATGGGGGAAGGGATGAGGGTATGATAGGGAGAGAGGGAGGGAGAAGAGACGGGGAGAGGAAATGCTCAGAAGAGGTCAGAACTTGTGGAACAATGTGTTCTTGGGTGTGGGAAGGGTTGTAGCTGTAGAGGAGCGGGGTGGGGCGGGGTGGAGTGGGGTGTGTGCGGGGCCATCAAGGGATTTGGACAGAAGGATGAGAATTTTTAAACAGCGGTGTTTGTGGATTGGGAGCCAATGTGCATCAGTGAGCATTGGAATAATGAGTCACCAGGAAACATGCGCATGTTACAATTTAGGCACAAAGTTTTGGACAAGCTCTAGTTTCTGGAGGGGGAAGGATGGCAGATTAGCCAAGTGAGCATTTGACTAGTCATGTCTGAAGGTAAAAAAAAAGGACTTTTTTTTATGGTGATAGGAGATTCTGATCCAATTTGCACTTACTCTTCCTAAATATCAGAGGTCACTGATCGTGTACAAAGTTTTTAAGGATTTGTAGTTCAACTAATTAAAAAAGTGAAATATGTGATGTGTAATGAATATGTAAAGACTATTTCATTGCAATAGGAACAAAGGAATAGGAGTAGGAATAGCAGTAGGCCATTCATGCCCCCAGGCCTGTTCTGTCAATCAATTACATCATGACTGATCTATTTCAACTCCATTCACCCATCTTTGTTCCATATGCCTTAATACATTTACATAAAACAAGAAAACCCTTCTATAACAACAATATCCAATAAAAATGCCATTTAAACATAGAAAACTAAACTCTCCACCCATGTGCACTTCCTTCATGTTTGTCCTGTGAGTGCCTTTGATTGGCCTAGCTCCTATGCAGTTCTACCCCAGCAGCTTTAACATGGCTGCTGATTTCCAGGGGAGATTGTAGGTAACCTTGCACAATGTACTCAGCAGCTTTGGGTCGTAAGGTTTCGACATTGGAATGCGCCATCTTACCATTGGAGACTTAGGTCTGGGTCGGCTAGCTGACAGGCAACAGGAAGTGCATTGGCAGAGTGGTAATAGTGGGAGCATGAATGCAGTCACCCTGTAAGAGAGCACTGGTTGGAGCTCCACAGGGCCACTAACATTCTGCTGAGGTGGGGCTTCAACATCTTCAGTAATCCGTTGAAGGACAGGTCACTGGACCGCTGCAACAGCCTGCAAATTCCTTTGAGCTTTGGTAACTGCAGTCATGATGGCAGCTGTCTGACCCTGCTTGGCACCCAGATGGGTTTGCACGCCAACAAGTGTGGATCTCAAGTCCTGAGCCTGAACTTCCACTGCATCACTCAGAGTTGAGACATAGATCAACAGATGCTGCATTACAGCTGGGCTCACAAATTTAGCCATGGAGCTGGCCACCATTCGAATATCAAGGCCTCTGCCCAGTTTGAGCTGGATTTCTCCGTGCTTCTTGACAGTGACAACAGGCTCTCTGGAAACCCTGCCACTGCATTAGGAATCTCCATGTGCATTCCTGAATGTTTTTGATTGGTGAGTGATGGGGTTGTGGCGCATTGTAGAGTGTGTGAGGTCGGTGGTGTGGTGGTGGAAGTTGGCACTGAAGATGCATTCAATTGACTTTCATGACACATGTTAGATCATTGAACATTTTGTGACACTGCAGCCAGGCTTCATTAATTGATATCTGTGGCTATTCCTGGAGCACCTCCTGGTCCCTTGTAAAAACATTACCTCTTTCCTCCTTTACCCCTCCTGTACTGAGATTTCCTGTGCCATATCAGAGAACTTGCAAGCCTTCTCACTGGCAGCTGGTCCATTATTTATTATTATTGTTACTTATTTCTTCCCCGAAGCACTTTGGAAGCAGTTGCACCAGCTGTTGCAGCCTCAATTCACCTCAATCTTTAAGAAGTGCAGTCCATCTTTAAGAGCTCCAGGTTAGCTGTGACTTGTGCTAGCATTTGGGCGTCCTGCTGAACAACAGCCCTCAGGAATGCATTCAGTGCTGGACTGCATGCCACACTCATTGAAATGAGCAGTCAGCACAAAGTTTCCATGCTCTCTGCATTATCGCAATCAGGCACAGGTAGTTGCATCTGTTAATGAACTTTTTCAAATTTTTAGTGTTTTCTGTGATATCCTTCATAAATTTATCCCCATAATCTCTACTTGCAACTCTTACTACTTTCTTTGCATCTCTTTGCTGTTGTTTATATCTCTCCCAGTTCACAGGATCTCCACTATTCTTAGTTTTGTGTAAGCCCTTTTAGTTTTTTATTACCTCTCACCACTTTTGTTGACTAAAATTGTTTAATTACTCTTTAGATGTGTGTAAATTCTTGTATGATATTCTCCTTTGAACATCTGTTCATCTACTGATTTCCCCATTCACAGTTCCACCCAGATTACTGTGGTCAATTTTGATCTCATCCTTTCAAAGTTAGTCTTAACTCAATTCAAAACCTTAGCTTGTGACTCACCTTTCTCCCTCTCAATCATAATATTCAATACAGTTGTATATGGTCACCATTAGCTAGCTGTCCCCTCACCCCTATGGTTGCACATTGATTACATCATCCTACTAACCACAAACTGCTTATGTAATTGCAAATGTAGGTGACTTATCTGCAAAAATAACTGTAGTCTCCATTAGAAAGAGCCTGCAAATGAATTAAGCTGTGACAACTTCACCTGTCAACTTAAAAGAAAATACTTGCAAACAGTTTTAACAGTTGGACATACAATTAGTTCCATTCCCTGATTTGTTCAAGAGAAAATACTAAGTATATCAACCACACTTGCTTGAGAGATGTAATTTAATATTATAACCTTAAAGCAGGCAGGTGCACTTTCTCCACTCAATGCTGTATATCAGAAGACATTCTGAATTTTGTACTGTATTTTCAGCTCTATGGAAACCAGTTCCTCTTCTTAGACACAGCACTGAGATATGTTATGGGGAGTTGGCATGCATCCTTGAGCAGCACCAATGATTTTAATGGAACCTGAGACATCGGGCAGCCTGAAGGTGTCTTGTCATTAGCAAATACATTCCTTGCTGAGAATGCAACAGTTCTCAAACAGTAATGACTTTAGCCAGCTGAAATGCCTCCAAGCTTTCTCGTGCCAGCTCCCATTACAATCAATGCTGCAGACGATTCTCCTCCAAACGTCTGGCCAGAAATGTTTGGTCTTGGAGTGCAGAAGGGGAACGTAGGGCAGAGAGGCATCCAACCAAATCAGTGCCTCTAAAATTGGCCCGTGATATATTCCTTCAACAGCAGTTCTACCCATAAGAGCAATCCAAAGATTGCCCTCAACATTTAGATAAGGTTAAGGAGAAAATAATGGGACATAAGGGGCATGCGAGGAGACAGGCAACTATGTCGGAGTGAGGCAGAGAGTGAGTAACAAATTAGGCTCACAGGGTAAGTTCTGGTAAGTCTTTCTCAGGTTAAACTATAGATTAATAATCAAGATCTGACAGAAGGACATTGGGCTAGCTCATTAAGAAGAGAACTGCCTGGAGCTGCAGTTATCTGTCAATCCACTGAAAGCAGTTGGCTCAAGTGGTGTTAATTACTGTAGCAGGAAGCAAACCCAGCTAGTGACTCATCTCAGAGGGTCTATAAAAGAGACAGGCTTTTCAAACTGCACAGTCAGTAAGAGGCATGTGAGGAGGCAGGTGACTACGCTGGAGTGAGGTGGAAACTAAGCGAATTAAGTGCACTGGAGAAAAAGGTGTGGTACATACAGGAATTATTCTGAGGCAGAAATAGGAGCAGCTGAGCAGAAATTGACCTGGATGTAAACCTTACCTTCGGAGCTGAGTTTAAAAAAAGTTGAACAGTGGCATCAGAGGAAAACAATAAGTTTATTGGTGGTAAGAAACTGCTGTTAGAGAATACCTTTAATTAGCTATAAATTAAAGAAGCATATTATTTTTAAAGAAGTAGCTATTTGTATTTGAGTAAGACACTCTAGGAATAAGGGGAAGTCAGGGCGAGTAACGTAAAGTAGTATAAGTAAACCAAAGTAAAATTAAGCTAATGTAAGGGAAATAAAGTTAAGACATGGAAGGGCAGCTCAGTCATGAGGAATGCTTATCCTGTCGTGGACACTACTCATGACATAGATTACCTCATGTCTAGGAAGTGTTACCAGCTGCAGAAATTAAAGCTTTGGGTTTCAGAGCTCAAGTGGTGGCTGGAATCACTATGGTGCATCCATGAGGCTGAGAGCTACGTTGGTAACACGTTCAGAGAGGTGGTCACACTGCAGGTTAGGAGCATGGAGGCAGAAAGGGAACGGATGACCACTAGTCAGTCCAAGAGAACCAGGCAGGTAGTGCTGGACACCCCTGGGGTCTTGCTCGCTAATTGGTTTTCCATTTTGGACACTGGTGAGGGCATTAGTTCCTCAGAGGAGTGCAGTCAGAGAGTCATAGAGATCTACAGCACAGAAAAAGGCCCTTCAGCCCATTGGGTCTGCGCCGGTCAATCAAGTACCTAACTATTCTAATCCCATTTTCCAGCACTCAGCCATTGCCTTGTAAGCCATAGCATTGCAAGTGCACATCCAAATACTTCTTAAATGTTATGAAGGTTTCTGCCTCCACCACCCTTTTAGGCAGGGAGTTCCAGGTTCCCACCACCCTCTGGGTGAGAAAGTCAGAGCTAAGTTTGTGGCACCATGAGTGGCTCGGCTGTACTGGACAGGAGGAAAAAGAAAGGAAGAGGAATAGTGGTAGGGGTTTTGTTAGGGGAACAGACAGGCACTTCTGTGGCCATAGATATGACTCCAGGATGGTGTGTTGCCTTTCCTGGTGCCAGGGTCAAGGATATCACCGATCGGCTGCAGGACCTTCTTCTGGATGAGGGTGAACAACCAGATGTCATGGTCCACAATGGTACCAATGACTTGGGTAGGAAGAGGGATGTGGTCCTGCAGACTGAATTTAGGGAACTATGTAGAAAATTAGCAAGCAGGACCTCAAAGTAGTAATCTCTGGATTACTCCCAGTGTCACATGTAACTGAGTACAGAAAAAGGAGGATAAGGCAGATGAATGTGTGGCTGGAAAATGGTGCAGGAGGGAGGGCTTTAGATTCCTGGGACACTGGGACTGACTCTGGGGAAGATGGCACCTGTGCAAGCCAGATGGGTTGCACCTGAACAGAGATAGGACTGAATTCCTTGCGGGGTGTTTTGCTAGTGTTGTTGGGGGGCTTTAATCTAACTTGGCAGGGGTGTGGAACCCAGGAGAGAATATTAGACAATGATACCAAGTGCACAAAATGCTGGAAGAGACAGGTAGCACTAGTATAGAGAATGGTAAGTTAATAGGCAGAGTTGGAGTAAGTGTGAAAGTAATGAAGTCTAAATCAGCATTATACTGCACAGAGTAAAGTAAATAAGATTGGGGAATTACAGGTGCAGATTGCCATGCGGAATGATGATGTTGTGGTGATATGAGAGACCTGGCACAAGGAAGGGCAGGACTAGGTGTTAAACATGCTTAGGTATGAGGTTTCAGGAAAGATAGGGCAGGAAGAAAAGGAGGAGGGTAGCTGTGTTGGTTAAGGGGAGCATTGAAGTGCTGGAGAAAGATGTCCTAGAAGGTTCAAAGTTAGAATCAATTTGCCGAGAGCTAAGCAACATAAAAGGTGAAATTACTTTGCTCAGTGTAGTCTATCAGCCACCAATGCATGGGAGGGAATGTAGAGGGACAAATCTGCGGGGAAATTAGAGAGGTGCAAACATTATAGATTAGTTATAATGGGGGATTACCCAAATATAGATTGGGACAGTGGTAGTGTAAAGGACAGAGAGGGTCAAGAGTTCCTAGAGTGTGTTCAGGAGATTTTCCCCTAGCAGTATGTGCCCAGTCCAACAATGGAAGGAAGCATTGCTAGACCTGAATCTTGGAAATGAGGTGGACCAAATAGGTCATGTGACAATGGGGGAACATTTAAGAGACAATAATTATTGTATCATAAGGTTTAGCATGACAGTAGAAGAGGACAATGTGTAATCCAGAGTAAGAGTAATTAACTGGGGGAGAGCCGACTTCAAAGGAGCAAGAACAGAGCTGGGTTGGAAAGGCTGGAAATAAAGATTGGTGGGAAAAACTGTAGCTGCACAATGGGCTACCTTCAAAGAAGAAATAGTTCAGGTGCAGTCAAGGTATATTCCCTCCAAAGGGAAAGGAAAAACAAATCCAGAACTCCCTGGATGAAAAAGGAGATAAAAATTAAAATAAAGAATGAAACGGGTGCTTATGACAAGAGTTAGGTAGAATATACAATTGAGAACCAAGCAGAATACTGAAGGTTCAGAGGGGAGGTAAAAAAGCATATTAGAGAAGCAAATAGGGATTATGAGAGAAGATTGGCAGCCAACATAAAGGGGAATCTCAAAGTCTTCTTTAGGCACATAAACAGTAAAAGGGTGCTAAAAGTAGGAGTTGGGCCAATTAGTGACCAAAAGGGGACTTATGCATGGAGGCAGGGGGCATGACTGAGGTGTTAAATGAGTACGTTGCATCTGTATTTACCAAAGAAGCCAATATTACCCAGGCCATGATGACTGAGGAGGAAGCTCTGTCACTAGAAGTGTTCAAAATTGATAAGGAGGAGGTATTGGATAAATTGTTGGTACTTAAAGCTGACAAAGCACCGGGACTGGATCAGATGTAAATGAGGATATTGAAGGAAATAAGAATGGAAATTGCAGGGGCACTGACCATAAACTTTCAGTCTTCCCTAGACTCAGGGGAGGTGTCAGAGGACTGGAGAATTGCAAATTTTAAAGGTTGTAAGGATAAGCCCAGCAATGACAAACCAGTCAGTTTAACTTCAGTGGTGGGGAAGCTTCTTGAAACAATTATTTGGGATAGAATTAATAGTCACATGGAAAAATGTGGGTTGATAAGGAAGAGCCAGCATTGATTTCTTAAGTGAAAATCAAGTTTAACTAACTTGCTGGAGTTTTTTGAAGACGTAACAGAGAGGGTTGATGATGGTAATGCTGGTGATGTGGTATACATAGACTTCCAAAAGGCATTTGTTATAGTGCTGCACAACAGACCTGTGAGAAAAGTTGTAGTTCATGGAGTAAAATGGATGGCAGCAACATGGATAAAAAATTGACTGAGTAATAGGAAACAGTGAGTAATGGTGAATGGATATTTTTTGGACTGGAGGAAGGTTTGTAGTGGAATTCCCCAGGGGTCAGTATCGAGACCCTTGCTTTTCCTGATTTTTAAAAATATTTGTTCTTGAGACGTGGGCATCGCTGGCTAGGCCAGCATTTATTACCCATCCTTAATTGCCCTTGTTTAGAGGGCATCTAAGAGTCAACCACATTGCTGCAGGTCTGTAGTCACATGTGGGACAGACCAGGTAAGGATGGCAGATTTCCTTCCCTAAAGGACCTTAGTGAACCAGGTGAGTTTTTACGACAATTGGCAATGGTTTCATGGTCATCATTAGACTTTTCATTCCAGATTTTTTTATTGAATTCAGATTCCACTATCTCAGGTCCCCACAACAATATCCTGGGTCTCTGGATTACCAATCCAGTGACAATAGCACTAGGTTAATGACTGCCCCCAAAGTTATATACATTAATGACCTAGATCTTGGTGTGCAGGGGATAATTTCAAAGTGTGCAGATAATACAAAACTTGGAAGTATTGTAAACTGTGAGGATGGTGTAGAACTTCAAAAGGACATAGACAAGTTGTTGGAATGGGCAGATAGGTGGCAGATGAAGTTCAATGAAGACAAGCGTGAGGTGATTCATTTTTGGAGGAAGAACATGGAGAGACAATATAAAGTAAGGGATACAACTCTGAAGGGTATGCAGGAACAGAGGGACCTGAGTCTATATGTGCACAAATCATTAAAGGTGGTAGGACAGATGGAGAAAGCAATTAATAAAGCATATAGTATCCTAGGCTTTACTAATAGGGTCATAGAGTACAAGAGCAAGGAGGTTATGTTGAATTTATATAGGATACTAGTTAGACCTCAACCAGAGTATTGTGTACAGTTCTGGGCTCCACACTTTAGGAAGGATGTGAACGCATTGCAGAGAATGCAGAAGAGGTTTACAAAAATGGTTACAGTGATGAGAAACTTCAGTTACGGAGATAGATTAGAAAAATTGTTCTCCTTGGAGAGGAGAAGGCTAAGAGGAGATTTGATAGAGGTGCTCAAAATTATGAGGGGGCTGTTCAGAGTAGATAGGGAGAAACTGTTCCAGCTCTTAAAAAGATCGAGAACAAGAGAACACAGATTTAAAGTGTTTTGCATAAGAAGCAAATGCAGTGTGAGAAAAAACTTACACACAGGTTTGGGTCTGGAATGCATTGTCTGGAAGTGTGGTGGAGGCAGGATCAATCCAGGCATTCAAGAGGGCATTAGATAATTACTTAAATAGAAAGAATGTGCAGGGTTTCAGGGAAAAGGCAGGAGAATGGCACGGAGTCATAATGCTCATTTGGGGAGCCAGTGCAAGCATGATGGGCCAAATGGCCTCCTTCTGCACTGTCACAACTCTGTGCTTCTGTGATTCAAATGCAAAACTGAGGGAAAGGCCAGAAGAAAATAAGTGCTATGAGTGCCAGAAAACAAGAATGTAAGAACTTGCATTTATATGCAACTTTTCATGACCTCAGGATACCCCAAAATGCTTCACATCCAATTACTTACTTTTTTTCAATGTAGTCGTGTCAGGAAATGAGGAAGACAATTTCACAACACTCTAGTACATCCAGAATAAATAAATAGGGCTTTTTAAGACCTGTGAGGCTTAACATATTTTAAAAGCTTCCTCCAAATTGTTTCGAACAACACTGTGTTCACCTGTAAGAATTGGACCTCCGGTTACAAAAGCCATCGGAACTGGTCTTCATAGCTTGCTTTACTTCGAAGGAACCCTGCAGTAAATCTGGGCTTGACCCCAGCCATCTGAAATTCCGGAACCTCAATCCCAGAGTTAGGAAAGCTCCCCCCTTCACTGGACTCTCAAAGACAACTGAATTGCTAACTATTCTGTTTGCATTTAATATTTACAGAAATGGACTATTGTATTTAATTGTATCTTTCTTGGGCATGCATGTTGTGTGACTGACATAGTGATAGGCCTTTCTGGGGTGAATGTGTGAATAAATAATACTCCTTGTTTAAATCCATCAATGTCTGCTGCTGGTGACTTTTAATTTGACCGCACGCTAATGAGAGTCGGGCAGTGGGGGGAAAGGGGTTAGCTGGAAACACACATCTGCCTCATCAAAATTAAACTAAATTGATTATGGACAGTCCATCTCTCTCCCCTGTCCGCAACACAAGGCACCCGTATCATCTTTCTATCTAGTCACAGAGGGCTGAATTTTCTGTTTGTCAGGTGGGCGGCCTGACCCCATCGGCGGCGGTGGGGAGCCAATCGCCACTGGCGAAACGAGCCGTGCCGCCATTTTGTGCGGGCGGGCCAATTAAGGCCCACCCAGCGCGTTTCAGACTCCTGTGTACAGTGGGAAATTCAAATCTGCGGTGGGCTTGTTCAGATTGCCGGTTCCAGTGGGGAACTGGCAGTCTGTATAAGGAAAGGCCAGGCAGCCTCCTTTAGGCTGTTCACCATGGCCAGTGACTGGGCTCCAGAGGAAATCAGGGCAGAGGAGGAGGAGGGGAGCAGGCTGCACCTCCTTGCCATGGGCGCTAAGAGCCGTGTGTTTTCAAAGTGATGGACACCGAAAGTGTCCAAGGTGGCTGTTGGGGGAGGGGATTGGGAGCAGCCGTACTATCTTCTGGGGACTGATCACCAGTAGTGTGGACAGGAGCCGCTGGAGGCCCCAGATGGGCCACTGTGGTTGGGGTGCGGCATGTGCGTGCAGAGTACATGAGCGATCAGCCCCAATAAATGCTCTTCTCTGTTCTTCAGGCAAAAACTGAGCACAATAGCCAGGAGCATTTGTGGACTGGTGGTGGGTATGCCATGCTGCAGCACCTAACCACTTATGAGGAACAGACCATGGAGCTGGAGAGGAGGCAGGTGACCAGGTCGGCACGTATTGGTGAGGCTGGGGTCTAGCAGCCAGGTATTTGAGGCCCACAGTCTCTTCCACTCTGTCTCCCCACCATCCAAAACACTGATGATTGCTGCAATCGTTAATGCAGCAACATTGCTCATTCACAAACTGATACATTCAGACGTGTGGGTCATATACAAAAGTCCCTCGGCCCCTTGAGGATGCGCGTCTGTGGCACCTTCCAAAGTTGCCTTATCCCATTTGTGACCACTATCCCTATGGCCTAACATGCTATGGCATCGCTGCTGCACCCCCAAAGACTTATTGCATCTTAGGAGGGTTGGTACCTCCACCACCCTTTCAGCCAGTGCGTCCCACATTACTCTGTCCAAAAGGTCCTCAGCAACTCACCTGTCAATCTCATGGCACTCAACTTAAATAAATGCCACCACATTAGTCATCCCTGCGCCAAGGGGAAATGTTGCCTTCTGTCCACCCGGTCTATGCCCCTCATAATGGTATGAAGGTCAATAATGTGACCTGTCAATCTCCTGTGCTCCACGGCAAATGTCGCAAGTGTTTGCAATGTTTCCTCATCACTGCAACTCTCCAGGTCAGCATGCATCCTGGTCAGGAACCTCTGCACTCTCCCAACTCCAATGCCATCCCTCCCATGAAGTGCAGGTCACAACTGAACGCAGAAGTGTAGATGTGGCCTTGACAGCATTTTCTGCACTTGCAACATGACCTCCCTTTTCCTACATTCTATTCCTCGTCTAATAAAGGCAAGTTTGGCTTTGACCTTGTTAAACGCCTTGTGTTCCTGTTCTGCTACCTTAACCGGTCTGCCCAGCAAAGTCCCTGTAATCGTCGTGACTTTCCATGGTCCTATCATTACTCATGTACTCCCGTACCTTGACACCCTGGTCCACTCCTCCATCACCCCCTACTCCTCAACCCCCTCCTATGGCACCACCCCATGCCCACGCAAAAGATGCAAAACCTGCCTCTTCACTTCCTCTCTCCTCACCGTCCAAGGACCCAAACACTCCTTTCAAGTGAAGCAGCATTTCACTTGCATTTCTCCCAACTTAGTCTATTGCATTCGTTGCTCCCAATGTGGTCTCTTCTACATTGGAGAGACCAAACGTAAACTGGGCGACCGCTTTACAGAACACCTGCGGTCTGTCCGCAAGAATGATCCAAACCTCCCTGTCGCTTGCCATTTTAACACTCCACCCTGCTCTCTTGCCCACATGTCTGTCCTTGGCTTGCTGCATTGTTCCAGTGAAGCCCAACGCAAACTGGAGGAACAACACCTCATCTTCCGACTAGGCACTTTACAGCGTTCCGGACTGAATATTGAATTCAACAACTTTAGGTCGTGAGCTCCCTCCCCCATCCCCACCCCCTTTCTGTTTCCCCCTTCCTTTTTTTTCCAATAAATTATATAGATTTTCCTTTTCCCACCTATTTCCATTATAAAAAAAAAAACCCACTAGAGCTATACCTTGAGTGCCCTACCATCCATTCTTAATTAGCACATTCGTTTAGATAATATCACCAACTTTAACTTTAACACCTATGTGTTCTATTGTACTATTGTCGTTGACATCTTTTGATGATCTGCTTCTATCACTGCTTGTTTGTCCCTACAACCACACCCAACCCCCTCCACCTCTCTCTCTCTCTATCTCTCTGCCCCCCCACACACACACCTTAAACCAGCTTATATTTCAACTCTTTCTTGGACTCGAACTCAAGTTCTGTCGAAGGGTCATGAGGACTCGAAACGTCAACTCTTTTCTTCTCCGCCGATGCTGCCAGACCTGCTGAGTTTTTCCAGGTAATACTGTTTTTGTTTTGGATTTCCAGCATCCGCAGTTTTTTTGTTTTTATCCCTGTACCTTGTTTGTCTTGCCAAAGTGCTTACCCGCACACTTATCCACATAACATTCCATGTGGCATTCCTTAGGCCATCTGACCAGCCTGTCTGTATGTACGTGTAATGTCTGGGCCTCCTTTTGACTACTTACCACCCCACAATGTTCATCTCCTTAGGTTCTTGAAGGTTGAGCACATTATGAGCCTGGGGGGAAAAGGGATGAATGGTGTTACTGACTGAATGCTAACTGATGCACTGCACTTGTTGTTAATTTCAGCATCACCACCGCCCGCATAGCTGCCAGGAACAAGTCCAGAGCCCCCCCTCTACACCTGAGGGGCATCACTTACAACTTGCGTCACATCATTTCAGTGAGCCAGGCACCAGCGCAGCGACTACCACATCGGTGGGGATTATGGCGTCGGCTAGTGTCCCAGTGCACAGTGGAGAGGGAACTCCACAATCGCTGGAGGAGATGGCACAGACAGAGAGTGCTGATGATGCCAGCAGTTGGAGGACTGCAGGGGACCAGGCACATGGTGACTCCGACACTGATAATGTGCCTCTGGAGATCTCCGCCATGCAGCAGCTGCAGGACAAGCGGCAGGGTGCGCAGGAGCATCTGGCAGGGTTGCATGAGAGTGTGCTTCAATTGGTCTGTTTGGTGGAGGAATCCAGGCAGAGTGTCAGTGATGGCATGCACCTCAGGACAGAGCTTCAGGCTTCCTCCATTGAGAGATTGGCGACTCTCATGGACAGGGGCTTACAGCAGATTGAGAAGCTTCTGATTGGGTTACGCTCTGACCTCTAAGTCCTCACAGCGCTAATGGCCACAGGTGGTCATTGACAATGTGGGAGATGTTCTGGGCACCAAGTGTCGGCGCTCGGTGCCCATGCATCTGCGGTGAGCAGCGAGGTCCAATGCAACCTCACGTCAGTGCAGCAGCTGTCTGTCGTCACTGCAAGCTCCTCTCAGGGCGCTCCAGATGAGGGCAGCAGTTCCTCTGCCCCTCTGCCAGTGACCGTTGCATCTGTTGAGGCTGCGACAACTGGGGAGATGCCAGTTATGAAATTGGCCACTCCCTCCCAGGCGGAGCCATCACAGGCTCCACGGGCCAGAGGACGACCGCCAAGGTCATCGAGGCCAACAGGACAGCAGAGTCAACAAGCTGTCTCACAAGCCACTCCAAGCAATGGGGCGGCACCTAGACGTAGCACCAGCAAACGAAAGTATAAGGCACATTAGGCACTCCACCGGTATGTCACTGGTGATTTTGTGTTGGCCCTAGATTAGGGAATATTTCATTATGTGTGTCAGAGCAATATTTGTTATTTATTTTGGTGGCAATAAAGTCCATTTTTCTGACCATGGCTGAGGGTGTTTCCTTTGTGCTGCATTTGTATGTTTCACA
This sequence comes from Carcharodon carcharias, assembly GCF_017639515.1. Lineage (NCBI taxonomy): Eukaryota > Metazoa > Chordata > Chondrichthyes > Lamniformes > Lamnidae > Carcharodon > Carcharodon carcharias. Next base: position 110,358,823 of record NC_054477.1, read on the forward strand.
GACATATCATGAGTGTTTGATGTTTCTGTAACTAAGCCCTTAGTTGCAGCTGATGAGGTGGAAGATGTAGCACCTAAGTGCCACGTGTGGAAGTGCCAGGCAACTAAACCTGCAGATCCATGTGTGTGGGGTTAGCTGAACGTTTGTTGGATGAAAGTGTCCCGGGTGTCCCTGCCTCCTTGGTGTAGTAGCGGGTTGGCGTGCTGCCCCTCGTCATCGCCCAGTGCTTCCTCATCCTCTGAGCCACTGCTGGATTCATCATGTGCAGCCTCATCCACCATGTCAAGGTCTTCATCGTCAACTGCATCCACCCTTTCCGGCGCAAGATTGTGCAGAGCGCAGCATGCTACCACTATCAGAGAGATGCGATCTGGGGGGTACTGGAGTGCGCCCCCTGAGTGGTCCAGACAACGGAAGCGCATCTTGAGAAGACCGATGGCTCTCTCCACCACAGCCCTTGAGGTGCCGTGGCTCCTATTGTAGCGCTGCTCAGCTTCTGTTCTTGGACAGCGGAGAGGCGTCATGAGCCACCTTTGGAGGGGATAGCCCTTGTCACCCAGCAGCCAACCATCCAGCTGGGCCAGAGCACTGAAGAGCCCCGGCACCTGGATGTAGGATGTAGGCATCCTGGGAACTGCCTGGGTACCTTGCACAAACTTGTAGAATCAGCATCCTGTGATCACACACTATCTGCACGTTCATGGAGTGGAAGCCCCTCCTGTTGACGAAGGCACCGGGCTCACCTGCTGGAGCCTTGATGGCCACATGTGTACAGTCTATTGCACCCTGGACATGGGGGAAGCCAGCAATGGCTGCGAAGCCTCTGGCTCGCTGTGTCTGGCTTACCTGGTCACAGCAGAAGTGGATGAAGGTCAATGCCCATCTAAACAGAGCATCTGTGACCTGCTTGACACAAGTGTGGACAGCTGATTGGGAGACACCGCAAAGATCACCCACTGAGCCCTGGAAGGAGCCAGAGGCATAGAAGTGGGGGGCAGCTGTGGCCTTCAGAGCCGCTGGCATGGGGTGTCTACCCACACAGTTAGGGGGGATCTCAGGGCCAATCATCTGACAGATATAGTTCACTGTCCCCCTTGACAGTCAGAGCCTCCTTCAGCACTGCACCTCAGTCATATTGAGGTAGCTGCTTCGCCGCCTGTACACCCTGGCAGCAGAATAGTGGCGTCTTCTGCGGCCCCTTCCACCTTGGACAATCTCTTGGCCCTGCACCCCTTGTGCCTGCGCCTGGCCTCCCAAAGGTGGCTCCCCTGGAGGCTGATTGTCCACTCCTGGCCTCCTCCTTATTCTATCCCTCCCTTCTTCCTCAGAGGAGCTGCCTCCAGTGGAGATGTCAGAACCCATACCCAGGCTAAATGGAGGCCCCCGGAAAGCTGCAGGCCTGATAAAGATTACGGTCTGCAG